>NW_009647401.1:4679805-4708053 GCF_000708025.1 Charadrius vociferus | reverse complement strand
AACGAACGTCGTCGCCCCGCCCCGGTCCCGCCCATCACCGTCGCCACTTAAGCGCCGTGGGTTGCCTCACCGAGGCAGTGCGGTGCTGGGAGCCGGTGAAATCGTACGTTCGTTATTTATCCTCCCCCCGACCCCCCGACTTCGCTCCGAAATGACCGTGAAAGCCGCCGAGGCGTCTGGTCCTACTTTGACTTACTCGAAGATGAGGGGGATGGTGGCCATCCTCATCGGTGAGCGGCGGGGGCGAGTTTCTTCGAGGATGCTCGGGGGTCTGTGATTTTCTGGCAGGGTAGTTTTAAATATTTTGGTTTTTCTTTCTTTGCCCTTTTACTTCATAGCTTTCATGAAGCAGAGAAGAATGGGACTAAACGACTTCATTCAGAAGATAGCCACCAACTCCTATGCATGCAAGCAGTAAGTATCAGAAATTTTGGCCGGATTTCAGTCACAAATATCGCTCCGTATTGCGAGATCTAGTTAAAAAAAAAATGTTTGTTTACTGTAATGCCTCTGGCATGACTGTTACGGAAGAGTTAATTGATCTTCTTGGGGTGTTACTCACTTGGTAACAATCTTCATGAGCTGGGTTTGGGAGAAGTAAGTTGGATGGTATTTCTGGTGATCCGTCCCTATTTTGAACTGTACTTACAGTATAAATAATTTTCTTTGTATGATGGAATTTCCTTTCTCTAAGATTAATTTTACTCCTTTAGTCGAATAGATTGCTTCAGTTGCCTTCTGTAATAGCCCAAACCAAAACTCCTTTTTCGCGATACTTGCATGCCCTCTGGCGGAAAGATCTGCCTGATGCTTCTGGTAACTCTTCTAATCATGCATGTTCTTATCCTTGCAGCCCAGAAGTTCAGTCTATCTTGAAAATCTCCCAGCCTCAAGAGCCTGAACTTATGAATGCTAATCCCTCTCCTCCGGTAAGTAGATTTTACTCAGTGAAGCATTTTTAGAACATCAAATCGGCCGGTAATAGAAGTGTAGCAAAATTAGCATCATGAGTGTTACTTTAGTTCAGCTCATAGCGCACTGATGTAACTAGGAAAATGAGTAATCGAGTGAAGGACTGAAACGTTTTATTTTCCTGACCTGAAGAAGAAATTTTTTTTTTAAAAAAAAGCTTTTTTGTTACTTCATTATGGAATGTGTCTAAAACCTCAACAAACTTTTAAGTAAGCTATGGCTGTTACACTCTTCTTAGTACATTCCTATAAATATACCTAATAGTTTAAGATATCTGGTAGAGGTCAAAATTAAATTTTTAGTGGGAGGTCAAAATTAAATTTTTAGTGGTAAGAAAAGTGCTGATCTTAATTTTCAAAGTCACTTTATTTATATTTTTAAAAAGACATTGTCGAGACTCTCACTACCAAACTATTTTAATAAATGTGGTTTCTGTCTGTTTATTTTTCTAGCCCAGTCCTTCACAGCAGATCAATCTTGGTCCATCATCCAACCCACATGCCAAACCATCAGACTTTCATTTCTTAAAAGTGATTGGCAAAGGCAGTTTTGGGAAGGTAAACTCAACTTTTGTTGTTGTTGTTGTTGTTGTAATTTATTTACTCTTCAGCTGTAGTGTGTAATGCCCAAGGGTTGGGTTTGTACTGGCTTTGGTAAATGTTGGCCATTTAAACGAGACCGGGGCATCTCCTGCTGCCCAGTGCCTGGCTCCCCCCACAGCTGCGGGGAGAGGGAGCAGGGTGCTGAGTCTGAAAGAGTCATAAAAGAGCCAGGGAGTGAGGTGCACGGGTGCTGGGAAGAATATATACTTGGCTTTTGGAAGGGGAAGAAACTAGACATAAAAAGCTTTGGCTAGATTGATCTGCCAGAGCCATTTCCAGCAAAGGGCTTGCACATTGAACCAGAGGGATGTAGCAGTGCTCAGCAGTTAAGATAAAGGCTTATTTCCAGTTGTGTTTATAAGTTGTTCTGTATTTCAGTATTGCTCAGTTCTGGAATTTTCTCCTCCTTCAGGTTCTTCTTGCACGGCATAAGGCAGAAGAGCAGTTCTATGCTGTTAAAGTCCTGCAGAAAAAAGCAATCCTGAAGAAGAAGGAGGTAAGCCGCTTCTTCATGCAATGACTGTCAAATATATTTTTACTGCTATTACTAAGCAAGTGTACTAAACATTGATTTCTTATGTTTTCAGGAGAAGCACATTATGTCGGAGCGCAATGGCCTGCTGAAAAATGTGAAACACCCCTTTCTGGTCGGGCTTCACTTTTCCTTCCAAACAGCAGACAAATTGTATTTTGTCCTGGACTACATCAATGGTGGAGAGGTAAGCAGTAAGAAAATGCAATAGTATTTCCTATCATGTGCACGGTGGTAGGGTAGACTCTTTCACCCTTCCTTTTAAATAAAAAAAAAAAGAGTTGCAAGGGGAAAAGTCATGGGGGAAAAGTTACTAGATTGAATGTTTCCAGCCTGCCAAGTTTTGAACTACTAAAGGATCATTAGGCCATTTCCTGCTATTGTTCTCCCTGGCTATATATGTTGAGTCTAATTAAGTGCATTGTTAACAGGCTTTGGCGCCATTTACACAACTTTGTTCTCTCTCTGTCTCCTGTAGTTGTTCTACCATCTCCAGAGGGAGCGTTGCTTCCTGGAGCCGAGAGCCCGATTTTATGCTGCTGAGATTGCCAGTGCACTGGGCTACCTGCACTCCCTGAACATTGTTTATCGGTAAGTGGCCTTGTTCAGTTTGTCGGACTGAAAAAAACCCCACGTGCTTTGTTGAAGAAGCGTTGAGAAATTGAGCTCAGAATTGCTTTTAATATTTTTTTTTGTGACTTAGTGAGGTTCTGTAAACAACCGTAACTAAAATTTTCTCACTCTGGCTCCTCTAACGAACGCTCGTCTTCTTTCATCTCTTCCTACAGCGACTTGAAGCCGGAGAATATCCTGCTCGATTCGCAGGGGCACATTGTCTTGACTGACTTTGGACTCTGCAAAGAAAACATTGAGCACAATGGCACGACCTCCACCTTCTGCGGCACCCCGGAGGTACGTCCAGTCCTCAGCCCGCCGCTCACAGAGCGGCAGCAAGCACTGTCCTCCTCTGTGAAAGCTGACATCTCCCGTGTGTATTTACAGCTGGTTAGACAAGCAGGGGGTATTAGGGGTCTTGTAGTATCAGGCTGCCAGTGAGGACATGTAGGACACGTAGAGCTTGTTGAGCAGGAGAGAACAGCTCTTGAGCTGTCTCCCTGTTTATAAAGAGCTTTCAGCTTTCCGGTAGCTTAGATATTGCTGGGATTCATTAAGCTGCTTTCATTCAAGAATAGGGAGGCTTTCCTAATTATAAAGATCTCTTTGGCTAACGTGGCTCTCTTCCTTCTCTTACACAGTATCTTGCTCCTGAAGTTCTTCATAAGCAGCCCTATGACCGGACTGTGGACTGGTGGTGCCTCGGAGCAGTCCTGTATGAGATGCTTTATGGCCTGGTAAGCAATGAATCCTTCGTGGCAGACCAAACCGCCTCACTCCTCCTTTCCCCGCAAGAAACCCTGCGTCTGCTTGTCAGCCTCGTTAACCTGGCTCTCTCCTTTGCCGTTTCCACAGCCGCCCTTCTACAGCAGGAACACGGCAGAAATGTACGACAACATCTTGAACAAACCCTTGCAGCTGAAGCCCAATATTACCAACTCGGCTAGACATCTCCTGGAAGGCCTCTTGCAGAAGGATAGGACAAAGAGGCTTGGCGCCAAGGAGGACTTTGTAAGTGCAAACCGTCCGGTGCCTGTAGGCAGCACAGGGGCATGACTAGACCATACTGTTTACATTAGCTTGGGTTTGAATTAATCTATTTTTCTCTCTGTAACAGATGGAGATTAAGAATCACATCTTCTTCTCCCCAATTAACTGGGATGATCTCATTAATAAGAAGATTACACCCCCTTTTAACCCAAATGTGGTACGTATCATTTCTAATTATAGAATGTATGGAGAGTGTCTTTTCCCCCCACCTTGTCTTTGTGGGGTGCCCAGGAGCTGGGGGGAACTGGCCGGACGGCTGTGCTTGGGGCACACAGCTTTTCCTTCCCCTGTGGCTGTCCACGCAAGGTTAAAAGTAAGAGGTAGCAGGCTAATTCGCTGATAGACAATCTAAATTTAGCTGGGGTTTTTTGGCCTCTCACATGCTTCATTTGCATGGCTATTTTAAAATAATCCCTAGCATCCCTGTTTTACCAAGGGGGAAGGTAAGGTGTGGAAAGCAAGTAGCTTCTCAAGGGCAGAGTTACATTTGGCTTGTCAGATACTAATATCTAAAGAGAGGGATCTGGTTGTGGAGGTTGTTCTCTTTTCACTTTCTGAGCATTTTAGAAACTAAATTTAATAATAGCCCAGAGATCGATGTCTTCCCCTGCAAACTGCTGCATGGCAGAGTGGCATGTTTGCATTTGGCTTGTGTTGCACGAGCTTAGTTGGACGGTAGCGTATTAAATTGAATCATCTTGTTTTTAGTGAGACAATATGCAGCAAGATAGAAAGAAAAAAAAAAAGGTCAAACTAAAACTGGCAAAGGCTGTTAAACAGTGGGCGCAAGGTGATGACGCTGTGAGTCTCAGCACAAGGGTGCTTGTCCCCATTTTGCATTGAACTGTACGCTCAACAAAACATTTGGGTCTAAATGTTGTGTCTTTCCTCTTCTGCCCTTTCCATAGAGCGGCCCCAGTGACCTGCGACACTTTGATCCGGAGTTTACAGATGAGCCAGTCCCCAACTCCATCGGCCAGTCCCCGGACAGCATCCTCATCACCGCCAGCGTCAAAGAAGCCGCTGAGGCTTTTTTGGGCTTCTCGTATGCCCCACCCGTGGACTCTTTCTTGTGAACATTTTTCTTTCTTTCCTTTTTAATAATAATAACTATTATTTTAATTTTTGTTTGGCCTTCTGGTGGAACTGCCAGTTGACCAGTCATCTTGAAAGAGAATTTGCACATTTCCACCATGGCAGCTTTGCAGCCTTAATTTCAACTACACTGTTTGCTGGAAGCTTTTTTTGAAGAGCACATCACTCTCTAAATGAGCTTTACAGGCTTTTCATTTCCATTCGTTCTTCCCCCAAAGTGGTGCTGTCTCCTTGGGAAAGAAAAACAAGAGTGACTGCTGCCATAGACTGCTCCGGCAGAGCGTAGGAGTAAGAACAAGCTGTTTTGAAATCGTGCTCCGAAAAGCCTTGCCTGAAGATCTAGCTGAACGTGATGAGGATTTTATGAAATGTGCCTTTTTCTGATGAGATCTTGTGAGCTCCAAAGCTTTCCCTGTTGCAGAGTGTGTTTCTCAGTTCATTTATGTGGGTTTACTATGTGAACAAATGGTATGCGTGTGGTCTGCGTACTACAGATGGACTTAGTTTAAAGCATCAGTGTGACACTTGCAGGATACCACAATGTGGGGCATTGTTTGTTTCTTCCATATTTGGAAGATAAATTAAGTGTAATTTTGAAATTTCTTTTGTAAATCTATACAGTCAACTAAAATTATTGAAATGGGCTCACAATTACTTGTATCCAAATGCTTGAAGAAAGCATTGCTGCTATGAAAAAAGATTTCTATTTTTAGAAAGGGTTTTTATGGACCAAAATGCCCCAGCTGCAGTCGGTCAAAGCTGTTGTGTTTTTTTTTTTTTTCTTTGTTAGTTTAAAAGATGTCATCTGTAAAATGGGCATTATTTATGGTTTTGGGGTTTGAGGTTTTTTCATTCCTGATTGTATGTATTGTAAAAAAGATCTGTACATTCAGTTGTAACTCTAGATGTATATTTAAACTTACAGACTTACTTGTAATGTATACCATCATTGTAATGTAATATAATTAACATGGTTATATGTATCATATTTTTTTTGTGACCAAACCCATTGGTTTGCAGTAAAATCCTGAAAAATACTTTCATAAACTCTGTCATTTCTTATTTTAAAACAAAGGTTTTCTCTCTGAAAAATTTTCGCCAGCTTAAAAAAAAAAATTAAGAACAAATCTGAGCTGCCAATCAGCTTAGAAACCTGTGTAATTTTGCTTAGGTGTGTGATAGTTATTCCATCAAACTGCACCCATATGAGTCTTATCATGGATACACCTTAGCAAAATACTTGAGTTTTCCAACTGTGGGTGTTCGAGTGGGTGTGTATCCATGTGGGTGCGCTTATATGGTACAAACGTTCACACTTCCTCAAAAGGAGTTTACCTTTAGCAAAGTGAAGGTACTGCTCTCTGGTGTGGACAAAGCGTAACTACACTTGCCGAATTAACTCCTTAGGTCAGTTGTATAACAAAGACTTGAGCTGTTTTAGCACTGTGCTGCAGACATATGCTAAAAGCAGGTTGTTGTAAGGTGGATGGAAACTCCCTACCTGGTAGTCCATCCTGGAGCATGGAACATTGCTGTTGTGATGCACCCTGAGTTTACCAGTGTGCCAAAATCTGTATCGGGGTGGTGAATTTCACCAACTGATCGTATGCTTACCTGGATGGGGTAAAACTGACCATTCAGCTACAACCAAGCTGTTAAACAGAAGTTTTTATTACTAAGCACTACTGTATGGCCTGCAGGAGACACTTTCAGCCAAGAATTAAGATAACCACTTCTTCTGGGCTGATCCCGTTCAATTTTTTCTGCATGGTGATGGATTGCTTCCTTCTATGAGGGACTGGGTGTCTGCACCTTGTTTACAGCCCCCATTACCCACTGGTTACTGTGGTTGGTGGTTTCAGCAGTTCAGAGAATCAAAAGGAGCAGTTGCTGAGAAAAACCTGGACAGTCAACTGTTGCTCAGGCCACTGCGATAACAGCAGTGCAAGTAAAGCTCTCATACGGGTGATATTTCTGTTCATTAAAAGTATGCAGTAACTTTCCATCTTTTATTATCTGTTGGATGTAGGAACAAAAAAAACCAACCAAACCCTGTATGGCTTCAGCTATAAACTGTGCCTGGCAGATCACGCTCAGAGCTGAAAATGCTAATTTATAGCAGCCAAGAAACCTCTCTCAGATCATGTTAGTATATGAAAGAGATGCAGCCACCTCCCCCTCAAACTCCCAGCAATCCCAAATTCATGCGTTCAATAACTCTTCGAATAGCGTACTGACAGGCCTTGTAAAGTCCTTCCAGTGCTATAATGTGCCTGAAACATCTTTTGTGTTGATGACTTGTAGGCTACAGATGTTAAAATATATAGTGCTAATTTGCTCCTATAGAAAACGAAACTGGGCTTGCTAAGCGACCAAGTTCTGCAATACACTTTATCTTTGCCTCACATTTCCCAGGCATTAGCAAGGTGCTACGTGCAGATATGCAAGGAGAGCACTGCAGCCCTAGGGTAACAAAACGTTAAATAGTATCTGTCCTTTTCAAGATAAAAAAAAAAAAAAAAAAAAGAAGGCATCATTAATAATGAAGAAGTACGGAACTTCAACAACTCAGAGGTGTACCTTGGGTGCCTTTCATCTTTGCCAAGATGTAGGGTATCATTTGAATGGGTTACTTTTAAAAAACAATTTTAACTGTAATTTTAACTCTTCTACCGTGCATAGGCTCATTATGCGGCTGCTGCTTTGTGCAAAAGTCTGCAACTGCTAGCAATGAATATTCAACACACTCTGCCTCAATTTTTTTTAGTGTAGAAAAGGTGAAAAAAACGTCCATGATTTTAATCTCCCTGAATTCGATGTATTACAGTCGTGCCTGAAGGGACCAAGTCTATGGCAGTCAGCTGGGTTTTTTTGGGGTTGTTTGTTTGTTGTTTTGTTTGTTTTACAGAATTCCCCGTCTGTAAGGTCTGTATTCCCTGTAGAGAAAAGTCTCTCAACTGAGAAGCAAAGGGCTAGGATGTCTGAAATGCCAGCAGACATAGGCGTTACATGTTATTTTGACTAAGAGCTGAATCTGTGGTTTAATTTCACCCATTTGTGAAATGGAAGTAATCATCCAAATTTTCTGCTGGTGGCGGTGTTGTAACTGCCACCATCTTGGGTAGCTTTACTTAGCAGAACGGTCAATCCAATGAACCTTAAAACACTCCTTATGTTGTATTTTGCATGGCGAGTATGCCTGGGCTCTCATACACCCCTTGGATGGAGTGTATTGATGATACAGACACAAACATTTAAATACGTAAATTCAGACATTTCACATGGTTTAGTCTGTATTACTTATCTCTCTGTACCATAAACCATGCACCGTTGCACGAGCCTTACAAAGATAAGTGAAACTTCTTAGCATGACAGTATTTTTCTTGGGCTCCCTCTATACTTAACTGGCAGTTACTTCTGGAGGACAGTCTGAACCTTAAGCAAGTTAAGCAGGAGGTGCTCGTTTCTCCGCTGAAAGGTTTTCTAAAAGTAGTCTATGCCCACCTTCTTTACACTTCTCATAAAGACCCTATGGAAATTAATGAAGAAACCCAAGACTCTTGTACAGCCTTGCATCTCCAGTGAAACAATTCTACAGATAGCTGAAAAAAATGAGGGACACAGCTCAGAAAAGAGCTTTGGGTGGTGGTCCTAATTGGGCATCTTACCTGGGGTGCCTAAAAGTAGATGAGATTAGTCCTGGCCCATCTGTACTTTTCTAAGAAGTGAAATGAAATATTCCACAACCAGCTTTACAGACATTTATGCGATACCATGTGGCTATAGTTACCCCAGTATAGCTACCAGGATGGTTTCTGACACTCCCCACATTTACAGTTTCTGCTCTCAAGAGCAACATATAGAGATTGGGATAAAATTTTCCATGCTGGCTGGAACTGTCTATGGAACGTTTCTACAAAAATGTTTCCAAAACTTCGTTCCAAAACTGAGTTGTTTTGTTGGTGTTGTTTTGGTTTTGTTTTTGGTTGTTTGTTTTTTTTTTTTTAAAAAAGGGTTTCTATCTGAAAAGGAAAACTTTAAACAGTTAATACAGATAAGTATTGCATTTATGTTTTGAGTCAGAGAATTTGGCCAGCTTGCTTGGCTTTTGGCTTGGCTTTCTTGGCTTTGCTTTGGCATCAGGTATGACTCTAAATGAAAGTTCCCTTCTTGGAAAGACTGAAATTCAGTAGTTTGTGGCTTTCCTGTACAGGCACGGGCACTACAGTAACAGTATATAATCACTACACCTTTCTGTTTGGTCACCTGCAGTTGTGCGAAGTGAGTTTTCCAACTTTGGATGTGTGCAAGCCCTGGACAGAGCAGGGGGCTCTTGTTTACTCAGGAGCTTCCTTCTGCTCCATCTGTTGGAGTAAAAGAAAAGGCGGGGCGGGGGGGGGAACCCAAAAAGCGGAGACCTCAAGCCTGGAGAACCTCGACAGCGAGGTGCCTTCTGCTGTGCTGCCAAAGGGCCTTTGCCCTGATGTCCAAGGGCTGAAGAAGGGGGTCAACATCCCCGCCTGGTCGGTCTCTGCTCTTTGTACGTGGTACCACTGACCCAGCGCCGCGGTGGAAGCACTGCCCTGCGTGAGGGCCCGCCTGGACCCGCGCAGGAACCCCCTTGAGCTGTTTCACCAACAGCGCCCGTATCTGGCTGTGGGAGGTCTCCACGGGAGAATGTCCGCGGCCGTGAGGACGCCCCCCCGCCTGCCTGCCCGGCGCGCCGCCCTCCCGACCCCGGCTGGACCGGTGCCGGGAGGTGGCCCCGGCGGTGGGTGCCGGTCTGGACCAAGGGTGACACCCTGTGGCCACCGCCTTGCAGCGCTCAGCTTCTGCCTGGGAGAGGAAGGCGTTGCTGTGGCCGTAAAAACGCAGAAATAGGAGAGCGTTGGAGCTCCTGCATCTGGAAAATGATGTCCTTCCACACCTGGAATAGCGGCTGGTTTAAGCTGCTGTTAAATGAGGGACAGGAACGATCCAGTTCCTCATCCACACAGATGTCACCTCGCGGTGGTAGAGGTTGTTTTTTTTTTCTTTCTTGAAGCTGTGCAGGCCTTAATCAGCCCAGACAAACCCACCCTTCTGCCAGGTGCAGTCTCCCCTGTAACATCCCTCTCTGGATCCACCTACCTTTGAGCTGCACTCAGCTAACACAAGATTTTCCTCCACATTATTATTTTTTTTTTGTTGTTGCGTAGATTGTTGACTGCTACAAAAACACCCAAGGTTTACTTTCTGCCTCTCTCCCTGTCCTCAAGCAGGTAGGGATAAGCAGCACCAGATGAGCTGCTCCAGGCAAGAACAACATTGCACCATGTCCTTCAGTAGTTCCTTATTTGGGAAAATTGAGCTGTTTTGGAAAAGGTCCACAGCCTTGGGCTGTTTATTCGGTAAGGGTCTGTTCACCGAGTCAGCTTTCCCCACCACATGGGTGGATGTGAAGAACTCAGTATTCTGTGAATGGTCTCTCACACGTTGATGACGAGAAGATATCCCACAGTTCAGGGCATCTCTTATGAATGTAATATATGAAGCACACAAATAAGTGGTTTATAGGATAAGGCCTAAGCTGCCTTAGACTTATCCTTCTTTCTCGGTACTAGTAAACATCCTTCCTTCTGCACTTTATAGTCTACACTTATGAGTGTCCTCTGGTGGTTTGATACTGAGATTTTCTGTACTGGTATAGAAAATATCTGTATCTTTACTTTTGTAAAGATGTAATCTTCATTATAGTATACTGGAGAGTGGAGTAGAGATCTAATAGAGAATCCTGTATGGCTTCAAAAATAGCTTGTAAGTCAGTTAGTTACCATTTTTGCTCTTCCCAGGGCAGTCAACTCATTAGTTCAGGTAAATGCACACACTACTCTGAAGGTAGCTGTGCAGCTAATGTCTCCCCAGGTACAAAGTATGTGCCATACAGAGAATTTGAACAGAAGTAATATATGATGTACAACTGCAGTTAATGACTGACTGTGCTGAGGTATGCTGAAATAAGAAATAGAGATGATATGTGGGTATACAGCTTTTCAGAAAGGACAAAATAACTCACCGCTTTTAAGTGATGACTGCGCAACAAGCTATGGGACATGCTTTATTTACTAATTGTAAAAAGGGTCGCAGATATGACTTACGTTTCCAGATTTGAGTCTGGAGTTCCTCTGCACTTCAGGATCACTCAGCCTCAGGCTTGGGATCACATGCATAGGTCTCCCTGGCTAGACACCATCCTTTAACTCAAGAAACAGAGGTTGGTGGTGTGGGTACAAGCAATTCCAGACATCAGGTTTGTTACAAGTTATAATTTACTGATGTGTTTTGAATTATGAATTTGAAGACTTGGACTAGACCTTGTAAGAACCATTTCTGCTTAATAAGACATTATCCAAGTACTATTTTATTCAATCCTGAATATGGAATATCATCTTGCTGAGATACACTGAGCCACAGTTCAGTGGCTATGGCTAAGTTAATTAAATCATATCACTTTATAAATATGGGTCAGACTTAAGCCAGCCACCTAGTCTCCCTTTACAGTGACTTTACAGTTTACAGAGAGAAACAGGTACCCAGGGAGACCTATTGGTCTCACTTGTCTTAGACAGAGATGGTGGGTCCTCTGGAGAGGGGCGGTTTCTTTCCATTGCCTATAAAGGGAGTTTTCACTGACTAGTAAATGCAGTTGGTTAAAACAGTTTCACCCTCCCCGCAAGTGATGATTCAACATGTGCATATTTTGCTCAACACAGACATGTATTTAGCAGATCACATTACAGGCACATGGGATTGATATCAAAAGGATGTAGAACTAACTGGAAATCATGCAGCTCACTAGGGAGTTGAAGTATTTTACCTTTGCAGATGCTGATAAGCCCTGCAAGCAATTAAAAACATTTAGCAAAGACAAACTATATTTGTTTAAAACATCACTGCAAGCCAGTAGAAGGCTTATCAGATGTGATGATGAACATACATCCAAAGCATGGATTTTTAAGTTATGGTTTACATATGACAAGTGATATACTGCTCCTTATTTTGTGGTCACTAAAAAGAAATATTTCAGCAACTGAGAACAAGGAGAGAAGAAGAACAAGCAGCCTATAAAATGAAAAGTGCTGGAGAACAAGAAATATGAAAACCGAAAACCCAATATATTTGTTTTATTATTTCTAAAGCACCTATCACTTTGGCTATCTGCCCTGAAATATACATGATATATTAACAATTATTAATGTGACATTGCATCTCTCGGCATGTTGCCATCATGCAAAATATTGTGACAGGTAATGGCAGTGAGCTGGAAATAGATAAGATACTGGGACACTCCATTAGTAAGTCATTTGCAGAAGAGCAGTTTTTGTGTGAAACAGTGCCAAAACCTACAGAGAGTTATACTAAATCACGTAAACCTGTAAACCATTTTTTCATACAACATGAGAGCATCGTTCGCAGAGCCATTCAGCTAGCATGAATCAAACCAAACATTTGGTGAGGGCCTGTTACCATCTGGGTCAGAAATAATTCACCAGCTGTTCATGCTAAAATACCATGGTTAGTCACTCTGGGCCAGATTACAGAGCCCTCCAACACACGACATGCACAGTTGCACACTCCAGTTCTCCCTTTGGCTTCAGCGCGACTATTTACATGAGCAAAAGTTAACACTGGAGAGTACCTGCCCTACCACTGCGTGTACTCTAGCTCTTGCTGATGCACTCAGATGAGCATTTGTGATTCACTGTTTCGCTTTACTCCACTCCAACTATGCAACTTCTGTTGCAACGGGCAGGCCAGACGTGCAATGTCTGTTGGTTTCCATGTCACCTTGATTGGAGCAGCCTGGTAAGAAAGAGCTTGCGAGTTCCCTCCCCTTAATGAGCCATTGCCCATCAGCTGAGGTACCTTCTGTCCCTGCTGGGGGCTGCAAAGTAAAAGTTGGAGGGTTAAGCTACCTAAGGCCTGCTTTACTCTACGAGTGGGTTAGGCTAACAGCGACGACGTGTTTTCACAGACTACAGAGACAAAATAGCAGTCCATTTAACAGAAACAAGAAGGTCCCATAAACCCCCTCCTTTCTGTCCTGCCCTGGGACAGAATAAGGGTCCAGCACAGAGATGGGGATGGGAAGCTGTGAGGGGGAGCAGAACCCCACCATTTTGGCAAAAGTGAGGCTTTAATTTGGCTCAGTACTCTCATGCACATGTCAGAGCCGTTGATGGTCACTCAGCTAGGCTATGGAAAATGATCCCTTTGAGCTGTGTGATTGTAACTGGAGGTTATAGGTGGTGACTCGAGGCTGCAGGTGGGTTGTTAGCTGTGGGCAACAGGACCTTTATTGTTGTTTTGCCTGTGTAGAACCCCATGTGTCAGGGCCCAGGGCTATGGACCACAACAGCGATGTTCTGGCACACACTTGCGATGTTCATGAACAGTGCAACATTTTTAGAAGCTTCCTATGTTTGGATTATAGTGTTCACACGAAGGCTCTGAGAGAAGCAGTGTCATCTTCCCTACAAGCAGAAATTGAATCCAGATAATTTTCTCTTAAGTATGTTCATACTCCTGGGTTTTTCTTCTTCCTATTATGTAGTCAGGTCTCCAGTCACTTTGGAAATCCAGGAATGCTCAACTTCAGTGTCTGAATGCAGTTCATGCATTTTAACTTGATAAATTTGATAAATATAATTTGTTAAAAGCTATAATTTGCTAAATTTTGGGAAGACAACTGATTGTGAAGTAAGAAAAAACAGCGACCTTGATTCTTACCTCTCTTTCTGTCAGTTTGACGCTGGCACAGCAAGGCTGACTCTACTGAAATTAGTCTGAGCTTCTGCTGTGCAATGAAAAAAAATTAGTCCCATAACTGTTTTAAAATTACAATCAGGTTTTTATAATGAGAATAATTTTTGACAATATATCCTTACCTTTTTCTGCTGGGATGAGCTTCTGCTGTGCAATGAAAAAAAAATTAGTCCCATAACTATTTTAAAATTACAATCAGGTTTTTATAGTGAGAATAATTTTTGACAGTATATCCTTACCTTTTTCTGCTGGGGACAGTTTTATGTGACAGTTCTGAATGAGACAAATCCCAAATATCTACAAAGTATGAGCAATTGCAAACAGGTTATTTGCATCTATCCTCTGGCATTTTATGGGTGCACATGAGCCAAGCAGTGGATATTTTTCCCATGTGTAGCCAAGTATATGGTCTCTATTCAGTGCATCCATTTCAGCTAAGCTCTTTCATCTGTTGCAGCAAATACACCTTTATATTATCATGTCATCCTGTAAGGCCTCTTCAAGTAAAAAACCATAAAAACGCTGCATGGGTCCCAGAATTGCCTTTTTGAACAGACCATTTAAAAACAAAGATCAATACCCTTCCCTGGACAAGAATTCAAGAACTCAATTTTCAGTACTCTTGTACTCTTGGCACGGTGCTCCTGGCTGATAGATGACACTTAGGTATACTGTATTAGTCATACAGGCACATGCAGTACCCAAACCCATTACATGTGGAGATAAAATACACATTGCTTATAGTTTAAAATCCAGCAGCTATCTATATGTAACCACATATTAAAAATAGGATCTATTATACCTCTCTATCCATCGAGTAGCAAACTGTAATTGCACTTTGGTTTCACAAAGATGACAACTGAAAACCCATCACCCCAGTTGCCCGTGACCCTCTCTATTTGTCTGCCCTTTGTCATGTCCCTATCTCTGTGTCCCTGTCAGGTTCAGACAAAGGTATTTTCTCTGTGACCCAGCAATCTCACATCTTCTCTTTTCCCACCATAGACGGTGCCTTAGTTCCCTGTACAAGGCACTGAGGTTCATCGTTGTCAGCTTGCTTTCCGAGTTTTTTTGATTCAGGTTCTGCCCTGATCATGGCATAGCAAGTCCAAAACAGTCTCATGCATTTTTTTCTAAATTGTAGACAACATCTGTAACAATATGCTGTTAGATTTACAAAGTAGGGACTCGCACATCTCCGTGGTCATATCAGCTTTTCTTGCATCAAGCGTCCACTTTTTATTTACAGGAAAGATTTTATCCTACCTGAGATTTTGAATTCATAGACTCGCAAGATACTTGGTGCAGAATCATTAGGTTCCACACTAGTCCTGGAGGCTCTAAATCCAAACAGGAGTTTATTTCCATTTGAAAGACTGCAAACTTTGTCTCAGTCCTTTTTAAACAAGCCAGTTTTCAAAAAGGGTAAAATTTAAAATATTTTCTGAAAAAATTGGGGAAACATCTGCTGTTATTTATGTCAATATAAACGACAGTAAGACCAAAGAGCTGTATAGATTTTCATAGTTAAAACTGAAACCAAAATTTGTCCATCGTGGTCATTACTACTGCGTAGGTGAGTCCTGCTAAAGAACCGAATAACCTGGCAGTAATCTGTTCCCACGATGCTATCCAGTTTCCTTTTTAGCTCTAAGTACAATGCTTTCCATTACCCATCCTAAATTTAGACTGTCTGTCTTTACAGGTTTAGATTCTCCTCTTACGTTCGCCATAAATCAGGAGTCTTTTGCAACAGCCCTAAATAAGGTGATGCGCTAATGCTAAATTACTTGCTGGGCTAAGGACGAAAATACACTGATTACACCATCAGGCTATAAAAAGGATGTTAAGAAGCTTGTAAGTTCAAATGTGGTATTTCCAGGAAGCTTAGTTCTCTATAAATGTGCCTTTTTTTTTAATTATGATTGAAATCTACACTCTGAAAAGGCAGCTGGAAAAGCGCCATTACTAAGATGAAGAGTCACTTCAGAAGCTGATTACATCAAATGCAAAACCTACTCCCCTTTCCTCCTTTGAATATAGTATCAGCCCGACAATATATTCCAGAGCTAGGATTATAGATCTTTCATGCTATAAATTCTTCATCACAAAAGCATTTTACTTCCATTTGTTTTAAATATTCTGTACTGATTTCCCCAAAATAAGCAAATTAATGACATCTCCTTAATGACTTGAATGACAAGTTAATTTACGCTCTGAATATAACAAAAGAGAATTTGTAGACACACAAACCCAAACACTGATCCAGGTGCACCTTGAAATTTGCAGAGGTATAGCTTGATTATTTTCTCACTCTACGTATACTACGTCTATCTTCAGCCTTGGTATCTCGACAGCATCAAGAGCACAACAGGACAGGTTTTCTACCCTCCAGGTAAGGGATATAAGAAACTCTTCGCATTTGGATTAATCCAAAAGCACATGACAAAAGTACCAGTTTGCCATGCTTACCAAATTAGGAGGAAGGATGGTATTGCATCTCAGAAGTAAGAAATCCCGTTTCCTAAACCGCAGCTTGAACCTGCCCCTGGGAGGATGCACACCCAGCAGCCAGGGTGTGCCTGCGGGAACGCACAGGCAGCCCGGAACTAGACTGGAGGTACCTGTAGGCTGCTCTCCTGAAGGAACTGATGTGAACATCCCCAGCCCCATGCCAGGGGCTGCTAGCAGGGAGCTTGACCGGTCAAATATATTATGTGCTTCTTAGCTGGGTTTGACAATCTGCACTCAATTCTGCTGCGGGAACATCGTTAGCTTGATCGATGCTTATCCAAGTTAACTCTGACAGCAACAGCAAGCAAGACATGACAGCCGGGCTTTCAGTCTAGGCTCGGCAGTCCCACGGGGGATGTGCGGTGCTCACTTCAACAGTGAGCCTGTGCAAAAACCACACGTGCCACGTTCTTCACCATCGCTTGTTTTCAAGTTTGCCAGATTAAGTTTCGACCAAGTGCATTTCCCTGTCCTGTCATCAGGTGGCAACAGACTTTCCACCTTTCTTGATACATAAGAGAAAAGTGTCAGGTCATACACCACAGGTCATGCCTTGCCTGTCAGTTCCTGCCATGGGAGGACATCCCACGGCCATGGGTTATCTCTTCTCCCAGATCTTTCTTCCATCTCTCTGTCCTGGTTTGAGGTAAAACAGAACCCATTTTCTGGTTTGTAATTTTACTTTGCAGGTAAGCCTCTTCTAACTAACTGAACTTTCTGAAATTAACAGCATATTGTGCAGAAACTGTTTGCTCTCAGAGTGATAAGACCTGATTAGTTGTAATTTATGCCAAGGGATGGTATGCAGAGAGGCTCTTGCCTATACTTACTGCCATAATCCCCAAGGGCAGCTAACTTTGTTATTTGCCCCATTGGAGGGTCAGAAACAGAAAAGCATAGAGGGGCTGCACCTGCGGGGAGGACCAGACAGGACAGGTGACCCAAAACGGACCCACGGGGTATTCCATCCCATCTGCCTCATGCTCAGTATAAAAGCTGAAGGACCAAAGGGTCAGCCCTCTTTCTTCAAAGGTGACGTCTGAGGAGGACTCTGTCTGTTCGCCTGCCTTTGATCCTGATGTGTGCATTCCCGAATCCAGATTCAGAATCCAGTTCCCGTCTGTCACTGATTCCAGTCTGGGACTTTCCCAGTGCCAGCTGGTGACGTGATTGTCATCCTGGGAACTTGACCCAGTTTTGTATATATTGTATATATTTCATTATTTCATTTTTATTATTTTATTAATATTTCATTAAAGTAGTTTAGTTTCTTTTCTAAACTCATAAGTCTCTTTCTCTCTCTCTCTTCTCTCCTTGGAGAGAGAGGTGGGGGAGCATCTGCCATTCGTTTTCAGTGGTCAGTCTGGCCCAAACCACGACACTCTTTTCCTTGGTGACTTAGAATTACTGTATTAAGAGGATGGTGAACAATCAATCCCTGTTCACTCTCTCCATGCCAATTCGGATTTATGAGGCAGTCAGCTAGAGGAGAGCAAAAGCAATTACCAAGGGGGTGAACATCCACAATTTAGTGAAAGGCCAATTTTGTTCCATCCCAGAGTCTTACTTAAGATTGCTTTTTGATCCTGAACAAGAACAGACAAAAGTGATGTTGACAAGGACCGAGAGGAGAACTGCAGGAGCATCATGCTCTTCCTAAACTACACAGACTTCACTGCAGTGATCATGCTGCTGAGAGGCGCTAGCTGCCATGGATTAAAGGTAACTGATGCTTGTCAAGTGCTATGAGGAATAAAATTGTTCACATACACAATGGCTTTGCTGTTCCCTCCAAAAATGTGGTACATAGTGGAGCACTGGAAAGAGCCTGCTTCAGTTCCTGCTCCAGCCACCCCAAATGTGAGTGGCCCAGCTAAGCAGGTGGGGGGTTTTGCTGTCCCTCATACCTCTCAACGGCTACTTGCTGCCAGAAACATCTGGCAGTTTTGCAGTCACCTTCTCTAGCTCTCTGCCACACTCCCCTCACAGCTGCATGTTGCCAGGAGTGACATTTGTTGCATTTTGGCAAACACTCAGATTGCCCAGCAACAATACAGCCAACACATTTGGTGCCCTATCATGAATCCATCACTGCCTGCCACCTCCTGCTCTCTCACAGGCAGCAGCTGAACTGCTCCATAGCTGATGGGGACTGCAGTGGCTCCAAGTTTCATGCAGGTGGAGGGCCCCTTGTCTCCTGACCTCCTTTGGTGGAGCACAGCCAAGGTGATGCCCATAAGAGGGGGTGAGGTTAGGAAGCTGAGTAGACCCAAAAGTGGACTGAAGAGCGAGGAGGTAACTGTGGTAAAGCTTTGCAAAGAGTTGGGAGGACAACATGGAAAAGAAAAACATCTGCTAAGGTGCATATGAACTCATTAAATAGTTTATGTAAGCTTGTGGAGCCGCACAATGTTTGGCAGCTGTATTTGCCATTGGTATCAGGTGATTCACGAGCAATGCATGACTTTCTGGGAAGAGGCTCTTTTTGTTTCCCGTTGCCTGGCCCCTGACCCGCTCCATCAGCAAAGGTGAAGTTCCCGGTGGTGTGCTCGGGGCTGTGCACTGCAGCTCCACGCTATTGTGTGCCCTTATCTCCTGGAGCAGCAGGATGTGTGATGGCTCTACTCCCCTCTGGAAAAGCACACTGAGGCCTGCAATTGCATTATTCATGGAAAAATACAACCTTCCAGCAACTGAACCAATATACACGGGCTGCGGCTCTGCTACACGACCTGCTCCTTTTATAGGGTGAGGTGCCAAGGCGGAGCTGTGTTAAAACCTTGGGATAATGGGTTAAGTAAGGCTTCAACCTGACACTGAGAGAGATAACTGCGTGGTGCAGCTCTGGGGGGACAAAAGTGAGCTGCAACATCACCATGGGGAAACATGAGGGGAAAAGGAGCTGTGGGAGGCCTCAGATTGCTGCAGGGGAAAGGCAGTTTCGGCGCTGCCTTTGGGATATTCCAGTCACTAGGTGCGCGAGAGACATGGGGCCGAATTAACAACTGCTGCTGCCACCCCTGGCTCTGATATTTTATGTGTTGCACAGCACATCACAACAAATTTGATATTAGCCAGCTGCAATACCACTCGCAGTTGAGATGAGACAAGCGCTCGCTGAGAACAGCCTCCGAGCCCCACGGGGAAGCCAGGGTAACCGAGGGCATGGCACTGCAGCACAAGCGGTGCCTGACTGACTGTATCTTGCCTCAAATGTATCTTGCCTCAAAACATCTCAGATCCTCATTCACTGATCTAGCCACAGGAAAGGAGGAGCACAGAATCTAATTTAAAATCCTTATTTTAATTTGCTCTCTTATTAATGATCATTCCACTTTTTATTTCTGGCCTAACCACTCCAAAATAACTGCTTGGTGTTGTACTTATTTCGGTATGATATAACTCTTCTAAGCTATCCTTTATGGTGTGAACACTCTAGTACAGATTTAAAGAGATTTTTATCAGAAAAATGCTCAGCTCCCAAAGCAGAAATCTGTGTGAGACGTTTCTCCAAAGTAGTTTGATACAAACAGTTACTCCAGCATGATTAGCTGGCCAAATTCATCACATAGTTAAGTCCCAAGTGAACTTCTCGAACTAAAACTATCCTGCTCTTCCCTGTAGTCGCCTTTGTAAAGGCGCTGGTGACCTCTAGTGGAATAAAGATAGACATCTTTTATTCTTTTAAGATAGCTAAAAAAAAAAAAATCCCATTAAAAGCAGCGGATTTTTTTCCCCAAAAACTGCATTAATCTGAATCCCATAAAACAGGGGCTTATTTTGCTTGTCTGTGCTCAAGAAACACAAATCAACAATACGAAACCTGCTTCTGTGAGCTCATCGTTCCCATAGATTTATATTACAGTGAAGATTATGTTATCATTATTAACTGTGACATCGGTGTAGCACATTTAACCGTGGAGTCCGAGTGAAGGGGAAGAGACCATAATAGGTAATTCCCTCCACACCTCTTCTGAATCCCACTCCGGGTCTGCTGTTGTTCATCACTGTCACCAGAGGGTGGAGAACGTGAGGGCAGTTGGTTACTCAAAGGTAGACACTCAACGGGCACCTGGTAAGTGGCACTAGGTATTCGTAAAGTTGCCCACTGCTTTGTGCTAGGTACCTTGCTTTGGGGTTCTTGTCATCTTACATAAACTTCAACAGCTTTGGCTGAAATTAAGGGGAAAAAAAAGTAAAAGAAGAACTGTCCTGAGGTGAACGTCAATAGCTGCTGCAAGTACCCATGATGTAGCTGGCCACAGGCAGGACTCCTGAGGACTAAATACATACCAACCCGGTTAAATACTTAACTGAAGAGTTAGGCACGGCTTTTTTCCCTCCACTCATAAATGTATGAGGCAATCTCAGTAGTTTCCCATGGCTATAAAAAATGCTACTTGGCTGTAACTATACAACCGTGCCTTGCTTTTTTGAGGCACTTTGAGCACTAATTCCTGCCATCTTTCCTTCTAGTTGAGCATCCTGTCCTGGGCTCTCTGGTTGCCTGCCCAGCTCCTTTTCATGTTTTCTGAATAGAAGGGCAGCGTGGTACACCACCTGGCTTTTCCAGTCCCTGTCCTCCCTTTGCCCTGGCTTTGAAAACCTCACTCCAGCCACAGCCATCGTGGTCAGCAAGTCCACTGCATTTAAGATCTGCTTGCAGCAAAACTCAGTGCAAACAGTGTTCTTTCCACAAACGATGCTAGGAGAAAAATCTGCTTCTGGCAGAGCTCAAAAATATATTTACTTTCAAAAACATTCCCGTCATAATTACTCCCCGATTCTGCCTTGTACCAATTGCTTGAAATTTAGCAAGAGTAACCTTTGTGCCAAGTATGTCTGCTTTCCTATTCCTGCAAAAACCTGTCTAGGTTCGGTTAAATCAGGAATTAGGATATGTACAGGCATACTAGAGCTTAAAAGCTGGTCTCTAAAGCCGCTATCCTCAGTGAGTGTGTCCTTCCTTCCCAGCTCCTGGTGCCCAAGAGGCTGCACCTTTCCCTTCTCTCTCCTTAGGAGAAGAGAGCTGCCCCCACCCAGCCACCCAGGCAGCTCAGAACTGAACGGGGCCCAAGAAGTGCCCCATCCTGGAGCCCGATGAAAGTTGAGCTCCAACCCCTGCCTGTGACCCAGAGTTGCTACCTGATGCAGGGGAAGTCACTTACACTAGACTTCCCACAGTAGTTTATTCATTTGCAGATGCTTTGTTTCTTAAATGCTTGGAAAAAAATTATGGTGGGAACTCTACTTAAATAATTATTTACAAATCACTGTTACAATGAAAAAAATCCACTGTTGTTTCCAAAGTGGTCTGCCCAGCATCTGCTTCTCTTTTGTGCTTTCTGCTCCATCACTCATGTCGCTAGCAGATGTGCGTATTAAATTTGTGTGGGAGACCACAAACAGCACCAGGCTCACGGGAGGGCAGAAGACTAACAAATTAGTGTAGTGAGTTGAAAAAATGTGGGAAATAATTCGGTTAGGAGGACCGCAAAGGTCTATGTTTTAGTAAGAGTAATTGATTACAAAATTACAAAATGTGACCTGGCAGAAAAAGAACTGGGGCTATAGTGTACCCTAAGTTATTAACGAGCAATAACATTGACACCGTTGTGAAGAAATATGAGGATTACATGTGGGACGTACAGGCAGCAAAGTAACACATAAGAGGCACAGAGAAAATTTTCTGCCTTAGTCAGCATCCCCGAGGCCTCCGCTGGTGTTTCATGTCCCATTCCGGGCAGTGTTCCCCAAAGAGAGGTGTGAGCCAGTGAGGGCACCAGGGGCCAGCAGCAGATATTCAATGTCTTCAAAGAGCAGAGGAATATACAGTTCTTCATGTGCCCTGTGGACAAAGCAAGGAAAGATGGACTAGTTATAGTACAGAGGGTTCAGACTAATCACCAGTCTAACAACAAGCATAATTAGGCACTGGAAGAGAGCTGCCCCAGAAGACAGTGAAAACTCTTTTTAAGGATTGTGAAGAACAGGTTAGACAGGAACAATTTAGATATAGGGATACCCATGGAAGACTGATATAGCTGACCTTTTCTTAGGGCAGGAAGATGGACTAGATGGCCTACAGAGGAAGCTGTCAGACTTGTTTTTTCTCTTTGTACGATCTGAGATCTTGAAGCTTTATTTTCAGTTGTGTTCAAGACTCCCAGGTGTGAACACAGTCAATAGTAACTGCCTTTATATGTATTAAGACTTGTTTAAGACTAAATGACAAGGACAGATCCTAGGTTTCTCAGACTGAGCATCCAAATTTAATGGATGGTTTTGGACTTCAAATGATACATCCCAGTTCCTCAATCCCAATGCAGAGATAATGCTATCCACTTATCTTATTGGCATGTTGTTTTATATATTACAATACCACCTATCATTTTATAGGGAAACTATTAATCATATCTCCGTGACGAATTATCTCCATTTCCAAGGTTAGGACCATAGGCTGCAACAAACCAAACAAAACCAAAATACTGACTAGCGCTGTAGGTTATAAGGGCAGCAGCAATGGCTGTGGTTTTGCAGTCTGAGCTCTGATGAAACACAAACCTCCAAATGATTATTAACTAAACATTATCTGCTCTGTGTACTGAACAAAGTGAGGGCGTGTGAAAGAAACTGTATGTGACACAGATATTAAACAATGTATTGTGCATATGCACAAAAGAGCTGAGTTACAGAGGCATGGATAACCTCTGTTTCTGGGATTTCCCAACTTCCACATGACTGCCTTTTGTACTCATGTGTCTAGGTGCCCTTGTGCATGAAATAAATCGAAGTGGTACTCAAACATGGAGAACGCATACATAAGATTCACCAAGACAAACCTGTCTTATCATCAGGAAACTCACCTAAAGAGGAGAAGCTGTTTGCTTCTTTCACTGCTTGTTTAAGGGGGCTGAAGGGAGGGGCAGAACACAAGCTGTTGCTGAGACAGCTCCCCACCTTCCTCTTTCCCAGGGCGGTGCAGCCCAGGCAGGAACCATGTCTGCAGGGACTCAGGGTGGCCCCTGGTCCGCTAGGCTGTCCAGAGGTCTCTCTTCTCTGAACTCATGGCAACCTACAGCGATCAAACTGAGGTTTGATCCACCAGTCTCATGGAAACAAAGCTGGAGGGATGGAACGACACAGCGAGTCTCCGAAAGCACTCATGCCAAATCTGAGAGTAAATCGCGGCTGTTCTGCTGTGATTGCAGCCTGTGCAGCTCCCACAGGCTGCAGAGCCCATGCGTTGGGTGCAAGCCCATGCGTTGCACCTGGCCAGCTGCAGCCACCATGCAGAGCAACGCAGTGCAGTGTAGCTCCACTACTTTTTCTCCAAGAAACTCCCTCCAAATCCCACTTGCTCCACGTCACTCGCTATCTGGAAGGAAGCAGGATCTGACAAAGAAGAGGCTGAGACTTTTATGAGGAAGGTGGCTCTGCTCTTGGCCCCAAGCTCCCAACGCCTCCAAAGAGACATGGGCAGGAGATCAGCTCACGGGAATACTGTCGCAGCTGTGTCCCCCAGCCCTCACTGCTCTGTTTGCCACCAGCACGGGTGTCACTTGGCAGAGAGGATTTCGGGCTGTGCTCAGGCTCTTCCTTCTCACTGGCAAATTGAAAACTGGACTGTCAGAGGAGTGTTGCAAAGGTGCTGCACATCTGAGCACTGTCCCCAGGGTACGTGCCCTCTGCTGTCCCATCTGTGTCAATGGTGCAAGGGTTGGACTGTTCCAACTATCCTGTGGTCAAAATCCTGAAGGATTAAATCTCTTCTACCCATGAACTTGCGTTCTCCTCTTTAATTTTGACATCATGTAGGTTCAAGCTGAAGATGAAATGTTAAACACTTCATATGCCTTTCAGAAAATCAAAATCAAATGACTGGCTTAGAAAACATGGCTTTTAAAAATAAAAAATGCTGAGTTATTTACATTCATATTCTCATTCTTGAGTTTCTGTGAATGAAGCTCAACTAACTCAGGCTTTCAAGTTTTTACAACTGAGAGGGTGGGTTGTATAGATGTGATAATCATAAGAATTCAGGAATTAGGCGCTTTAACATGTTGCTTCTCATTTCCGTGGCATGTGTCCAAGAGTTTGAGAGCTGGCCCAAGTGTATTTGCTTTTAGAATTGGCAAGGGAGCCAAACCCTACGATGATAAATATGGATATATATGTCTAAATATATTGTTAGTCACAAAACCCCTCTAAACCACAGGGACAGCCACTTAAAAGTCAGATGTCTTGCAGCAAACTGGGACTTTCTTCAGAAGGGAACAGGTCTGTTTCCCTCTTCGCTGCTGTAGCTGCTCTGCCCCTTGGGTGGGTTGAGGGGGAGGAGAAGACACGGTCAGAGAACTGAGAGTAGGAAAGCATGAGTGTGTATGCGGTGGTGGGGGGTGAAGGCATGTTCACTGAGTACAACTGGAATTTCCCAGTTGTCCAACAGGAGAGGGCAGACATCCACTGCAAAAAGTCAAGGTGCAATTCAGGAGAGTCACCGACAGGGAAGAAGAGACTTTTCTTCGGGCAGCGGGGTGGGTATTGGTGACTAGCTAGGAAAGGGTAAGAATTGGAGAAGGTGGAGCATGAGGGAAATGTTCGAAATTCCCTGCCTAGGGCAAGGGAAGTTGAAAGCAGTGCCAAAACTCCCCACCAGCTTTCTCAAAAGTCAATGAGATTGGTGTGATCTTTCTATGATAAGGATGGAGAAGAAAAATGGGTCTTTCACTTTCCCAGAGAAGCCAGGAAGAGACTAGCAAGTTCCTTTACTCTCATAAAAGTAGCTGCAACTAAGCAGTCACTCTAGTGCTGCTCTGGAGTTTCTGATTGCTTTTTGTGGTATGAAAATAACCTTCAGGTGAGTCAGTAACTCCTGCCTATTGACTCCACATGCACAAAAAGCTTTCTCGTGTGCCACTTCCACAGTAGGAAAGTCCTTACCGAGAACTAAACTCTATGACAGCTAACTACAAAACCGTGCTTTGCCCACACTTCTTTGACAGGACTTGCTGAATTTAGAAGCTGTATTGGAAGGCTAAAGTGTTGTGTGGGCCCTGTTTGCTGTGAACCCAATCTCAGACATCCCCTTCTTGGGGACGTTCCTGCTCAGAGGCAGCACGGTGGCTCTTCAGGGCACTGTGCATCTCCTGCACAGCACACGCTGTACCACTGACAGCCCCTCGGCCTTTGCCAATACTTATTTCATCAGCATGAATGAAAACAAGTAATGCTTCAGTGATTGGTCTGAAACAGAGAGGTTTAAGCCAAACTGAGCAGCACGGAGCCTGAATCTGAATGAGAAGGGAGGGAGAAGGGTGGCTGCTGAATGGAGTTGCTCATAGGCTGGCAGCCCAAGCCATCGAGAAGCCAAATGAGTGCACCAGGACTTTTGTAATCGTCAGAGGGGTCCAAGTCCTGATGCTAACGTCTCTTGTTTCACAGAAGTAACTCAGCGACCCAGCCGCGCCGGGATGGCAGGGATCTTGGTGACGGGTGGCAGCTGCCTCCTCGCAAGGCTGTGTCTGCCCATGCCAGCAGCGGGGAGGAAGGTGGCATCAGCCCCCAGGCTGCAGTCCTCAGCGGCTTGGGGAAGTCCTTCCTAAAAATCGCACTGGTAATCTACACAGAAAGTTACAGGAGAGGGTTTGCTTCTACCCTGGAGATCACTAAATCAGCTTTGCCAGAGGTGATATGTACCTTGGGCTTTTAAAAAAGCAAATAAAACTGCAAACGACCAAAGAGCAAATGCCAGCTCCTGAACCGCAGAGGGCTGCAACCAGAGCCAAGTGCTTTCAGAGGGTGTGTGGCAGGGATCCGCTCTGAGGCCATGGCCCCACCAAGGGTTTCCTCCCCGGGGAGGTCCCCGGGGTCCCACGGGCACACACCAGCAGATCCATGTTGGATAACAAAGCAGCTACTACTCACACAGGCACAATCTGTCTTCAGGAGCTACCTCAGATGGTGTGAGGGGATAGAGAACTGGTGGCCAAATGGCCTTCACTCTGTCCTCATAATGACTAGGAGGAAATCCCTCCTTTTTTTTTTTTTTTTTTTTTTTTTTTTTTTAAATGGGAAGCAAATAGTTTCCTTCCCGGCCCCTCTGCCAGCAAAGTGCATACCTGCCCCGTGGGGCTGGTGCAGTGGGGGAAGGAAACCTTGCTGGCACCTCCCTGTTGAAGTGCTGCCAGCGTATTATTCCCCCTACCTGTATTTCGAAAGACCAGATTTTGGTGAGTACAGAGACCAGGGCACCGACAGCTTCTGGCAACGTACCACCAAGGAGCTGGGGAAGAGGAAACTTGCCTTTCTGTTCGAGGAGAGAGGTGGAGGCAGCAGCAGCCCTGCTGCCTCCCCACAGCAGGGCATGTCCTCCTCCTCCTTCTCGTCCTCCTCCTCCTCCTCTCACCTGCTCTCCAAAATCCCTGCTGGGCATCTGCCAGAGGTGGATACTGACTTCGAGCTAGTTTGAGTGCCCAGTTGGAGACTGCAAAAGGGGCTGAATTTCCCTTGGACACCTCCAAACATATACTGTCCATTGAAGACCATCTTTTCTACATGTTAATGAACGCAGATGAGAGGTGTTCTGGGGAACATAGAGACTTAAGGCTTTCATCCCATGACAGGATTGTACTCTGGTTATTTCTTTGCTCACACACTAGATGAATACGAAATGCTCTATGCACTGCAGGCTGTTTTTGTTTCCTGCTTGTCTGAAATAATCAGAAAATTTTGATGGACTTTGGAAAGCTTACCCAGACATTTGGTATTAATGAACGCATGTAAAACTGCTTTCAGGTTGCCAGCTGTGGTCAAAAACCAGCAAGAAGTCGAAGCACAGCATTAATGACGTTTAGTTGTTTATTTTTGCAACAACAAGATTTTCAGGAGAAAACAAAACACTTTCTCAGTGGAAATAATTAAAACCATGAAAATGACTGCATTTCCTGTGTGACTGACATATTCCATGCGGGAGAAAATGTTTCCCAGCAACAAAAAAGAATACATTTCATCAGCTCACATTTTTCTGAGCAATATACATCCCTTTCCTTTATTGGAACAGGCAAAGGGAATTTCAGCTTAGACATTTTTAAGAATTCATTACATGAGGAAAGAGCAAAACCCATTTTTCCACTGAGCAGTGATCTAAAGGGCTTCCATTTTTGGCACCTAGTTTGGAAATTCCTAAAAACCGCCTGATTTCAGGCAGTGGGTGACATTACTAAAGTGGCTGCTCCAGGCCCAGCCCTTGCCATGGGACTGTGCACAGGCAGGCACTGCACCACATAGGTGACAGTACACTTACAGTGGAAGCAAAGCCAGAAATCAGGGCCACATACTTGCTGTTCCCCCCCATCTGTCTTTCTAAGACACTTCATCTGAGTTCAGGCTTGAGTTCAGCCCCTGCCAGTGAAGTAGCTGGTTGAAATTACTCCAGTCATGCAAAGCAGTGTCCTGGATACTAATAGAGACATTTGAAATGTAGCTCTGATATACCTCTTACTGGTTCATACTGTTTTTTCTCCACTGATTCCAGAAAGTTGTATCAAAAGCAGGTAAGAAAGAAATCAAGCCCATAAAAAATTCCGTTTGAGTAGAGAAATTGGCTTGCCATTTCCCACAAGACGATGAACGGGATAAAATTTGAGGCATTTTTACTAGACTTCCTGGCTTTCATTCATCACTGCCTCCTGATTTTATTTCAGGTAGACAACTTTCTTTCAAATGTATGGGGCTGCTGCTTTCTATGGTTTTGTAGAAAAAGGTATGTGTGAAATATCTGAAGCAAACAGGAAAGAACAGTGTGTGATGGCAAACCACATGCATTATTCAGTTAACACTACAAGTGGCCCTTCAGGTTACCCAGAAGCTAGAAAATCTTTCCTTTTATTTGATGGAAAGGTTATACTGCCATAAAAGTAAAAATCTGAAGTAAAATTCATGTTGTATCATGTTTTCTGAGATCAATTCTTTCTGTATTGTACTTTCCAACCTCCCATTCTCAACTTCTGTTTGATTTTCAAAACATAAAGTTGCTGAGCCTGGCCACATTGTGTTTTTAAA
>NW_009647401.1:4674125-4679769 GCF_000708025.1 Charadrius vociferus | reverse complement strand
GTGTTTTTCAGGCCCTAGAGGGAGTTGTGAAGTGCAATGAGCTCTGGACTGTATCAATTATTTGTTCTATCAAAAGAGGTCAAGAACTTTTCTAAAAGACATTTTTATAGTCAGAGAAAAATACACTGGTATAAATCAGTGCCTCTCAAAGAGTAAGAACAAAATGCAAAGAGAATGACTTAGTAAGAAACCACAGAAATCAGAATGAAGAAACTTGTGTTCTCATTTCTGTCACGTACTTGCTATATGACATCGGGCTATATTATTTGTTTACTTACTTCGTATTATGCATTTATTGATGTATTTACAGTTTATTCATTTGCAAAATGACACAAATGGCATAGCTTAAATACTGCATTCATTACATTTATCTTACATTTATAAAAAGCATCTTTGCAAAGCTGACTCCTAAATTACAATTCATTTGCTGCACAACAGTAACAACAATTACCTTCTCTATATTCACAGTTCCTCAAGGATGGATCTTTTCACTTTCGTGAGACAGTGCTTTCTGTCTTTTTTATCCAGTTTTCATGGCTCTTTGACTGGAATTTTGGCACATTTTCCCCCTTGTGTGTGGGTGTCAATGTGTCAACACTAACGGGAAAGGCTACTTGTGATTTTTTAGATCAGTACTTTTTTTCTGGAATAAATGGTACATTTTTCTCGAGGATTTTGCTCCGTTTCTTTCTTTTCTCTCCATGTCTTTTTCCTTCTCTCGTCCTCCCAGTCTTCCTCATGTTGTCCTGTGCTGGCTGTCTTACAAACCTCTTCTGCAAACAGTGAACTATTCATTCTGAGAGTAAAGCTCAGCAATCACAGGTGCAGGCAACATAACTTCAACTGGTATATCAAGAAAATCCTCTCCATAGTTTTGCTGCAAAGCTTTATTTCCATATTTTAGAAGAAATTAATTGGTAGACTTCCACCATGTTCTTTCTGAGAGTCAGAAAATCTACAGGGAAATAAGATGACCTTCTTTATTCCAACTCTGATAAAAGTGACCTATGAAAACTGATTCAGAAAGCTCTTCAGCTCTTGATTCATTCCTATTGGCTTAATGCCAACTTCCCTGTCTCTCCACAGTCTCAAATTTGAGTTATTAGATTGATGGAAACACAGACAAATATAAATCAGGACCAGAGAATTTAGTAGAAATGCCCACCCCAGCCTCACAGATTTTCCAGGCAGATTATTCAGCAATTTAATATGAGTATCTTATCTGCTTTTTCCAGCCTAATCATGCATCTAATTATAAACTGTTTGGTCAGTTTTGAAAGCAAGGAATTGAAAAAATATCAGAAAAGATGATTTCTTGCCAACTGCACTTGGACAAAACCAACAGGGGAATCTCATGACGGTGTTACGCTCATACCCCTGGCTTGTCTCCTGACCCTCTCCTGCTTTTGGCTCTTTTATCTTTTCCATTCTTCTTTTTCCTGAGGCGCGTGACCCTCTGCCCAGCCTCAAACGGCGCAGTTGTGGAGCTGGGGCTCCTCCTCTTCTCAGCGTCAATAAGTTGTTTGCCTATCCTGGGGTTTGGGATTTTTTGCTTTCTGGAACATCTCTTCCCGTCCTCCCCCCGGGGTTTCAGCGGGACTCCCTTCCCAGGCGTGAGGGAGAGGGGCAGAGGGGGTGCAATCCTTTCCCACCCTGCAAACCCTCCGGCAGCCCCCCTGCCCCTGCTCGGACTGACACCTCTCGCTCTCGGGCGCACGGCGCCAGCCAAGCGGTGGTTGTAACAGCACACACAGGCAAGGCAGCCACAGGAGAAGAACAGAGAACTGAAAAGTAACAAAGCGCATTCCCTTTTTTCCCTCCTTATCCCATTCGTGTCTGTTGTACTTGAGTTTTGCTTGTTTGCTTGCCTGTTTATTTCTGCTGGGAAACAGATACGGGGCTCTGGGACCAGGACCCTGCGGCCACCAGCGAGTGTTTCACAGTCACTGCGTTTCACGAGATCCCTTTATGACCGCCTTGGCTGCAGAACCAGCACAGGCTGTTTGCTTTCCCTCTCTCTGTTTGCTTTCATTGGCTGGAACCGGCCTTTTTCCAGTTCCTTCCTTTTCTGGGATGCCAGTTAACGCCAGTTAACACCAATAACATCCGTGCCTCATCTTTTCACCTGCAGTTGTGAAAAGAGATTCTCACATGTGCTGAGCTGTGGCTTTTCAATATCATCTGGCTACCGATGATGCCGCAAAACATCCCTCATAGCGATGCTGTGCTGAGCAACCAGTCTTGGGATAAAATATTTCACGTTTTTATTTGTGGGGAATTTTCTCATCAAGACCTGATGTAAAGAAATATTTATCACCCTGACGCAGTGTTTTTGGCATGGGCTGTAACTTTGGGAGCAGGTCAAAGCCCAGGAAGCTCCCCAGGAAGCTCTGCAGACCCACAGCTCAGCATGGCGAAGGTGTACTGCCCTCTGGGCAGCCCAAATGCAAGTCCCCAGAATAACAACTTCTTCCTTTATTTTTTGTCTGGCCGTTATGGTTTGTGCTGTGTGCTGGCTGCTTTACCATCTGTGAAAGCTAGGTACCTCCTGAGGTCACAACAGGGGGCAAAGTTAAGCCATTGCTGTGCTGCAGCTGGCATAGATACCATGAAATAAAGGCAGAACTAGGGAGGAAAAATGGGTTGTTCAGCCTTTATTTTCAGGAGATTACTCTGCTGGATTTCTGAGTAAACAAGTAGGTAAACATTTAAAAAATCAGTCTAGGCTCTGGCTTCTGAGGGGAATGTAGGTAGCACTGAACTCTAGGTTTAAACACAGTTAAAAGAAACCCCACTGTTTGTCTAAAATATCTCTTTTTTTCCTATAAAAAAAAAAAAGAATTAAATTAGCTGGTGTATTCCCTTAACATTCATCACTTAAAATCTGTTCATCATAGGATTTGGGAACTTGATGAAAAGCAGCCTTTTCTTTTTATTACTTACTCCTGGGGGTAGTATGCTGCTTGTTCAGGGGAAGGTGCAATTCCTGACAAGCTTTTAAGTTCTCCCAAAGTATATAGGTGCCAGCAGCTACACATAATCCGTTTATTTAGTTGAAGGACTACATTTAGAGGGAAGGTTTTGAACATAAAGAGCTGCAGTTGCATTACACCTCTCACTTCTGTCAAAATTGGCAATACCCTATAGCTAATGAGTCTGATTCTGCTCACAGCTGAAGAAGGACACTTCACAGGTGTGACAGGAGTGGAGATGCCTGCCCAGGTTGTCTTCATAGAGATCTGCAGCATCAGTTTAGGGTGGAACTGGGGCAATGAGGGGACAAAGACAGGTTGCAGAAGTTCTTCACAAACGCAAGAATGGATGGATACTTCCACTCCCACCAATGTTGTGCTGCAAGCTTGTCTCCATAATTTCACACAGCAGTCCCTATTTCAGCAAAGCAGCCTCCTATCAGCTGGATGGCAAATGCCAACAGGAAAATTAAGTAGACAATTCTTGCATACCTGCTTAGCTAAGGATGGGACAGATTTTCTACGTGAAAGCTTCTGTAACTCCACATGTACAAACTTAAAAACTGAGAATATCTGAATAACCCTGGTGCAAAGAGAGCATGAGATGGGGGAAACCCATCATCTGTTCAGGCCGTTCAAGATGCCTCCCTTCCCACTGGGTATTCCCCCTTAAAAACACCCCCCCCTTTCTGCCAAACCTCACCAAAAGCCCAGAGAGCATCTCCTGAATTCTCTTTGAAGCTGAACCTGCCCTTCAGCTGAAAGCTGAACTGAACTCTCTTTTTCTCTCAGCTCCTCAGCAGGCAGTGGGGTCACTGCCCTGGGGCCGGCACTCCGCAGGCAGCAGCTCTGGGTGGGAGAAGAGAACTCCAGAGCATCCTCCAGGGCCACACATCTGGGAACATGGCTTTGCTGCCTGGTGAGCTGCCATGGGTGTCTCTGACTTCTCCAGGACAATTAGGTGTAAAGGCATTTGGGAGGTGAGAACAAGTGCATAGCTATGGAGCTAGCTGAGTTTCCAGGAAGCAGGCACCTGAGCAGACCTGTGGGTTATATGAGGTGTGGGTTGTTAAAGGAGATCGGTTACACACCGCATTATAACAGATGAATCTTGTCACAGCTGAATTTAATCTTTGAAAAATTTCCTCTCCTTCCCCAGCCTGAACAGTCTCTCATTTTTTCCCAAAACATCAGAATAATTTCTTTAAAAGTTGACATTACTTTTTGCATGTACCCCATGAGGAAACAACACCTCTCTAGCTGCTGCAAGAAATTGTTAACAGCCCTGATAGCGTCCCGTACCGCCTGACAGGTGGACATTTTACATGGAAAATACATTACACATGAGAGCAGAGCTAGGCTGACTCATTTAACTCCACACCAAAGGTGCTGCCAAAACCAAACTCCCCGCTGGAACTGGTGCCCCTGTGGTATCCCCAGACGCAGCTGTCAGATGGGGCAATGACAGTGTCTTTTGTCAAGTTTTCTTGTTAAGCAAACACCCACCAAGGGTGTATCGTGCCTGCTGTACTTAAGGAAAAACTGTTTAGGAAATCTCCTTCCAGGGAATAATGTAAAAGCTACCAACTTTTCACCTCTGCCTTCCCTCTTCCACTATTTGCAGGCATTAGTGTATTAAAACAGAAACAACCAAGACAAAACATCAAGTAATGACAGAGAGAAAGAGCACAAACGAAGCCTGCAGCACCGCCAAATTATACACAGCGGTTCCTACTGGGGATAGTTTGGGCAACTTGCCTCACTGAGGCCAGCGCGTATGCTGAGAGCACCCATAGACTCCTGCAGCAGGACCAGGACCAGGACCAGGACCAGGACCAGGATGAGGCAGGCCCCCCCTGTAGGTAGCCCTGCTGTGGTCCAGCCTTCAACCACTGCTGCCACCGAAGCTAGTAGGGACGGGGTGACTCCTAGCACCTCTCAAAACCAAGCCTTTGACCCAATATAACTGATACAGTCTCAGTTTTACCACAAATAATTGTCATGGGAGAGAGGGTGGCTTCCCGTTCATTTCCTTGTAAAACAGCATGTGCATCTACGCCCTGAAAAATCCTGACTCTTACTGTCGCAGACTGCAAGGGGCTGCCACGGCTTTTTTTCTTCTCTGCTATTTCTCACCACAACTTGCTCATAACTTACGAGAACAAAGCGATGCCGGGGGGATGTGCTCGGTGCCCTAACTTTAACTGACACAACTAACGCTTCAAATCCTTGCCTTCTCAGTTAAAAACCGGTATGTACGAACACCCGAGAGAAGAGAGCGCCGGGAAGAGAGAGACCCTTTCAGCTAATGGGTAAGGAATGTGCATCGAGCTGCGCGTGGACGGCTGATGTCTCCAACTATTTGTTAAAAGGCAAAAGCAATACTTCCGACAGACGGCCCTCCCCTCGCCTGCAATAGGCTCCCAAGAATAGCAACAGCCTGTGTCACCGCAAAGGGCAAAGCCTTCTGAAATAGCAACAAAGTTGTTCACAAACCACTTTGTGGTTTGCATTTGGTTTCAGCCGGCTTCAGCAACTTGTTGCCATGAGGAAAACAACCTGCGCTCTCCTCGCCGGCCGGGGAAGGACCACTGCCCTCTGAAGCGCACCCGCCCCAAGGTGCAAAGAGGGTGGCGATGGTACCTGGGCAGAGCACAGAGGACCTCGGCCAG
>NW_009647401.1:4672721-4674054 GCF_000708025.1 Charadrius vociferus | reverse complement strand
GGGGGGGGAAGAAACAGCCCCGCGAAGCCACGGGGCTCCCGGGACATGCTGTCTCCGTTTCCGACAGCGCCAGAGGGGAAAACTGTGGGTAAGGAAGGGAAACACCAGCTCGAGTTTTGAATGAAGGTTTACTTCAGGGATACTTTTCCCAAAAGGCCTCGGTCCTACTGCTCGTGCGTGCGCTGTCTGCTGTGTTAAAACCCTTTCCTTTATGAAGATCAGTCACCTGCAAAATCGGATAACCCGCTGCCGTCTAAGATAACAACGGTGCTCCAGTCCTTGCATGCTCGGGAGCGATTCAGCCCTTTTCAGCCCGGCGGCGGGAGGCCAGGCAAGCGCTGCACCTGCTCCTGCTGGGGGAAAGCACAGGGTGGGGGGACGGGGACTCCCTCCTGTCATTTCTCCCCTCGCGCTTCATGAAAAAACAGGGTTTCGGTGCTGACGCCCTGAAAAATCAGCTGTATGATTTGTTCGGCAAGGATAGTGCTGAAGCTGATTTTCATAGCTCCTCACCTTTGCTGTCCTACCCAGGCGGTTCTTCTAAGTTACAGCATGGGTTTGCATCTTGAGTCTCTTTCACTGATCGTAAGATCAAGGGGAATATGACCCACGATTGTGGAATTTCTCGCCCACACGGCAGCTTTACCCAAATAGGAAAGCATGACCGTAAGCCAGAAATGACGATGTCCCAAGCAGCTTTTGTTCGCTTAAAAATGAATGAACTGACTAACCCATGAACCTTGAGATACCACGGGCACAAATGCTTTGTTGGAGTGTAAGAGTGATCAGTCCAGCAACATCTACTGATACCTGGAAGCAGAGGAAGCAGAGGTTAATCAAGAACAGAAAGCCAGTCGGTGCGCAGACATATTTAACATTACCTTAGGGTATGGGGGGAGCTATGCAGATGGTTATAGGATAGCGTTACCAAAGTCAAGCACAGCAGATATAATAAAAAGGCAGCGAAGTTAGTGCAGCACAAGGGCTATGGTTAGAAGAGTACATGCAAATTACACACTTGGCCTTACCCTCAGAAACTAAAGCAGTAACCTGAGGAATTTATAATTACCTAGCTAGGAATTAAAAGAACTTGTTGATTCTTACTGGAAAACAGCAAAACAAAACCCGAATCCCATTTAATGTAACGAAGGGCTGGGCTGCCTGTTGACATAATGAAAATACATGACAGAGCACTAAGAGGGATGGAGAGATGACCAGGGTGGGTCTGTCCAGGATCTGCATTCCCTGTCTTTCCATCAGTGCCAGCAGGCTTTTGTTCACAAAATTCAAATATTACTCGCACAATATATTCACCGGGCTTACACTTTGCAAA
>NW_009647401.1:4643446-4672698 GCF_000708025.1 Charadrius vociferus | reverse complement strand
AATGTGTGAGACATTTGCTTCCTTCTGCCTTCTTTTTTAGTTCAATTTACAAATATTTGTTTTGGTTTTGCCTTTCACACTTGGGTAGGAGGAGTCACATTTGTCAAATGGCCATGATCCCACATGGCCCAGACACTATTTCTGGGTGAATTTAATATTTTCTGAGATTTTCCATCTCTGCTTGCAACATAACTTTGTCCCAAAGCCACCAGTTGTTTCATCCTGTAGGGTCCTTTTGGGTAACCATTTTAGATCCCATGCCAGACTTCTAGGTGGACAGTTAAATCAGATGTATCCCTGCTAACAGAAGAAATGCACATCTTCAGCAGCTACTGGATCTAAAGAAACCTCAGGCATTAGAATAGATCAACGGGGTAACATATATCTCTTTACACCAGGGAACTGGATGAGACAGAGAAGATGACTGTGACAGTGCAGTAAAGATCATGATGGCATAAAAATGGGTAATCACCTTTTACAAGAAGCAAACCCATGATTTAATTATCTAGCAATTCCCAACACATGCCATTAAGCATTTATCCTACAAACCCATGTGATCCACATGCTATACAATTTAGCAAAGGGCTCCTCTAAAGACAAATTTGGGGAATTTTAAACACTATTTCCCTGTAAAGGCAAACTTTTTGTATGTAAGACAGCACTCAGATGGAGAAGAAATATTTTGTTAACGGTAACTTAAAATTTTCAGATGCAATTGATGTAGTTTTAAGATTTATCATGGGTAAAAGTAGATGCCTTGTTCTATTGAAAAAGGGAGATTCCATGCTGTGGATTCATATCTATGCAATGCACTGAACTCATCATGATTTTGTAACCTGTGTTTATTAACCAAGGGTTGATTCATCTTCCAAATCTCTAAATAGATCAAAGAATCCCCAAGGATTTAAATAACATATATTTGACCTTCCAGTAAAATACATTCCTTCCCTCCCAAATAGAGACATTTCTCACCTCAGATTAAATCAAAGTCAACAGAAGAAAGCACCATATTGGAAGAGACTTTTGAGCCCCTTCCTGTCAAAATAGATGTATTTGCACAGGTCATACAAAGAAGTAATCTCTCCCCCCCTGCCTCCCCCAACCCACTAGATTTCTGTAAACACACTGCATGTTCTCTTGGGAGAACAGAAAGAAAAACTACATCACAAAAATCTCAGTGTCTGGACTAATGTGGAGCGTGGTACTGCCAAGGTGAGCTGGAAAGGGCTCCCAGGCACCTTCCCCATAGCGCTGCTGCACATGAAGCAGGGGAAGAGTGGTGTTTCCCAGCTTGGACTGCTTGCAGATCTTCCCTGGCACAGATCATTTATCCGTAATGCCAATAAAATACATGCACAGACCAAATATTTTTCCTTTGGAAGGACTGTATTTTCCCAAGTATGTGCTTGAAAATAAGTAAAGGGGCACACCCTTACTACTTGGCCCCATCCAGTCTCATCAGCAGTACACTGTGCTATACTACAACTGTGCTTGGTCTCCTTTTCAGGAACCAAGCATAAACATTTCCAGCAAATGTTCTTAAATATAAGTTTGTTTGCCAAGTAGTGCTGCTTTTGACCTGAGTAACCGTTGTGAGAAACCATTTTGTTTACATGGGGAAACTAGAGAATAGACTTTCCAATCACTTGTCACATACCAGCCACACACTCATTAGCCATGGTGTTTGTTGCAGGCTGAAGGAGAAATTTCTCTGGAAGCCATCATTAAAATATTTTATTCCCTGGGCTGCACACTGCCATGTATTTTGCAGGCATCTCAAAAAAAATAAGAGGAATATACATTTTAAGAAACTTTTTTTTTCAAAAAAAGGAATGCCTAAGAATCGCCAGCAACATCATTAAAACTGACACTTAAAAGGATTGTGAGTACAACTACTGCTTTATCTGGAAATGTTAAAGCAAAACATATGCTGAAGTCAGAGGGAATTTTGTCTGGAGGAAGACCATGAAGAAAACAGAGCAGAGATTTTGGGGTTTAACTCAGCGGGCAGTTCTGAGCAGGCAAGTCTAGGTACACCAGTTACAACAAAACTCCATAGTGATATAAGGATGTTTCTCAGCAGAAAAGTGCCTGTGAGGGACAAGAGACCCTGAGTTAACTGCTGAGTTTGCTGCTGCTAATGCAGAAAGATAATGTGTCTCCCTCTGCATCGCATCAGAATCTGCTTTTCATTCAGGCGTCTGCTTTAGTTACAGCCCTCCACTATTTCTATCCAACTGAGGGCGTGTGTCACTGGACACATGAACAAGGATGCCAGTTGACCCAGTAAAAACAAACCAAAGAAACATTAAGACATTGGTCAAGCTGTTGTACTTGGAGAAGCAAGAAATATATGGGCTTGAGTGCTTCCCTAGCAACTTCCCAGGTGTGCAAGCTCTACACCCAGCTTGTACAGCCTCTGGAATTAAAAATAAGTGATCACCTCGGTTGCTTTGACCTGAGGATCACAGGCTGAGGAGACCACAGTCTGGATTGTAAGGAACAGCACTGATGGTGGACTCCATCAAGATCTTTGACTTGTCACTGTCATTTTGAATCAGAAACTGGAACCGTACAAAATTGACAGACACATATTTAAAGAATTAAAAGCTGTGCAGGACAGAGACCTCAAAGTATCAATAAGAGACACTGCCCACGCTGCTGTGTTTCTGCTGAAGAAGCTTAAAGTCAGATTTTGTCCCTCTGCTACTTAACATTTTTTTCTGGAAGAAGATAATTACAGATTATTTGTGGGTGATAAAGGTGATGGGTGACTAGTAAATGGTGTATATCACTGGCTGAATGCAATTCGGGTGGCCTGGCTAGCTGACTGCAAGTGAATGTACTGTCTGGGGTTCCTCTCTGCTAACTTTAGACATCTGCATCTGAGCAAGCGGCACAGATTCCTTTTATAGGCAGTGGAGAGAAATAGGCATCTGACCTACTTCAGACATCTAGAAGTGCCTATTTTTTGCAAGTGGTTACAGAAGACAACTAGAGATGCTGTAGATCTCTCACAGTTGGGTGAGTTGAACCCATCCTATGTGTTTTAATACAGGCAAATGTAAAGTGATTCGCGTTCCTAGCTAGGATGCAAGAAGGCAGGCCATATTTAAAGGAAAGGCTTGGAACGTACTTGGAAAGAACCCAATCAGAAAAGAAGTTGGTTGTCCTGGAGGATCACCAGCAGAAGATGAGCTCCTGTACACGGCTGTGACAATCCTTAGACAAGTAAAGGTGAAATGTCCACCAGGAGCGGGACAATTATGTGAAGTTCCTATCTGGCTCTGTGCAGCCACTGCAGGAGCACTGGGTCTGGCTCACAAGTTACTGAAGAAGTTGATAATCTGGATAGAGTTCAGAAAACAGGGCTTTGAATACTTAACAGACCAGTAAACTTGTAAAGCCTCACAAGCTAAGTAGCTTATCAAGGAAGGGTCTGTGGGATGACTTGATACCAGGGTACAATTTTGTCCTTAGTGAACACAGCTAAGTGCAGGCAAATGGAGAATGGGATCTGATGGTTGGAAACTGAAGTTGCAGAAATTAAGTCTAGAAACAATTCGCAGGTATTTTACAGTGAAAGGAATTAACCATTGGGACAACTTATGACTTAAAGTCATTAGCTTTCAACCACTAGCAATTTTTAAATCAAAGCTGAATATTTTAGTTCAAATAAAATGTCATTTATAGGTGTCTGAAGAGTTATGCTGGGCTGTTCATGAGTGTCAGACTGGATGACCACAATGGTCTCTCTTTACTTCGTAATATATACATTAAACCAAAATCTTAGGTTAAATCTACATGTCTCAATGATGTAAAATACAAAGATATCCAAGAAAGCACAAACATCAGCACTGAGCAGTAGTTTGGGCAGAGCATTGTGCTTGAATTAGCAGTGTAGCTTCTGATACCTAAACTCATTTATTCAATACAACACTGTGTTGATAACAGCCCTAATTTCCAGCCAGGATTCCTTGGAAGGGTATATTTTCCAGATCTAGTAACATACAGCGAGCAGGTAAGGCAAAAGTGTAAAGGGGAGGGAGAAATTAGGTTTTGCAATGGTAAATTCTATGTTGGATGCATACATTAAAGGATGGAGCACATGTAGCCCAAAGCAGCTTAACTGGAGTCAGTAGTACTTCCACTGGAGTGCTGTTGAGTGTGTGAAGGAAATACAGCTGGACCTGTATTTCCTAACCCATGCACTAACCTCTGGTTAACACTAGTGCAATGATCTCAGATACTGCAGACATAAAGGAAGAAAAACTTTCAGACATAATACAGACATGGACAACAATAATATAGAAAAGAAGATTGTTCCATCACCGGAGCATTTGGCAATTTTTTTTCTGACATTTTCTTCAAGCTGTCCCACCTCTATCACAATAAATCTACCACCCACCTCTACCTTCTGAAAGACTTCTCACAATACTCACATTTCCCTCATGCCCTTATGGCCCATCTTAATAAAACCATGTGTTTTTCGCCCATCTCTTGTCTATCTCTGGTTTGCCAGCCACCTGAGCCCAGAGGCAGAGTGGGCTGAAGCGCGTTGGGTGCACTCAGTAGCTCGAGGCTGCTGCCACTTGGCTTCTACTTGGCTCAAAGGGAGCAAACCCAGAGCCAAGAAGGAGAACTAATAGGTGATACTTATCTTAATAGACTTAATGGGCTTACACATCTCCCCTGACCCTGGAGGAACAGCTCATATTCACACAGCTATACTCCGCTACCCTTCTGTGGAGTGGCTGCAGGGCGTGATGGTGGGCTCATGCTGGGAATTGTTAGGAAAGTGCGAGGTGGCATGAGGCACAACCATGCCAAGGACTGTGCCAGCAATTTAGTAGGATACGTGGCCACGTGCCAGGGTCCGGGTCTGGGCTCTGGCACTGTTTATTTTAGTAGTGCAGATGTACTGTTAGGGCTGCCCTCCTCCTCTCTTTTCACAATTTGCTTTAGAAATGTAATATCCTCTGTCAAATGGGAATGATCCTCACCAATGTGCTCAAACGTTACTGGCATGGAACTCCAGGCAGTCAGGGTGATCAAAGAGCCTTAATGCCTTAGAAAAAGAAGCTAAAAATAAACAAAGTCTATGTATCATTTTCAATTAGAGCATATACCACTTTCCAGCCAAGCTGCAAAGTACTTGTTCCAGGAGAATTAACTGACTGTCATGCTGCAAAAGCTACCTCTCCTCAGACACGTCCTATCTCTCCAACTAACCGGAAAATCAGAAGTAAATTTACTCTTTTCCTAGTTGTGTCGCAGCCAACACCATGATGAGAGGAAAATCATGCCGGGAGAAAGAACAAGACCAACAATAACAAACTGATGTATTCATCAAGGATTAGGGTGCAAAAGGCTTCACAGTTAGTAGAATATGATCGGTTAAATCTATCTTGTAACAATAAACAATGAGTTGCAGTTGTATAAAATGAGTTTGTTTTAAAGTGGATGTTCAAAGGCATGCAATCTGCATTTGGTTTATGTTTTCACCATCTGGTTTTTATTCCTGACATTGTGGCTGTCATAAACTATGCAAAATATTTGATCCTGATATTCTGAAAAATCTGAGATTAGTGATGAACAAAACCTAGAAAGTCCATGAATTTGTACCTCAAATATTGGTTTCCCTAGAATATCCCAGCTATTTGGATCAGCCTGGTGCTCAGTAGATAAGTTTCCATTTGGCAAAATAAAAATGCTGGTACCAACAGCCTTCACGGCATCCTCTGGTGAAGCAAAGGAATTAGTAAGTGGTAAGGGAAAACTTAAATTGTTACTTATTCAAGTAAAGGTTGAAGCAATTCAGCTGGGAAATTACTGCTTTCCTTGACCATGGTACACTAGTTGGGTTGACAAGACTTCCTTAAGTCAGTACAGGAAAAACACTGAGAACATCTCAGTGGGAGAGGTTTGGGAGGTGTCCCTGCCTGTGGCAGGGGAGTTGGAACTTGATGATCTTCAAGGTCCTTCCAACCCAAACCATTCTATGATTCTATGATGATTCTATGATCTCAAGGCACAAATTGCTTTCTTACCAAAAGGTTGCATTGTCAGTGTTGCCTTTTGCAATGATATTCTGAGGCAGAGGGTTTGATTATTTAGGGACTGATGAAAACCTTATTGACTTCTGATCAGGAAGATAAGGAACCCAAAAGCATTAAAATTAAAGAGGGTTTTATATGAATTAAAAATATTTTAATTTTTTTTTTTTTCTTTTTAAAAATAGTCTTCTATGTCACCACTGCTGCTGGGTTTGTATGCACTTAACTGCTTTGCCTAAAAGTTACAAAAAGATATTTTGGACTGGTGTATATCAAATAAAGTTATTATTAGTTGTCAGAATGTTGCAGAAGTGACACTTTCAAGTTTTTGTGTTTTTTCTCTTATTTCAGGCTGTGGAACATTTACTTTTCTATCTTCCGCTGTTGCTGCTGTAAGTGGACTTCTTATGGGTTATGAGTTGGGCCTTATCTCTGGAGCTCTTCTTCAGATGAGCAGCATATTAGCACTCTCTTGCAAAGAGCAGGAAATCGTTGTAAGTTCCCTGCTTTTTGGGGCCTTATTTGCATCCCTTACTGGTGGATTCCTGATAGACCGATTTGGAAGGAGACTTGCTATTATCATTGCATCTTCGTTACTTGTGTTGGGGAGTCTGATTTTACTGCCCTATGAATCGTATGGGATGCTTATTGTGGGACGGATTGCCATAGGTATTTCCATATCATTATCATCAATTGCAACGTGTGTGTATATTGCTGAGATCGCCCCACAGCACAGAAGAGGTCTCCTCGTATCATTAAATGAACTCATGATTGTGATAGGCATTCTCTTTGCCTATATTTCAAATTATGCATTTGCCAGCGTATCTCATGGCTGGAAGTACATGTTTGGCCTTGTGATTCCATTAGGTGCTTTGCAGGCTGTTGCCATGTATTTCCTTCCTCCAAGTCCTCGGTTTCTTGTAATGAGAAATAATGATGAAGCTGCAAGAAAAGTACTAGAGAGGCTACGGGAAACATCAGATGCTACTGAAGAACTTACTGTGATCAAGTCTTCCCTGAAGGATGAACACCAGTATAGTTTCTTGGACCTGTTTCGTTCAAAGAACAACATGAGAGCCCGAATGTTGGTAGGACTCACTCTAGTGTTTTTTGTGCAAACAACTGGGCAACCCAACATTTTATTTTACGCATCCACTGTTTTGAAGTCAGTTGGGTTCCAGAGCAACGAAGCTGCCAGCTTGGCTTCCACTGGAGTTGGAGTGGTTAAAGTGGTCAGCACAGTCCCAGCCACAGCTTTTGTGGATCAAGTTGGAAGTAAAACTTTTCTGTGTATTGGGTCTTCTGTTATGGCAGTATCGTTGGTCACTATGGGCCTAGTGAACCGTAACATACATGTGAATATAACCAATGTCTGTAGAAGCCAGTCTCCAGAGGATTTCTTTCTCCAGAGACCAGGAAACCTCACTGGTGTCACCAATGGGAGTCTCAAGGACCTCTTTGCTAGCATGGCTTCACCAGAAAGATTGTCATTTGATGCACAGAGAAGCCCAGATGTTGCCAGGACAGGAGAACTGAACAGGACTGCCCTGGCAGGAGGCAAAAGCATGACAGGGTCTCACATGGAAAGTGAGGAGGTTCCTGTTGTCCTGAAATGGCTCTCACTGGCCAGCCTGCTTGTTTATGTTGCTGCATTTTCCATAGGTCTTGGACCAAGTAAGTGTTTCATTTTTCTAACTCTTTGTAATGGTTTACTTACAAATGGATTAAATGCTAGGTTGACATGCCCGGCTTGGCAGCAGGCAGTTCCCAAGTTGGGCAAAGCAGTGTTTTCTGCTAATACGCACTGGTACGCCATCCTGGTGGACTGGGGTGTACTTTTTAGGAAGAAGTCACGCCCATTAAGATCAATGGCCTAATCTCCCTTCAATTCAGTGAAATTAACTGCTCCTCTTCAGTGAAGTTAAGAACTGCTGTGAGTGAGATGTGTACAGCAAAATTATGGGGCCCCTGGCTATCTTTCCTCTTCCTAGTCTATTGTGTCCTTACATTGGAAAGTTTAAGATGTAGACATTTGCTGCTGCTAACTCATAAACCCAAGATAATTATAAATTATAAATTCCCCCAGGGGCCAATATTCGGTCCAATTTTGTTCAATATATTCATTAATGACCTGGATGAGGGGACAGAGTGTATCCTCAGCAAGTTCGCTGATGATACCAAACTGGGAGGGGTGGCTGACTCTCCAGAGGGCCGCGCTGCCATCCAGCGGGACCTGGACAGGCTGGTGAGCTGGGCAGAGAGGAACCTAATAAGGTTCAACAAAAGCAAGTGCAAGGTCCTGCACCTGGGGAGGAAGAATGCTAGGCACCAGTATAGGTTAGGGACCTGCTGGGAAGTAGCTCTGAGGAGAAGGATTTGGGGGTCCTGGTAGACAGTAAATTATCCATGAGCCAGGAATATGCCCTTGTCACCAAAAAGGCCAATGGAATCCTGGGCTGCATAGGGAAGAGTGTGACCAGTAGGTCGAGGGAGGTCATTCTCCCCCTCTAAGATGATTCAGGGATTGGAGCATCTCCCTTATGAGGAAAGGCTGAGAGAGCTGGGACTCTTTAGCCTGGAGAAGAGAAGGCTGAGGGGAGACCTTATGGCATACAAGTATCTAAAGGGTGGGCTGAAGAAGGATGGAACCAGACTCTTTTCAGTGGTTCCCAGTGACAGGATGAGGGGCAACGGGCACAAGTTGGAACATAGGAAGTTCCATTCAAATACATGGAAAAACTTCTTTACGGTTAGGGTGACAGAGCACTGGAACAGGCTGCCCAGGGAGATTGTGGAATCTCCTTCTCTGGAGAGTCTCAAAACCCACCTGGATGCAGTCCTGAGTAATGTGCTCTGGGCAATCCTGCTGTAGCAGGGGAGTTGGACTAGATGATCTCTAGAGGTCCCTTCCAACTCTGAAGATTCTGTGATTCTGTGATAAGCTCTGGACCGCTGTATGGTTTAACACCATCAAATCCATGAAATGTCAACATGCCTGACTCCTGCTGAGGATCTGGCCCTCTGACTATATCATAGTCTTCAGATATAGGAAAGACATTCAAGGTATCATAGTTCATGGGCAAACTGTAGTATCATCGCCACTGCCTGTGCTGAACAGCACAAGTGGAAGAACACCAAGACGCGTCGCTGTACAACCGAGGTACTGCTGCAGCTGCCATCACGCTTGCACAGTTCCCACTCTCTCCAGAGAACATCTGCCCTTCCCAGGGACCAGCACCTAAATATCTCCATTTTGTTTTGTTTTGTTTTGTTTTAATACCACTTGCATATTATTGTACTTTGAAGGGGTTGATTTTTTAAGCCACACTGCAAAACCCATATGCACAGAGTCCGTTATTTATTAACAGATTTTATGTGCTTTTGTGCCCTGGCTCAAACTTGCCTTGCAAACACTCTGTACTCCTGCTGCACTATTATGATAAAAAGCTTGCCACAAGAATACGACTCAACAATTGCACTAACAGCAACTCCCCTGCAGTATTTATTTATTTTAAACATTACTCACTGGGAGACCAGCGTGAGATAAGCATTCTTTGCCAGGGCAGCGAGCTTGACTGTGTTATTGCAGCATTATTCCCTCCCTTGCAGACCACCTTGGGGCTGGATTCTGCTTTCAGTGACACAGCATTAAAACCAGGGGTGCAGCCCTGAAAAGAAAATGTTACTTCAGCTTTTACTTGGGTGTTTCAAACCCACATTGAATGATCCTCAAGGCAGGGGCGCGTGTTCAGGCTTGGCCTCCTGTTGAAAGCTGCTTTCCTGTTGACCTGGCTGTAAATGGGTTCCTGGTTCCATTTGAGTTGGCCTGATGTGACGTTAATGATAACGATGTCTACTTCCTTGAGGGCTACAGAAACCGAGGTGTGTTTGCCAGGCTAATCTGAGAAGTCTTTGAGGCCCGTGCTTGTTTTCTGACCTCTTTCTTGACTAAGAGCACAAATACTCTCAAACAGCAAAAAACATGGGAAGGAACAGGCACCGTCTTGGCTCCAGCATATTGAAATCATGTCTGATAAAGCCATGGTGAGGCAATTTAAACTGACAGATGTGCTTCTGTAGCAAATGAAGGCCAGGTCCAGTTATTGAATACCTATATTGAAACACAAGTATTTCAAAATGCGGTTAAGTACTTTGAAGACACTTCCATACCTTCAAAAATGCAATGTTCAGATAAAATTGACAATGTATAGAAAATACAAGGGTCAGAGAATCAAGAGATCATTGGAATCTGCAAAGGATCTATTGTGGTTAAAAAATTTGGGCTGGGATGTGAGGTTATGATTTGTCTTTCATATGCAGCCTTCAACATCTGCTGCTCAGAGTCCAAATCCTTGAGTGTATTTTAACAGGCTGGCTTTCTTATCCTCAGTGAGCCTTTCTTAGAGTAAAGAAAAAAAAAACCAAGCCCCTCTGCTTATATAAAGTAAACAGTTTTAACATGTTTATGTTATTCATCTCTAAATCTGGTCGGTGATCTGGAGCAGACCGTCACCCATTGTTTCCTCTGCAACAGGAGGGAGGCATCGAGGCTGCACTCTCTGGCTGCTGTGGCCAGGCGATGCCCGGGCACCTGGGGACAGAAGCACCGTAACCTCCGCACCGCTATATTTTCGATGCAAAAATCTCATGCTCTGTACCATGTTCTGCCCTTCCTGCTGGCTAAGGTGAAGGCGGTGCGGGGGATGTCTCTGTTTGTACAGATCAAATCAGTCTCTTTTGGACAAAAAGCAGAGAGGATCTTGCTCTTTTCCCTCCACCTCCCAAGGGCATTTCTGGAACTCATTACGTTCTGTGGGGACAAAGGAGAGTCTGTGTAGCACCATTAGGAAAATGTCACACTCTTCATAGGGCAGATCATGCAACCTGAGCTCTATCATCTTTTTTTTTTAATTACTTTGTCCTTTCCTTTTTTTTTCCTTTTTTTTCCTTCCTTTTTCGGAATTTGGTCAAAGAGCTAGTTACAGTCCAGATTTGCATAGCAGACATTTGTAAATGTTGTATTTTTCCATGATTTCTCTTTTGTCTCCAAATTACATGAAGTAGATGGATTTTTTAATGAACTAAACATATGCTAAATATATTTATTGCCATTTATCAAAGCACCCAGGCAGCACAGTGATGAGCACTCAAAAATAGACAGTAAGAGCTAAAAGCCATTTTTGCATTATAAAAGGATTCACAGACTATCATGCATCTGCTTAGTCACTTTTTTGATTCTGGGGTGCTCTGTATTTATACCATGAACCCTTAGGCAAGATAAAAGGAGTATTTCTGCTGCTCTGTTTTGGATTAATTATGTTTGATGAATTGCGATTCAACTGCTTGTTCACACTCAATTTCACACAATTATGAGGACGTTTTGTAGGTGCAATGAATCAGTGTTGCATCACATCACAGAACAGCACATGCCGTCTCTCCAGGGGTGTTTGTGGAGGCCTTTCAAGGCAGTTATTAGCTAAGGGGACTTACTTGACACCCATCTTTGTCTTAAGTTACCTTTGTCTGTATATAAAGGTCAAATGAGGATCAACTGTTCTCACCAGGGAAAGATGGTTACAGAGCCCAAGAGAAACCTCTCTCTGGCTGCCACATGAAGGGCGAAGAGCGTGAGAGGGGCTCTTCATTGTTTTCAGTGCATGTTTGCAAGGAGAGGCATTTGACCCTGCTGTATGTGGAGGAGGGGGACAGGAGAAATCTGAGCCTCGCAGAAACACTGCTGTGCCTTGCACGGGGAGCAGTGAGTGCTGGCTAATGAGTGCAGTGTGGAGGTAGATCACCAATTCGTCACCCAAGCTAAAAGCTCATTGTGACCCTGGAAATTAATTTAACACAAAGGACACATAGAGAAATTCTAGTCAGGGCCACAACCCCGCATGACCACTTACTAAATGACACAGAGTTAACTGAAATAGTTGCAGAGCATCCCATTTGCCAGATTCTCTGTTCAAACCCCTTGAAGGGCAAAAAAGAGCGGTCCTCTCTTATAAAGAGATGTCACCTCCTTCACTCATTACTGTTGTATGCTACAATGTGTTGACATGCAGGAACCAGGAAAGCCAAACTGCTGGGGTATAAGACTTATTTTTGAAAATAAGGCTGTAAATGTGAGACTCGGGGTTGGATGGAGCATGTGCCAGTTCTCTTGTTTAATAACTGTAGGGCAGCTCTAGCCTTTCTGAAACAGAGTGGGCGCCCAGAGCCCTGCTGCTTTCCTCATGGACCTGACGAACAGAAATTCAGATTCAGGTGGCAGATGGCACCCGTTACCAAAGATCTACTTCTCTGCCCTGATCATCTCCTTTTGTGCCATTTAGGATCAAAGACTAAATAGGGTCAACTTCCCTCCATATTTTCCTGTATATCCCCTGAATGAGGAGGTCTCACTGGGTGATCTCACCAATAAGTAGACAAAAGAGAGACAGTAGCACCATATACATTAATACAGGTATGCAGTGTGGTCTGGAGGCAATTCTCTTTATCCAACAAAAATCAGAGGGGCTCCAACAAGTCCTTGGCTGAGAAGCAAGTAGTATAGACTCAGTCTGGACCCAACGGTACATCTGTTTTCCCTGTCTGAATTTGTTCTAGCAAATAAAAAGCACATGAGCAAAACAGGACTTGAGCAGTACCTCTTTACACATATTGCGGGAGTGCAGTTCAAGGGGATCCACGCACATCACAGGGATTTTTTGCTGTGGAGTGAGGAACGCTTTTATTGAGAGGGGGATGTGGAATGTGTGCATTTGGACTGCATGTATGGCATTGGTGCACCAGGGCAGGTACCTTGTGCAAAAGAGCTCCTCCTCCTCTGTCGGTCCTTTAAACATGCTTCTGTATAACTGCACAGGTGTTTAGGCAGTTGGTCAATGAACTTCGGAATAATCTGCTGGTGCAAATCACATCAGCTCTGCTGATGTCACAGCAGTTCATGCTGAACATGCCAATGCAAATCAACAAAAGCACCTACAAGTGGGACTGAGGTGCAGTTTCATGACGTGAATCATTCTCAAAACCATTTAGATGTATAAAGTCTGAAGGCATTTATGTCTTTGCCAACCTGGGACTGAAGATGTTCTATTACTGCATGTCCCAGAGCAGCTGCCAGCTTTGTACTGCTCTCCAAAGCCAAGGACCAATCTCTCAGAGCTCTTCTCTTGGAGGCCCTCACAGGCTCCTCTTCCAGGGGGCTTCTCAGAGCTGCAGCGATGCATAGGCCCCAAGCACTCGGAACCCACTTGGCACACACGCAGCTGTGGCCACAACACACCCGAGGCAGATCAACGTCTGCAGCTGGAGAAATGTCTTCTGGGTTTCAGGGCTTGGCACAAAAAAATACCACATATACCCATTGACGTAGATATAAAACCTAAAAAATATTTTCAACATATTTGTGGCCAACAAATAAGTGCCTAACAAGGTCTTAGAGGAGGGATTTAGAACATACTGCAAACCCTGCTTTGCCACATAGCTGTCAAAGTCCCATCGAAGCACAGCTCGATGAGTGGGGTGGGTGCTTGTAGGACTGGCAGTACTTTGGTATTGATTAAAACCTGTGAAACAGAGGAATTAAATACCCATGGGAGGCCTTCTCAGACTGCGATACTATGCCCTCTGTTGCCATCTGCTAACCTCAGCCATCAGCTGAATATTTCTGATTGGAAAAGTAGAAAAAAATTGCATGCTCATTACTCGGTTCACAGCAGTATTTACTTTTAACTTCTGAAGTTAGCACATTACCCCCAAACCAGGGGACCAACTGGCTGTGGGACCACCTCACCAGTTCCCAGGGCTGTGAAATCCAGACCTGCAGTGGATGCATGTCTGAGGATCATGTACGAGGGGAGGGCAAGCACAGGACCTACAACATGAGGGGAAGTTTTGGGCACAGCGATCCCCTCCCAGAGTGTCTCCCCAATGGACTCTCAGCCACTGACTTAGAGCCACCTGGGACTGAAGCTCCTGCTGCATTTGGGGACCCCTAAGATCACCCTCCTCTCTGTGTGCGGGTGCAGAGACACATACAACTGCCTGGCTGAAGGTAGCAAGCACATTCAAAGCTGTTGGGGCAGGAACAAGAGAGGGACAGACAACTCACCACCTATGTCCACACAGATTAACAAACCAGGAGGTTGTCATCACTACAGTCACTTTCTTCATCAGGAAAGCTGATCTCACAGCCAAGGCACAGATGGGAAATGGCCTCCCTTCTGAGTTACCTGTTGCTAAAGACATTTTTGTCTCTGCTTTCCATTCAGCTTTAACCCGGATGCTTGAGCCCCAGGTTTGAGCACCCATATGATCCTAGCGCAGGGAAGAGCAGCAGGCCACCAAGCGGCCCTTGGGTTACCAGTTTCACACTGATGAAATTCCTCCTGCATGAGGGACCTGGAACCACGGCTTTGCGTCCCCCATCCTGGGTTCCCCCAAGAAGAGGCAGTGACTATGCTTCCCAGCAAGCTCTGCTGCAGTGCACCATTTCGCTGCTGTGGGAGCTCTTTGAGTGGGGTCATCTGCCCTGTGAGGAGCGAAACCCATGCAGGGAGGTCAGTGAAGACAAGCATCCAGTGAGGGCAAATCTTAGGAGCAAACTTTTACTGATGAAAGATAAGTTTGGGATGAGAGATGTCCGTTTCTAGTTTAGATGTAGTCAGATTTGCCATATTGAGTACATCAGAGTTAAATTTATATCAGCTTGAATGGGTGCTTTAAACCTGAGCTAATTTATATGTAAAATGGAACAGATGCTTCAACATGTTTGGAAATTTAACTGACGTGGGAGCCAGATTCCTCAGATAATTGACAAAGGGAAATATTCTCTCCACCTAAGAGGGGGTTTTCAGACTCCTGCTCTCCGACCTCCCCTTTGGTGCAGCTCTCCTTTCCTCATTGGCTATTGAGGGAGTTTAGGGTGATCAGGAAGCTAAATTAGACTGTGTGACAGCATTCCACATATTACATGCTTTAACTTTTGGTCAGTCCTGAAGTGGTCAGGCAGTTGGACTAGATGATTGTTCTAAGTCCCTTCCAACTATTCTATTCTATTCTATTCTATTCTATTCTATTCTATTCTATTCTATTCTATTCTATTCTATTCTATTCCATTCCATTCCATTCCATTCCATTCCATTCTCATGTAAAAACCCAGTTGTTTTGTCTACATCTTATTGTGAGTTGTGAAAGTCATTTAAATGCAGTTTTAAGCCCATGCTGGGAACAGTGGGGAAGACAAAAGAAGGATCAGGCAAGAAGGATCAAGGAGGATGGAAGAAAGCTCAAGGGTTCACAAGAGAAGTGAAATCCATGGAGGTGAGGAAGGAAATAAATCTCTCTTTCAAGCCATCACTGTCCTTCTTATGCAATCTTATGTGGCCTGTGGTGGTCTTTCTTTATGTATTTTATTGGATTAAGCAAGCCAAAACCCAGAGCTGGAACATTCCTCTAAAGCCCAGAGAATTACACTGGAGACAAATTTACTCCCCTTGACTTTGGTCCTGTGATTCTTAGATTAACTAGCTACCTGAGTTAAAGCATGATTCATTAGCAGGGTTAAACGCAGAACCTTTTCTGTGTCTTTCACCTCAGTCACTAAATGCATCTGTAACAAAATCCAGAACAGCTGGTTTCACATATGACACTGAACAGCTCAGGGACTCGATCACAGAGGTCATATCTCTTGCCACCCTCATGATCCAGATTGCACAGGACTGCTTTTTCTCTTCCCCAAAATACTCTGGGACTTAATCTTGGCGACCAAATGCCCTACCAGGAACTGGAAAATATTGTTGGAAAGAGAACTGTCAGTGTGGAAGTTCTGACCCTCCATGGATTTAGCTGGTTGTTCCTGTGTTTTGAAATATTGTAAGCTGTGTGGCCTTGCACTAGCTTGGAAAACACCGGTAAAAGATAGGGGTGTCTAGAATTCACATCAATGTCTGACATTAGAGCAATATTTCAGGCTTTTACAAAACATGTGGTTATTGTGTTAATTTATAGTGCCCATGAATTTGATGTTAACAGGCATTCATGCTCAACGTTGCCTTGCATGACGTTTGTTTGCAATGTTTTATTTTTGAGCTTCTACATTTTGCAGAGCCGCTGTGGCCTGGCCTTCAATTTCACAGAAATGAGAAGCATCAATTTTATGTTGTTTTGCGGTTTAGTCTGGAAAAGAAGATAGTGGTGGGGATTAAATCAAGTGATCAAAAATAAGCAAGTGCTTAAATGCTTTGTTGGAACTGAACCAGGATAATAAACCTTGGAAAAGTGCATGTTTTGCTGAGGATCAGCACAGAAAGTCTAATTTTAGTTAATTAAAAAATGATCTTGGATTCTTTCTTTTATGACAAGTTTCCTAGCACTGTTCATTTGTACTGAATCATCTTTTAATGCATGCATCCATGTGGTTTGAATATGACACTCCTAGTATTTATCTAGTTCATTATTCCTGTGCTATTGAAATAGTGCCTCATGTGGCCTTTATTTCAGCTCTGTGTCTGTACCGCCAAGCTGCAGTAGAAAGACAAAGCATGCCAAAATGAAAAATAAAGCAAGGACTGTGAATTGCCCGCTTCTCACTATTCCCTTGCCCCAGACAAGGTTTATCTGAAGCCCCTTGTTAACCCACCAGCTAACCCAGGAATCCATTTGCCTTTTCACAGGCTGATTGGGAGTAGTGAAGTGCAAGCAAATTTTAAGATATTTTCGGATAGTTGGATGCTGAATTACAGGATTTCAAATTGCAGGATGTATTCTCTAAAATACCAGCCAAATAGCTTAATCTTATCTAACTTGATAGAAATGACAAGTTTGGGAGGCTTTTTTAGGTGTGAAAAAGGTCAGAATAAGGAAATAAATGCTTTTGCTGTAATGAGACATGGCAATGTCAGTGGGAGCTTCTTAATTATTTTAGGATTCCATTTTGCAAAGAGCAGAATAGCCTTGTTCAACCCTGAGACTGAACTTAAACTATATTCTGAGGTGCACACCTGAAATCGGGGACGTCTTTTTCACTGACATCTGTGTTCCTGTTTGTAGCTTTACTTTTAAGTATGTGAATGAGGGAAAGTCTTGGCAGATCAGGCCAAGGGCTTTCCCTTCTGAAAGACAGAGCCCTTGGTACTGTGAAAAGAAGGAGTGAGAACACCATGCCCCAGCCAATATTCCTGTGTCTCTGCAATGACGGTGGCTCAATCTGCTTTTGCTGAGCACAAAGTTTGGCCCTCCAAGAACTACCTAGAAAAGGCAGGGGACTACCTGTGTTTTGGCATACTATGCTCCACTTGAACAGCAATTTGAGTCAATATTCTGGTTCTCTGGATTATATAAATATCTCTTTACTAACAGTTGTATGTTAATAAACCTATTGACACAAAGGCACTGCTCAAGGGGAATGGCTCCTGTGCATAAAATTGGGGATAGTTTTAAAGCTCAACTCAGGTTAGTGAGCATCCACTGGCCAAAATTAAGCATTTTGCCTCCAGACTCACTTTATAAAAAAATCTCGAGAATGAATATTGCTGTGATTCTAACTAATAATTGGGCCTAACAATCCTCTTTTGTTCCACAGGGATATTATCTTCTGTAAAGTGATGCACTGTCCAGTATGTCTAGCATAACATCTCGTACAAGCTTTCACATTATAATCAGGGCTGCCTATCATTAGCCAAATTTGCCCTTCTTACTTTGTAGGTCAAGTGTTGCATTTAAGCATTCAGTAAATAATAGTGGCCTTTGATAATCATATCAAAGACAATGAAAGATTTTACATTCGTTTCCTTGACTGTGTTCTGGGAGAGAAGATCATTGTGACACTGAAATCTGTGAAAAAGTTTTTAGGGCATATGACAAGCTTCATAAAATCCAGTTTCCTTTGGGAGAGAGGGCTGGGAAGAATTTTCCAGAAGCAAGCTGATCTTGGGCCAGCTTTGTGTAAAAACTAGAACTGTCAGTAGGACTCCAAGTGCCAAGACAGTGTTTTATTTCACTCATAGAGATTATCAAACTAAAACATGTATTATAAATCACGAGAAAATAATTATGCCAGAAAGGTAAAAATGTGCAATCGCATAATTTACCAGCACTGCTGAGGAAAGGGTAGACTGGCAGCCAAACTGCAGAGATGATGGCCGGATGGTAAGTCAGTGCATGCATGAAGTGAGGAGGCTGTTTCTCCCCATGGCATCTGAGTTTCTGAGTCATATTGAGCTCTGGGAGGAAAGCCAGGGAAAGGGGACACAGGAGGGCACCCAGCTTCTGTTGCCTTTGATCAACCCTAAGTCAGAAAACTGTTAGCAATGAAGGAGAACTGAAAGTCACTTTGTGGTGGGTGGACCCAGAGCCTTCACACCTTCCTCCTTGCTGCCTCCCTCCAGCACCAACTGAAGCAAAGAATGAGCAGCAGTGGCTAGTAAGGGACTTAAAAAAATGGATCATTGCAGGCCTCTCACCAAATAAGTCACTGCTGTAAAAGGTTGCTTATCCTTTCCACTGGAAGTTTTCTAAAGTATACACACAAATCTCTGTTTTGCGAGAGCAAAGGCTTAAATTGCTCCTAACTGCTGTGTCCTAACAGCTCTTTTCTGTTGTGCACCCTCCCAAGGACCAACATTGGCCCTTGGATACTGGAAAAACAGGTTCATTTACTCTACCCAGCTGGGTAGTTTCTCCTCTCCATACTTTTTAGAAGTGAAATATGTGATAATCTGAACTAATTCACGCACAACTTCCTCGTGAATTACAGCCTCTGGCTTCTGCAGTCATTCCTCTGCAAATGCCTCAGAGGATTATCCTGGATTCAATATTCTGAACAAATAAACACCTACAAACAGGAATACACATTTCAAGTTTTAATTAAAAGGCCCTTTTTGTGGATGATGGTACTTGATATATTATAATAAGTACATTCTCTCTTGAATGCTTGTTTTCATTTTTTTCTTTTTCTCTCCCTTTTTTTCTTTCTGCTTGCCCTGCACGTTGTTCTGTTTTGACGGGACAATATAAGTGTCTATATAACAAAAGAGGAGAGAGAGACAGTGGCTGTGAAATCCAGTTGCAAACAAAATTGTCATCTTGTACATCAGTTCAAATCAACTTCTATTAGGGGACCTGAAAAGAGGTACTGACTATCCATGCCTACCTACAGTTAAGCTATGATGCATCCTACAGATGTATTTGCTGCTCAGTACTGTTATTGAGCAAGATGGGCCACAAATCACATTAACTAAGACAATTTTACCGTTCCTAGATCCTTATACATCTATCACTTCTTGCCCAGTAATCCTTCAGATGGGAATCACTGTCTATAAGAAAGTTCTTGTTTGTGACTATTCTTTCAGGCTGAAAATGGACAGTAACTGAAGATCACTAAAACAGATTTAAGAATATATTGAACAGCTTGCATGAAACAGGAAAACTTATACCAGGCATTACATTTTTTTCAAGCTCATGATGATGAAAATTCCAATAGTAAAAAAACCCAAAGTGTTAAAATGCAGGCTCTATCCTCCTATTCACTATCCTCCTTCTCAAGTGGCCCAGAAAACAGGGGAAGGTGGTAATGCGTCGGTCTCACGGTCTCTTCCCCCACACCCCTCCTGCTGCTCTAACGTAAACTGGAGGAGGTGCAAGTGAAGGGTGATTTCCATGGTCCGCTGCAAGGTTCCTTAAAAAAGCACATGTGAGTGTTCAGCCTGTCTAGTGATGTGATAGCGACACAAATAGTACGAACACTGGACAACAATTTTTATGTACTCTGATACAGCCTCAGAGAAAAAAGGATCAAATCCCACTTGTCCTAACACATGTTACTTCAAGGAGTCGGCCTAAGGGACTAACCATTAGAAACAGAAATGTAGTGTACCAGAAGAAAAGAAAAAGAATTTAAGGTTTGCCACACCACGTCAGCTCCTTTTGGATCATCAATGGTACCAGGTATGCTGCAAGCAGTAGACATAAAGCTGCTCGGAAGCCATAGAATAAAGTACATATTGCCTTTGCCCGCAGAGATCAGGATGCAGCCAGAGGCATGAGATTAGCTGAGGCTTCACCTGACTCCCCTCTCTCTCAGCAATAGAGCAATTCCGCTCCTTTTAATGTGCACACACCAGGTTTGACTTGACCCTTGGCAGGCTGGCACTCTGCTGGCAGCTTACATGCTCTCCAAAGCAATATAGCTGCTCATTTGCTCCATGTCTGCCCGTTATTAATTTTGAGCAGCCAATTCAGTCTCATATTACGGGGCAGAGCCAGAAAGACAAATGGCTCTCATTAAGCAGAGCCATTGATTTTTAACACCGGTCACGATCGTCTGCTTTGGCCCCTTGCACAAAACCACGGGCTGAGTTTCAATCCACTTCTCTTGCATCATATCTCTTTTACCTGATTTGGAAAAGGACAAACTCCCTCTCGCCCTGTCTTCTTTCCAGCCTAAGCATCCCTCGCTTTTGCCAGCCCCGAAAATCTCCTTCACCGGAGCTGCTGCGAAAGCCTTTGCAGGGGTTGCCTTGCGTGGGTGCTGGGCACAGTGCCAGGGCGCTGCTGGTGCGTCACAGCAGCAGGTTCCTCCAGTCCCAAATCTCAGCTCTGCCCCAGTTCTGTGCACCCTCATGGGTACACACCTCATCACCAAGCACACCGTGAAGGCTTGTGCCACCTCCTGCAATGCGCCCTTTGAAATCAAGGGGAACCAGCGCTGGAGCTGGCCTTTTGTGAGATGTAGTTGGCCATCTGGCTACTTGTATTAATACCCAACAGAGCCAGAAACCAGGGAAATGAAAAACCTGCAGGGTTTCATAAGCCTGGTAAAAAAAAAACTGGTCTTGGCAAAGCCAGTCACCAGCCATGTCCCTGACTTCCTTCTCATGGCAGCTTCGCAGTGGCTTGCTTGCATCCTTCTCCAACATTGATCATTCATTACACGTTCTTCGATGGTCTGCCTGCATTACTGGTGGGATAATCCCTTCCTTATCTTCCCTTGGACCTCGTGTTGCTAACAACCCAGTCCTCCCTTTCAAAGTCTTACATACTTCTGCCTACTTCCTGCCTAAGCTGTAAGTCCACTTAATCTCTTTCCAGAGTTTATACCTCAGAAACTTGAATTCTTTCAAGTATTGCAACGGCCGCTTTCTAAATCTCACCATAAAGAACTTGATCTCACACAATACAGGTATAGGAAAGGAAAAAATGCTAAGCAGCAAAGGAATACCAAGGGAATCTAATATTTCATTAATGAGAGCTGCTGAGCAGCTTCCAATTTGCTTCTGCCTCCTGGCAGGAATAAGGTCAAAACAAGGACATTTTTCATTCATGTACCTCACTTGAATGTTGAGTACCCTCAAGCTCACAGTATTTCTCCAATGTTCTCAGACGTTTCTGCTTCTCTGATGTAAGTCTGTTAGGTTTTTTCTAAATTATTTTTTATTTACTGCATAGCTGTAGAGTAAGGAAGTAAGGAAGAAATCAACGAGGGTTTGAGACATCTCTTTGCCCAAATATAAAGCTCATTAAGATGGCCATGTTGGCTCAAACAAAAGGGCCACTCAATCAGTCTTTTACCCTGCCTCCAACAATAGCCAGTAGCAGATGCTGAGGGAAAATACATAAGAAAAGGCCCATACAGCATGCACAGTCTGTCCTTCTGCCTATCTGTAGGTTAGGAAACGTGAAGAAAAATGTTGGGGATTTATTTTTACTACTGTGAATAATAGTTTTTGATGGATCTTTTTCCACACATACAGAGAAGTATTGTTTTAACACCCAGCATTTAATCATTTTAACCCACTAATACCTTTCACATCCAAAGTATCTTGTGAAAGTGAGTTCCATAGTTGAAATATTCACTGTCTGAAAAAGCACATCCTCCGGCCTCGTCTAACTTCTGTCCCTGGTCATTTCACTTGGATTCTTTTGGTTTGTGTCTTAAAAAATATAATAAAAGCCTCTTCTCTGTTCCTCTGTTCTCCACTTCAACTGTTGCCTTCCACTGTACATCATCTAAGCTGAAGAGTCCTCATCTGTTTAATTGCTCTTTGCAGAGCCCATTACGTACCTTTGTCCATGGCTCAACTGGTTCTGAGTTGACCAAATCTGCATGCAACGTGACAAACACAGAGGCACAACAGGCACGCTTGGTGGCACATTCAGTATTCCCTTCCTAATCATTGCCAAGTCTGTTTGCATCCACGACCTCTTCCTTGGGGGAGCTGATGATGTCCATGGACTGCCCACAGAGGCTCCAGCGCTTCTGCCCTGAGCAGTGGTGGCATGCTGGTGTGGGTACCGGTGGCTGGTTTTCTCCCTATGTATTACTTCGAATGTGTTGATAAGGAATTTTTTGGGGGGCAGGGAGGAGGGGAGGTTTGGACCCTCTTTTCAAGCATAGGCTGATTTCCCCTGTAAAATGCCACTGTTTATGCTGGTGAAGGCAGAGCATATAGCTGACTTTGGGAATGCGCAGGTTAAATTTCATCAGCGCTGCGTGCACACAGCGTGCAAGGTAGCAGCAGTCATTATGAATGGGGGCCCAGACCTAGTTAATGGCTCCCCAAGAGAAAGCCACATCCCCGCTGCACCTACAGCAGCTGCTGCTTTTTGGCACAGGTACAGAGAGCAAAAACAATCCCAGAGAGGTGCTAAAAGCAAAGAATCGATCGTTATCACTTCCTCAGCTTGGGGAAAGGAATAAACAAAATGTAGTAAGTCTCAGATTTCGACGAAGGATCTTTCTCCGCGGGGAATAAGCCTATCCACTCCTCACCAGCTAAGCAGAGGTCGGGGCCATGCCAGAGGAAGTAGCTACCATTAGCAGACACGAAGAATGGATCTGGTTTGTGGGTGGGATCTGTCTGAACTAAATAGCTGGTTGAAATAAGAGTAGCTAAGCACTAGCGTGGCTGATGCAGATGTTCGAGTATTTGGGTTTCTTAACAGGAAAACAATACGTTTCAAACCACCAGACAGACTGCAGTCAGCCTGAAAGGGCCAGTCTGTCCTTGGAAAAATGCACGGCAGTGGAGCTGCCGCAGTGCCACACGTTTCAGCTGTGGCATGAGCCATCCCTCGGTGCCTGTAACGCTGCTGAAGCTCATCTAGCTCAGGGCTGGCCCAGGCCGGTGGGGCCGCCATGGCAGCCCATGGGACTTCATCCTCCTTGCTCAGTGCCTCTCACAGCAGCCACTGCAAGTTGCTTGGCCGCAAGAAGATTCTTGAAGAAGCAAATACAGACCAAAGTACCCACAGAACAAGCTCATTCCTGAAGGTTGGTTTATGCCCAGCCGAAAGCGGGTTTGAATTCTTTCAAGCTTTATTTTAATCCTGTCTAACGTGACTATGCAGACCTCCTTTGCCAGTCTTGGTGTACCATCATTTTTCCAGCTGAGCTCGGCTGCTGGCTGCCAGGGCATCCCATGGAGACAAACTCCAGGGTCCGTGCACACACTGCTGAGAAGGGCTCCTTTGCATCTTGCTTACTTGCTGCTCTGCATTTCGGCTGGCAATCCCTGTTGTGACATGTTGTATTGGCTGTGACTAACGATATGTATGTCAACAGCCTTGGTGCCGGGGAGGGGCAAAACACAGTGATGAGATCCCCATGTGTTGGCAGCGCCTGGTTTTGCTGGGGCGCAGGGCTAGCTGGCCTGACAGGGAAAAACACCTGCTTGAGATGCCACTTCTCTTCTTATTTGCTTCCCCCTCATGTGTAGAAACCCCCCAGAACATGCCCAGGGCATTACTTTAGAGCAACATTTGTCTTGTGAGCAGCAAGTGTATTAAACTTTGCTGTGATTCAAGTCAGCAAAAAGAGAAAAGCCTCTCTACAGTTGCTGTGGCAGTGGCTGTGGTATGACCCTGTGCCACTTGACTATGTGTAACTGTGTTAGGCCCTTATGCAGTGCCATCCTGATTCTCTGGAATAAAATCACCGCTTTGCCAGGAGAGTCCCACTGTGGGACTTAAGCTCTTTACATTTTTCCTTAAAAAAAACCCAACAAACCAATAAAAAGCCCCAACCAAGACATGGCCAGCTCCAGAAAACATTGTTGAATTCAAATCTGTGGTACAAAGAAATCCAGAGTTTGCTTGAATATACTCTGTTGACTCAAGGCTCAGGGGTTTTTTTCCCCCCTTTCAGTTGATCCTTTCTACTGTCCTTCCACAGCACGTTTTTTTCTACCTTTGCCAGTACTGTCGCACAGGAATCCCACAAGCATCCGAAGGGATATTGCAGGATGACACACACTTGCACATACAGGAGTGTATTTTTAAAATGTAACTTTAAGACTGCCCAGTGTAAGTGTCCTGAGAAAACTCCCATCTGTTATTTTGCAGAAACAATATCACAGAGGAGGAATTTGTAATGGCCACGTCGAAGGGTCTGAAGACACAGTTCATCCACGTGTAACTCTGTTCTTGTGCCGGTCATCTGCTAACCTACAATCCTTCTGTGCAGCAACCTCTTGCTAATGCATCTTGCCTATGAGCAAAAGGAGGGTGGAGGGTTTTTTTATTTGGTTGGTTTTCGTTTTCTAGTAACTAGGAGTGAAGCAGAAATGTGGTGTCTTTTCTAGTTTTGGGGTTTTTTTTCTCTTGCTATCAAGGTGGTTACACTGCCAGTTCTTCATGCCTGAATTTGTTTTTGTGGGCTAGCAACACCAGCATTTAGATCAGCTGTGGCATGGTGTGATATGAAGGAGCCAAAAATCAGGTGGTCTCTCTTCATTTGTACCTTAGCAATCTCATTTGTATGGAGCGGAGAGCTGGAATAGCAAACCTGCTTCGGTGTGGCAGGTTGATTTATAAGGTGGCATAAACACACAGTGCCGCTCCAAGGCTGAAGATTACTTTGGTTTGCTGCCCCACTTCCATTAGCATTAGGTCACTTGGGAGTTATTTAGTCAGAGCTCCCTTTCATACACAGATGTGCAGTCAGAGCTCCCTTCCCCGAGGCCTTACACGTTTCCCTGGTTCCGTGTGCTGCTCGCTTGCTCGCGTGGCGCCTGGCAGCGATGATGCCCTTGTGGTGATGGTGACTGCCGCACACGTTGCTTGCGGAGCGTGGATGGTCCTCTGAGGCTTGGGCTCACCCAAGCCTAACATCCTTGAAAATCACCTTATTCTTTCAGGTGGCCTCACCTGAATTCGTGGGCTACCTAAATTTACAGCAAGGAAAGCCATCCTTTTGAAAACAACATCTTTTTTTTTTATTCTTCTATTTCAGTGTCCTGGCTCGTCCTGAGCGAAATTTTCCCCGGTGGGATCAGAGGACGGGCCATGGCTTTGACATCTAGCATGAACTGGGGTATAAATCTCCTCATCTCCTCGACATTTTTGACTGTAACTGGTAAGATTTCTCCATGTCCTTCAAGTCGACACTGTCCTAGTTGGCAAAATTAATAAACAGCACTGCTAGAATTGCAGCCATGATGCGCCAGGAGCCAAATTCAGATCTCTGTTTAGGCACTGTTTGCTAGTGTAACTTCACCATTTCGACTACGTCTTCCTAAGTTTGTGCTAGTAATTACAGCTGCACAGTGCTGCCTCTCAGAGCACCTTGCACATCAGCTCCATAGGCTGTGCAGGTTGAAAACACATAATATTTAGGATTTAGTCCTGCATCTTCTGAAGTCAATGGAAGTTCTGCTCTAGATTAGAATGCAGCTTTTCAGATCAAACATTTTTAAAGACCATCCCATTGAAATCATTCCTTTTTGCAGGAATGTCCTGACTTCCAGAAAATTTCCTTTAGAAAAAGGTGTCTTTTTAAGGTTAAAATGTTTCATGTTTTTATGCAAGAGACTACAATATAGTAACTTACAACGTGATGATAAACAAGGGAAAAGGTTAAATGCTGATGTTGAAATTCGTTGATTGGCAAATATTTTTTTCTAATTTTATTTCATAAGAAGATTTGCAAATTTTATTTTTTTGTCTTATTCTGAGGAAAATATGTGGTGAAAATCAAAATATATAAGGAAACAGAAATTCCAGGTTTCCTTTAACCCTACATTACTCTCCACCAGAGGCAAGCAATCAACCCACAAAAAGTTGAGGTGCTTTTCATGCTGTTAGATGCATTTTGAGACAGATGTGAAAATGAGTGTGACCTGTGACTAAAATGGGTTTCACATTGGTGTTTTCTTTTCTTAAAAAAAAAAAGAAAAAGAAAAAAAAAGAGACACAGAAAAACCCCTGAGTACTATCTTGCTTAAAACTAGGGAAAATGCGCCAGGTCAAAGCCATTTTGTCCTCACTAGCACTTTAGTTAGATCAAAGCTCCTCTTCAGAAGCAAATCATCTAGTTGCCCCCACTGTGTTTGCACCACAGAACTGCACTTCTGAACCGCAGAAGCTTTTGGACAAAACCAAATCAGAAAATGCACAGTGAATGCACTACAGCTGTCGACACTCGCTCCTTCTTTGGACCAGACTAGAGCTACTCCTAAGGAAATGTCCCCCCAAAACAGACAGTGCAGACCTCAGGTCTTCAGCATCAACTGTTTCAGCTAAAGGTCTTCTTCTATCATGCAGCATTCCTTGTTAATGCGCACACAGCCCTTATTCTGGTCTCAGTTTCAATGAATGTAAAGCCGCAGTAACTCTATTGGCTTAGCTGGGTCTAATCTGGATTTGTGAAAGTGTAACTACAGCAAATCTGTGTTCCTGTTCCTAGTCTATGGCAGAAAGGCAGAACTGGAGATTCTCTCTTCAAATGAACTTGCAGGGGTGGGTCACGGCAGCCAGCAGTACCTACACTTAGGTATCTGATGCAGAAGATACCAGCTGGATTGGCAACTTCAGCTATAATTTTTAGCTCATGACCCAACTGAAAACCATCTCAACTGTCTGGCTTAGTTTTAGCAGGGAAAAGTGCTAAGGGGGCTGCGGCAGCCTGTTGGGTTTGTGCGTGCTTTGTGTGTGCAGAGTGCATCCCTCAGCCTGACGACCCACCTGCCCCTGGTCTGTAGGCTCCAAAAAACACTAGTTCTTGGCTCGCCCCATTAGGAGTCCACTCTTGGGTCCCTTTCTGGCACAGGACCCGTGACTTGCAGTGGAAACGCTGCGAACTGACAGACGGGGAGAATTAGCTGGAGACCAATGCAACAGTGTTGAGAAATGCTTGGGTTTGCTCCATGAAAGAACGTGCATCAAAACACGGATGGAAATTCAAGGCGCTGGTGACCCCCAGTGCTTTTGCACAAACCAGTAACAATGGCTACTCATTGTTTTCATCCAGAGTGACCACAAACAAAATAAATCAATAGGTTTATGCTAAATGGGTCAATATGGGTTCTTCAGTTTTCTTTCATAAGGACTATTAGAAAAAGCAAAAGCACTCTTCTTTTTCAAATTATAGCCAGGCACAAACAAGTGAGCCAAGAGTAACAGCCTAGCTTCTTTCTAACTTCTCCTGTGCGCTAGGGGCTATAAAAATACAGCAACAGAAAAAAATGAAAATATTTGAAAATCTAAAAAGACATGTTTTCTTCCTTTGTAGAGCTCATTGGCTTGTCCTGGGTGTGCTTCATTTACACAATAATGAGCCTAGCATCCCTGGCTTTTGTTATTGTGTTTATACCAGAGACGAAAGGATGTTCTTTGGAACAAATATCCATGGAACTGGCTAAACAGTAAGTACTGCATCCCCCAGGTGCCAGAGGGACAAAGCCCTTCAATGCCACATGCTCAAGAAAAGGAAACATGCAGGGTGGTATTTTTTTTTCTGGAAAAATCAGATTCTCTCAAGGCTTTAGCTTGTACGTGTTGATCTCAGTGGCCAAGCAAACATTTTGTTGGTGCTGAAGGACTGGCTCTAAAGGGATGGTGGTTTCCAGCACCCCTGTGAGGAGTGCCTGCAGCCAGGCCTTGGCTCCCCAGCACTTTTGCTGAGTGGTGTTCCCAGAGAGGAGGACAACTATCTTCTCACATTTGTGTCTCGGCTTCCATGCAGGAAAAGGGACGGAGAGAGAGGCCCTATCTCAAATACTTTAAGACACCATATGAGCTTTCAGAACTCTCCTGAATGGCATTTTTTTGTGCCTTTACCGAGTCCTGTGGCTCATACCCCCAAAAAGGTTCTTCCAGTGTATTTTGTGTCCCCACCTCACCACGTAAAAAGGGTAGAAGAGCGATGAGAGGGAGCGAGTGTTGGTCATGTGAACGCTACGTGCCTGCTCCTTTAATATGACCTATTCTGACTGGTTTTGTGTCTTTTGACTCTGTCTTTTCTCATCCCTCAGAAGTAGAGTGGCCCTTTGAATTACATATGCCCAACAAAAGTAGCACATCAATTTGGAGAACAGAATTAAACAGTCTGCTGACACATGCGCTGTTTACTTACAATTTCCAAATGCAGGTGTCATTGACCATACATTAACTGGCAAACTTTACTATCAGTTTGTGACTGCCCCGTTCTTTTTAGTTGGTTTTGGCCATAAAAAAATAGAGAAAAAACTAAGCAGCCCTGGTTTTTAAAATGCAGCATCTCCTGATCTGTTCAAAGAGCTGCTGGATGGCAGCCACTTGCTTTTTTGGTCTCATCTCAGAACTTATCAGCATAATGAATAAAAGGATAAAGAAAGGATAGGGGAAACAATTCAGCAGACAAAAACTTTTGCTGGGCCGGTGGCATGCTTCTCCAGGTGAGGCAGCATCCTCGTGCTCATCCCCACACTCAGGCTCCATGGGGCAAGGCAGACTCCTTCACTCTCTCTCTGCCGACGAGCTGCTGCCTGTCCGCAAGACAAGAGACACTCAGAGAAAAGAGGCTTGAAGGCACAGGCAGAAATATCCAAACTGAAAATAAGACATGTACTTTTTGACGGTGGACGTAATCAATGCGTGAACACCCTGGTGTGATGGGTCATCCTGTATTTGGGGGTTTTCAGACTACCAGAGATTTTTTTATTTTTTTATTTAAAAGAAAAAAAAAAAAAAGGTACGCTGCAACTCAGCCGGGCCTGAAGAAATTCGTTTATGGCTTAGGAAAGAGCAATTATCCCAGCGCCGAGAGCCCGGAGCTAATCGCGCTGCCGGAGCCCCCGGGCTCTCCCTCGCAGCGGTCACTGCTGTCGGGACCGAGAAATTGGCGTTTCTGGGTCCGGTCTGCGCCGCCTCCCCCCGGCCAACCCGCTCCTCCCTCCTCTAAGAGACACCCAAACCCACGGGGAGCCGGAGCAGGGG
>NW_009647401.1:4623536-4643151 GCF_000708025.1 Charadrius vociferus | reverse complement strand
GTGGGTAGCAGGAAGAGGGGCTGTGCCGGCTGTGTGCCGTGGGGAACGCTCATGGGTGTTTTGGTTCTGCAGGAAATACGTGAAGACCCCGCTGTGCTGGGTGAGCCACCGCAGGGAGAAACTGGTGCCTGTGGAACTTGCCAAGAGAGAGAAAAAGCAGCTCTACTAGACCTGGGGAAACCAAAGCAGCCTTCAGCAAAAGACTAATAGAAAAAAAAAAAAAAGCCTAATAATGTTCAGAGATGCTCACACTCTGATGGGACGCATGGTATCTTTATTATACACAAGATATTCTCTCTTTCATTTCTTAGTAGAGCTTCTTTCAGTGGCCGTTTACAGCCAACATTAAAGATCGTTGTAGTTTATAACTTACTGGAACCCTAGGCTCCGTCTGTTTCAAACCACCATCCCTCACCTCCCCTGAGGTTACTCACCTCTTACATACAGGAGGTGAATGGAAACTGGAATATTCCGCACCATTCTAGCTATTTGTATTCGACAAGCATTCAGCCTGGAAGAGGTGCAAAGAACCAAAGTGGGGTGCCAAGGAGAAGGAAGAACCTGTCTCTCAGAGGAGCCCACCAAAGACAGGTCTGTTTAGCATAGCAAAATGGGGCTGAAAAGGATTAACAACTGTCACCATGTTAGAGAAGACAACACTATGGGGCTAAAATGGACAACTATGGAGTGTAAAGGATGATGTTAGTGCAGAACAACTGGGTATGAACTGTTTACAAATTAATTTAGGCTTCAGCTTAAGAAGACTTGAAAAAGGATCTTGTTCATCACAACTTAATTATTTGTAACACAGACCATGCTGAGCTTGTAAGAGGAACTTTATGTAAAGTTTCGTGGGAGGGTCAGGATTCAGTGACCTAGGAAATATTCCTCAGAAAACATAGTCAAACTGTTTAATGGGGAGACATTTACACAATCAATTTCTCTAGATTGAGGATGGCCTTACAGAAGAGGAGACGGGATTTCTTTGGCTTCCCAGTCCCAGTAAAGTTGCAAGCTAGAGGTGCCAGAGTTGATGCCAAAATAATTTTATTTCTCAACACAGGCCACGCTACACTTTGACTTTTGGATTCAGAAAGTGAGAATTGTGTGGTACAGGGCAGCACAAAGGCGGTTCAGAAACCATAATCACTGCAAATCATGAATTATGCCAAATTCTTGGTTATTACTTAGCAAGTGTATCCTGAAGGACTCAACAACCCTCTACAAAGGGTTATTTGTATGGCTCCCATTGAAGAACTTAGGTCTTTTTTACTTAGAAGTTAATAGATTTTGTTAGAATGATCAGTAGATAAATATTTATTAACAGATAAATAAATGGTTCTTTGTTTAAAGAAAAAAAGCAAGCTTTAAAAGCATGCTGGCTATCTCAGCAGCCACACAGCAGCATTTCTTCCAGCATTTAATTGAGGAAGCAAGACTGACACTGTCAGCTGGAGTGCAGATGCTACTTTGAACCAAGCACATGATCCCACTTTATTTGCTGTCTCATAGCATTAAAACCACCTGCCTGTGTCCGGCACTGAAGGAACAGGAACTTCCTGATCTAGGTAAAGCTTTACTTCTGAGCAGAGCGGATCAGTTCTGACCAGATGCTCACATTGTCACACTTCTAGATACCGACATGGTAAATTTGTAGGTGTGTGTCTATTCAGACAGTGAGCATGCGTTCAAAACCTGGAAAGAAACTGTTGAAGTCAAGGACATGATTTGCCAGAAGTCACTGGAAATGTAACTACCTTGGGATGGGATCCTACCAGCCAAATCTGTACCACAACTTTCCTGTATTGTAAGCTTTCAGGGAACCAGTTTAAAAACCCTGTTGGACTTTTGGCACAAAGGTCAGGTAAGTAGTTATCACAAGGCGGGATTTTTAACTATGCAGATCCCATGTCATGTTAAACAAGTGAGACTCTGGAAGAAGCTCTTCCACTAGCCACTGGCTAGCTGGTTGCCTTATGGCTGCCTTATTTTTTCTGTCCTGATCCTACAGCCAGCAGTCCTCACAGTAACCTCATGGATGCCACGAGCCTGGGCTGCTTTTAAGAATGCTTGTGGTAGGATGCATAAGGCTCAGCCAGATACAGTTTTTGGCATATACAACGTACCAAAGATTAAGTAGAATCTTCTGATAAGGATACGTGTGAGCCTATAGTACATAGTCTATAGGAAGTGACAAGAGACTAAACACACCCAGGACACACAGACAGACAGTGGGGCTGTGCACCTAAGATGTAGGTGACTTAGACTGAAGGCCCCATCAGAAGTAGTTAGCTCAAAAGCCTTTTGCGCTCATTCCCTATGGGGAATCTGCAGGTTCCCATGCCAAGCTAAAATTCCACCCTGGATCTCAGGTGCTTCCACCTTTTCCGCAGACGTGGAAAACTTTGGTTTCTTTTACTTTGAATTTTCCAGTAAAAATTGAAGACCTGCTTAGAATTTTGTTTGAGGTCTACAGTTCTAGTATCGACCACAAGAGGCTAGGAGAAGACCTCCCTTTGCCCCTGCATGGGAGAGAGCCCATAGCAAAGAGTCTCCTCACACTTCCCTGACCTCAGCAGTAACAGTTTACTCCACACTGCAGCAGAAGGAACTGGCAAAGGTGAGAGTATTCCTCTAACTTCTACAAACAGTCAGAAAAAAAGACACAAAATGCATTAGAGCTCAGCCACATACGAGTTTCACAGCAGTGTGAAACAGGGAGAGCTGGAGAGCTGGGTTTGGAGCCATGGATGAAGGCGGCACACAAAATGCAAGTGGAGGTCAAGTCAGAAATTGGCTCTGGCAGTGGGGGGTAAAGGGGCAACTCAAGTTTTTAAGAGTAGATGTTCCGTGCATAGAAGGTTGAATTTTTTACCTTAAATTTTCACACTTGAAGGTGTGAGGAATTCAAGATCCAGAACATGGCCAAAACCTACAAGATTTGGTGGGGGGTTTGGTTTGGTTTTGGGTTTTGTTTGGTTTAATTTTTCTTTTTTATTTGGAATGCTCAGTTCAGCATCCCGATTTTTGCACCTTTGGGATCAGCTCACATTGTCATATAGCATGTCCAAGCACAGAATAGTTTTGAAAAATATCAGTACCTTCTCGCTAGAGAAAACATCACATTCTATTACTGAAATGGAAAGAATAATAAAACACGGGATACATTGTTGGCGCCATGTGTTGCCTAATGAGTATGGAAGCCTGGCAAGCATTTGTTGAAGACAAGCAAAAGATGTGGAAGAACTTCTCAAGCGCCAGCAAAGGGCTGCAGGCTGGACCTGCTGATACTGTAAAGCCTTTTTCTTACATCAACAGTGACACATTCTTTTTATAAAACCTACAAATTCCACTACTAGTTCTGAATACTTGTAAAACTATGTTGTCAAAAACCAGAGTTTGAACCTACCATTTTCTGGGTTTCTGCAGGTTAGTACCTTCCTCAGTTTTTCAGCATTGATGTCTACTGAAACCTCTCCACCTGCTAGGAGAGGTCTAGGCTGGAGGGCGGTTATCAGTATCACGTGTTCCACTAAATCAGTTTCAGAACAAGAAATATTAAGGTGAATCTGGGTAGCCTTCCAAATATACTGTTTATCAACATCATTCTTATACTAACAAGTGCCTGAGATTAAATCAAGTAATAGAATGTAGTTTTTAGTAAGACTGTATTGCAGGAAATTCATCCGTTTCCTGATCTGTGACTTTACCAGGGAGTGGTTTACCTGCGCTTCCAATGGCATCCCCATTTGCTCTGCTTGGTACAATTTTCTGATAGTTGTCTCTAGACAGCAGATCTATGCGATCCACATGCAATCCAAGCCCATACTGGCTTACAATTTCTATTACATCACACTTGGTGAAAGGAGCTTCTGCAAAATCTTTCTTAGCGTCGCAGCTTCCCGAACAAACCTCTGCCATGATAAATTTTGTGCATGTTCTCACAAAAATAAATTTAACCCTGAAAATACCATAGAAATTGTCTCCCCACCTTACAGATTTTGGGTCCATTGTGAGTTCTGCTAAACTTTCCCCGTGCACACCTGTTTAGTGCAGAAGCAAATAAGTAAAAATACCATCCTTCTGAAGAAGGCGTCGTTTCAACACTGATTTAACTGCAGAGACCCTAATAGCTTCACCTACCTCTGAAAGGTGATGCTGTTGTAGTTTTTAAATCATTATAGCTATAGTCTTAATCGTTGTCCTGCAGACTTAGCCCTGTATAGCCCTATAAATGGAGCCCTAATCGTACTGGTCTTTTGTAAGAAAGCCTGCACATCTGATGATGCAGAACTGGCAGTCACAACATCATCCACCATGGAAATACAAGGGAAAAAAGGGACACGTCTTACAAATCACATCCCTGGATCTCCAAAGCACTCCACAAAAAAATTGTCCCAGATCTAAAATTGTTCAGTACCTTCATTAATGGACTGAACAGAATATGCTTCTTAAATAGGCAATACTAAACTGGGAGAGACTGGGTTGGAATTCAGAGCTTCGCAAATCCGGGAGAAGGGTCTGAAAAAAGCAGGATACAATTCCGAAAGCGTTAAGTGCAAATTTCTCTGGTAAGGCTAATTGCAAGTGAGAGAATGATAAAATGGAGCTAGAAACTGCAGGAAAAGATCTAGTGGCTATGACAACTGGCAAGCTAGCAATGAGTCAGAGTTATCATTCTACTGCAAGAAGGAGCCCTCGGTAGGTCATATAAATAGAACCAACCCTTCTCTCTAAGGAATGTGAAATAAACTTTTTATAGCGCTGCTGGTGCCACAGCTGAACACTGTGCCGAGTTTTGCATGGGATCCACCTGGAGAATCCAGGGACAGGTGAACAGTGCTCTAGAAAACACGGCCATTGAGGAAGCGCTAATTGTTTGACAGGTAAGTTTAATTTAAAGCACCGCTCCTCCCAGTGGAGGTGAGAGCTGTCAGCCCGGGGCATGCTGTCAGCCCAGGGTCTCCATCATGACTGCAGGAGTCATCAGCGAGAGCCTTGGTGGAGGCAGCAAAGGAAACGAAGAATAAGCGGTGAAGATGGGGGCAGGTGTTTGTGTGTGTGTGCACGTAGAAATAAGCAGCAGCAAGGCTTATTCCAGACTGAGGAGAGGAACCTACCGATTTAAAGAGGCGATGGGAAGGAAAGAGAGTGACATCCCTGAGCATAAGTGTCCACTGCCAACTGCCCTTCATCATCAGAGGATTTAAAGCATGTTTGTCACAGCTGGAGGCTCCCTTGGAGCTAAGATAGGTGAGCATACATTTAAAGAAATCTTTTATTTGCTATTATTCTCTTTCTCAATACCACCCTGCAAATTTAGTAGTGTGCTTTTTCAGCTCCCTTAGGGATTGTTACGAAGGCCTGAAACCACTAGCATGGATCTAAGCAGCACTTCAAAAGAAACAGTTCCCATTTTAATACCTTGCAGCTTATTATTAACTTTCATTTTTGTTCTAACAGGCAGATTTCATACTACATGACACTGCTAACAAAAAAGCAAAACGTTCCTCTTTCTACATAGACAAATTTAGCAGACGCATATGCTTGATAAAAGCTCCAGAATTTCGCTGGGAGCACTCAAGTGCTTTGTAATTGCAAAAGAAAAAGAGGCAAGCCTCATCTAAGACAGCTATTGTAGTTATAACGGCCAAATCCTCATTCATCAGTTTAGGACTACACTTTGTTCCCAGAAAACCCATTACAATTTCGTTCATTGTTCAAATACCTTCTGGTTTTCCTTTTACAAAATTGTAACAATAATACACTAGTGTTCCCTAATGGTGGTTTGTCCATCGCTCCAACTTTTCACAAAATTCTCATTAGTGTTAGGAGTGCTGATGTCCACATTACCTTCTATACAAACTGGAAAGTTTGCATTAGGCAAGTATCCCTTTCCCTGCTCTTCATCATGAGTTCCGTAACTGTTGAACTCAACGTAGTGATTTCACAGTTCTAAGTCCTCTCTTTCCTACCTACACTGAGCTTAAAAGGGCTTTTATGCACATATCACTTAAGGCTTGTGGCTTGTCCCTCTTTTTGTTCTGAAGGGTTTGGTTGAGCATTTCCCATGCTATTCCTTCCTTTCCGTAACTTCTGCATCAAGTCACTACGGACAGCCCCAACGTCTAAACCATCCCCTCAGAGAGATTAAATACATCATGCTAGGCACTTGCTCCTTCAGGATGTTCTTCTACCTTTCTTCCACAGCTCTGACTTCTGGTACAGTAACAGCTCACGGTTTACTATTTATAGCACCCACTAAGACTGTACATTACCTGCAGCACACAATAGTAGTGTTACATTTCTCTTCAGTGAGATAGTGAAAAAAGACATACGTACATTTATACATATTTATTGTATCTTTTTAAAAGTAGCATTTGCAGTTACTTTTAAGCATTCACCTCTCTTCTGCTTCAAATGTGCACTTATTGAGAGAAACATCTACTGGCTTCCAAGTCCAAGATTAATACCAATAATAATACATGCCAGAATCAAGCTTCATTGCTTGTTGGCAGCTTCTGTCATGAAAATATTATACAGTAAGAAGAGCGTAGAAAAGGTCTGTGTTAATCATTCAGCAATAGGCTGGGGCTGGATTAGTGTGACCGTATCATCTTGAGTCGAAGCGTAACAACACTTTCCTGAAAAACTGAAGCTCACGTAGTAACTTCTTTCCTTTTGCATCCAGTAGGTGGACAAGGCAGTTGGTTTTTCTACAGTAGCTTCTTTAGTTGATAAGATCTCCTCATCATCTATAGGAAAACACTTGCTGTAGACCTTTGTATTTAAAAATGTCTTCTCTTCATGTAACAGCAAGAAAATACTTGAAATCTGGCATGTAGTTAAGAGAACTGGGAACAAACCAAATTTCATCCTCGGATAAACATACGTAACTACTATAGATTTCAATCTAACCCACACACGAAGTTTTACACATACTACAAATAGAAACAGAAGGTATCAGCAAAAGACTATTCTTACATTGCTTCAAATTAATTTGCAACTATACAATTTTAACTGTAATAGAAAAAGGGAAAGGAATATAACAGAACAGGTATGAAGAGAAATATTTTCCAAACTTTTATTTGTGCACATTCATCAGGTGAAAAAGATAACTTTTACAGCTTCTTTGGTGCCCAATATTCAGCATACAAAAATGTAAAAGACTATTCACAAATAAAACACAAGCTCAAACTAAAAAAAAAAAAAAATGTTTTAAAGGTAGTGCACATCGTGACAGCTTTGCTTATGAATACACAGAAATTACTGCAAAAATAAATAGAATGTCTTTTTAAAAGCAGCAATTTCATATCTTGTAAACTTCCGTTTTTACAATACAGCACTGTTAAGAGTAAAATCCAAAAGAACTGGAGTTTATACTGTGGCCATGAGCAAGTAAAACAGTCTGTATTCCTCTGCTATGGTTGGTCCAGTTTTCCTTTTTGCTTTTAGTCCAATGTGCAGCAGTCTTTAAAGGTGCTTGGTTAGGGAAACTAACCATCAAGTGGTGAATTATAAAATTTATTTCCTGCTTTCAAACACGAATGGGTAAATCTGTTCCACAGCACTGGCAACAGCCTTTACGTTTGGCCCTGAGACACATTAAAAAAAAAAAAAAACAAACACAAACACAAAACAAACAAACAAAAAACAGTAGGAAGAGAAAAATCAGGAAATCAGAAATTAAAACAACAACAGTATCTTTAAAATAACCTTAATATTTTTAGCTACCACAACTTCATACTGTAGATAAAAATAAATTCTCCCCCATTTCTCCAAACTTAAGGTGTTCCTCTCATCGCTTTTATTTACAAGACGACTCTAGCATGGAACCTCTAAGATGTTCTACACTTGTCAGTGGCTACACTACAAATAAATAATACTGTAGTTTAATTTCATAACAACCTGGGTGCTTTTCGATTTACTGGCTTAAACAGTCAGCTCAGAGAAGAAGGCAGAGGCTGAGTGGCCAATGTAAAAGAAATACTTTAATTTATGCTAATCTTCTAGGAATTTGTATTACTCAAAGTCTAGCCACTTTTATCTCTTCTTTTAAAAACCTACCGATAAAAACTACTGCTCAATAATGCTGGATTTAAGCCAAGTATGTTTCAAGCAAGATTGATTTATGTTTGAAAATTACAGACTATTACTTTCTAATCTGGATTTTGCAAATAGCTCCACCATTGATCTCAAGACAAAACCTGCAAGCCAGGGAGTGGTTATTGTCTCAGGATGAAGTGCTTGAAGGTTATCTAACATGATCTATGAGCATTTGAGGAAAGAAAAGGAAGAACGAACTAGCGATGCTTTCTAATGGTACTAGACCATTTTATGCAATCAACAATTAAGATTGCAAATAAGCGAGCAATAACACGCCAGAGGAAGTTAATCCTGGATAGAAGTTTGGAGATGCAGATAAATGAAAACAGAAATTTCTCATGTGCTTGGATGCCTGTGAACTCAGGTTTTTTTGACCTCACTTTAGACTTCAAAAGTTTCTTCCAAGTATAGAGAACTGTTCAAAATAGCTCCCCAAAATCATAGATAACTTACTTAAGTAAGTTATAACTTACTTGTTTGATTTTGGAAATATTGTTTTAATTTACATGCTTAGTCAGAAAGAAAATGGAATGGAATAGGATTCTTCCTGTATTTGCAATCGTGTCAAGTTGAGTTAAGCACTCACCTAAAACAAACCTGGTGAAAGATACCTGCCTTCTGGGCAGATACTGCACCTTCCTTCAATTTGTCTGCTATTACAGAAATAAAAGTTCTAGAGAAAGCCTTCAGAAAGCAAGAGTATAAGCAGGCAAATAATTCTTGTAAAAAACATGCTACTCCCTGGAGGGTTGAAGAGATGTAAAAACTGGATCATCATTGCAGGGAGTATAAGAGAAGAAACAAAACAGCCAACACAACAAATAAAAAAAACAAAGAGAACAACAAGAAAACCCAAAACAACCCTCTCATGGCTCTTTTTGGAGGAAGAAAGGTTAATACCTCTTCCTATTACATATCACTTCTTTTTATTTTCTTTTCTCAGTGTAACTCTACATCTTCTTATTCTTGTCCCATTAAAAAAAAATGCTAAAGTGATACAAAGTGATGTTTTTTGATTGTGTACCATTTTAGCAGGTATTCACAAAAAAACCTGACATCTTGTATCTGGAAACCTGTGGTGGACACCTCACAAGGAAACAAAACACAGAACGGAAAATCAAAATTAGGAAAAGAGAGGAAAAAACATGTCATGGCATCCCCAAGACCCCAGACAACCATGTCTCTGATTAAATGGGAAAAATCACCGATTTCTACGATTCAGGTGATGGTTCCCTCTCAGTTGAGCTTTAACAGAAGAGAGCACAAGTCTGAAGAACTCCAAGTATTGGTCAACTTCCGTTATGACAAAATGCTATATGTTTCCATAAATCTCCAGTTTGGAAACATTTATGAAAGGGATGTTAACGCTGCATGCTGTGTAGTTTACAGCGCTATGAAGACCATAAAAAGGAATAAAATTCAAATGTTCAAATAAACAAAAAATACCTCCATTCTCAAGTTCTATCACTTTTGTTTTTATAAAAAAACAGACTACGTACATTCAATCAAAGCAATTTTTCAGCCTACCAATAACAACACTTTCTCTACAACTCTTCTAGCACTTTCACTCAAAAACAAACTAGGTGCTAGCACTGGGAAACAAAATCACTTCAACGTATCTTTTGACTGTTTGGAACACCTTCCTTTCCTAAACCTACTGGCCCTAAAGTTAAATATTCCCAACAAGTTAAATATTTATTTTTGACATCAAAATACCTGTAACTGTGATACTGCCTGTGGAAAAAATCTGTAAGGTAGCTCTGAGAGTTTTTATTCTGTAACACACGGCAGGATGAAGTTCTGGTTCGTAACTAGAAAACAAAATAGAAGGTAAAAAATATATATCTAGAACCAGAAAAGAAAAGCTTAAGAAATATACCAAGACTACAGTTCTTCAAAATCCTACCGTACCTCGCATGAGGTCTGTTATTCTTCGTAAATTCTGGCAATCTGATCTCAAAGGGCATGTTGCACACTGCTAAAACATTCACAACTTTAAAATCTGTGAAAATTACCTTTTCAAAAGAGAGGAAAATAAGACATTAGAAATTCAGTTTACAGTGAGGCAGATGTATGGGTTGCAAAAAAAAAAAAGAAAGTAGAAGAATATGCATTAGAATATTTTGATGAGATTTCAAAACCAAACCCTTGTGATTGATGCATTTCTAATAGGAATCTAAACAGTACTTAATGGACTCAAATCACTTACTTTATCCTTCCATGGTACAGTAACTGTTGAACTAGATGCTTCAAAGTTGTATTATATGGTTATAGTACAGTTTAAGAATAAGACACAGAAACAACTCATATTGCTGTACTAAACACCTCCAAATTGAAAATAAACTAAATTAAATAGCTTATGCAACATCAAAATAAGCAGAGAAAAAGCTTAAATTTCATTGCTACAAGAACTTCATGCAATTTGAAAACTTCTTTAATGACTTGTTCCTTTACACCATTTTTATTAAAGCTAAGGATAAGAAAAAAGGTTTTTGTTTTGAAAATTGTTTTGTTTCAAATCTCCAGTGGCCAGTACGGCAAGCTGTTTTTCTACTCCATTACTTTCTGAAACCCAGCTCAAACTACCGGCTTTCTGTTGTTCTTTACCACAGCCATTTTAGATGACAATAAAATACCCAATGGACAATTCCTAAACAAACAAATGCACTGCTGAGAAGTCAGTGTTTTCAATATCACTGAAGAAACTTCATTTTCCGAGATTGCCTAAACTTAAAGTGACCGTTCCTCAGTCAAAACTTTTTAGATGTATTCTATCAGTAGAAGCACCTTATCCTTATAGAAGGTCGACTAGCAATTTAATCTTCAAAATATATTCCATGTAAAGTGATCGCTTTGTAACACAACGTGGTGCGACCACCCTGGAAGCACCGTTGACCTCACTGATTCAATGCTCCCAACTTTAAGAGGCTGGGTCTAATGTACGCATTCGTACCAGTAAGAGTGACTAACTTCTGCTTGGGTCTGATGCAGCATTACCGGGACAGCCTCTCACCGCTGCCTTTATGTATTACAAACAAAGGGAGTCTCTCTCCCTGCCAAAGGACAGCCACTGTGTCTATTTAATTGTCTGTCCGTAAACTGAAACTGTGGGTAAACAGCACAACTGACTACCAGGAAGTTTGAGAGTATTAAAACGTGTCATTTTAAGTAATTCACACTGCTGTTTTTCAACCTTTAATATGAAATGCAAGTGGTGTTTTTCACTCATAATGTTAACCCAAACCCAGAAAAAGAGGGGTTTCATGTCCTAAGTATTTTTTGGGCTTATTTCCTGCTGCACAACTTGACAGTGCAGAAGCATTTTTTTTAACTCACTGAATTAAAGAGGCTCAAACTTGCCCTTAACAGACTGGACATGCATCTGCTATTCCATCAGAAACGAGGGAAAATTGTGTTCAAATGACAGTAGGTTTTACACTCTTCAGCACTTCTTCCAAATAAATCTTTCAAGATGTTGTAAATTCTATCCAAGAAACATTTGTGGGTGGTTCATTTATTAAACAAATTTTGTTGTTCATTAGCCAGTGAAGAAGCACTACTCCAAGCTGCCAAACGAAACTCAAATCCACAAAATAAAACAGCTTCTCTTTAACCAGCATCTGGAAAATGTATGCTGACACAAAAGGGGCATCTGAGTGAAAACATGCTCACTGCTAAATTGCTCCCTCATTTTTATTTCTTTCTAGAAAATGGACTACCAGCATTGCTTGAGTGATACAAGTCCTTTTTCATTAGAATTACCTGAAAACCTAGTTTCTGTAGACTACGAGCTAATCGTCTGGCACCAAATTTAGCTTCTTCTTCACTATAAAGGAGAAAAAAAAGAATCTAGCGTTAACAGAAATAGAGTATATATTTGTGTGCACACATACCACAATAGCTGCTCAGACTACAAAATGAACTGTTAAATCATGTAATGCATGAACCATGATCACATGGACAGCCTTTATTTTATCCTGCTGCACATATTACATTCTAACTATCTAGATATTCAAATGGAGTTCTTTATGCCTTGCTTAAAGAATATCTTGGCGCTCAGCTCCAGCTGAAGTGGGAGATGTATTTTGATCATACACGATATTAAATACTCTTAAGAGACAAATATGATCACAAGTGGTCTGGAGTTAACATCCTGAACAATCACCTTCCATTTCGGGATGGAGATTATATACAGAAAGTATGCAAATATACTATTGTACCATATCCTTACTCCACAATGCATACATATCTTAAAGGAATTCAGCTGTTAAGAGTTTAGCAAGTCTCAGATGCATCTGAACTAAGAGTTTGCTTTAGCTTCTTTCCAGTCCCTCAACACTGTATAACTTGATTAAATTCAGGTGCGTTTTCATGAAATAGTATGACGTATCCCTCAAAAAAGCTCATCTCTTCCCAAGTTTCAAGTTCTGGCTAAAGCCAGAATTCTTAAAGAGTTCTCAAATGAAATCTCCAGGATTTTCTTCATAAAGTAGTTTTCCCTGCTGCTCTCCCAGAAGGCTGAACTGATGTTGCTTAAGATTTCAACTCAGTCTGAGGCAGACACTTCACACAGAAAACTTCCCCCCAGATCTGAAGCTTGGCAAGGATCTACGTGTGATCCAGTGTGAGTGAATCCTAACAGTGGCAAGTACTGCCTCTTGCCATCTTCTTCATTTACAACATTATATTTTAAAATACACCAGAATTTACAGCTAGAGGAAGAACCATCAGGAACTCACCTTGTGGCTCCTGTGCAAATAACTTTTCCTGAGGACCAAATTGTGGCCGTAATCCTAGGTTTCCTAAGCTTCATTAATACTTTCTAAGAAGAGAAATAAAAGTGGAAGAATTGGGAATTAGTGGTAGCTCAATTTCATACTGGAAAAAAAAAATAAAAATAAACTGTTAGACAAATCAACTGTTACACTAATAATACTTCCTTTATTTTTGATAGCCTTGAACTGTTCCTTCATCTCTTTCAGCAATTAAAAAAAATCAGCTCCTGAGAAGAGCAAAATAAGTGTGGAGCATCTCAGCCAGTGACTCAGTGTTCACAAAGCAGATTAAACGACAGTATTTTCCTCTGAATAAAAAGCTGAAAGCCACGAGCATTGTGCTAATTTTTTTACTTATTACAGTGACTCCCACATTGCTGACTCCTTATCAGGATGTATTTTCTTGATAAAACCATCAAATTTTGGGAAGCAAAACAGACCGTGAGGTGTAAGAGGTCAACATACACCTTATACTCAATATTCACCTCACTAGTTGCAGTCTTGCAAGACAATATTTACCCATTTCCCTTACTGTACGTTTAGTGTAGGACAGACTAAATGCCTACCAAGACAGAAATAAAGAAAGAAACCTATGTTTTTCTCTATCCACCACACACAGATATCAGATACAAGAATGTTTAGCTTAAGGAACATTCATAAAAACAGGCAATTGAGGTATGTTGAATCCCTTACCCCAACATCTCGCTTGTATATAACATTTGCTCCCTCTAATGCGATCTTCCTCAAGTTTAAATGACATCTTGTTCTAAAAACACACACTACGTTTGTGATTAAAATGTCCAATGCAACATCACTGTCCGCATCCATTGGGGTGATTTACAACTCAGTTCTCCCACCAGCTCACCATGAAGATCACATCCTGAGAAGGGAAAATGACAAAATTAAACATACCAGTAGAAAACTGCCTATTAACGCCATCGTATACATCCGTCCCTTAAACGAGACGAGAAGCAGAAGTGACTACACTCTGACTCATTTAAGTTAACTGTGTGTGGGGAGAGTGGGGTGTCTGCATCCTGCATGCTAGAAAATAGGAGGTTAATTGTTGGAAGCCACACTGCTAGACTTAACAGAAATAAAGTGTGTATACATACATTCACATATATATAAAAATAATATTTAAACTGGTCCATTACGTATGTCACAACTCTTACCAACTATATTAGGACACAGTAAGGATTACTGAAACTTGTTCCATAGCTCCAGTGGATAATCTTTCCCCAGCTCATTTGAGGATGTCATTAGACACCTCAGGAAAATGCACTTCTCTGACTGCTGAAGTTGATAATTCTGAACAGCTTGACGTTTGTGTTGGAATGGATGAGCCTGCTGAATAACTCTGAACTAACATGGGTTACACAAACTGCAGCCTGAAGACAGCCTGCTACCACAGTTTTCCCATCTTCATCCAGCGCTCTTGGCCCGTCTCCCCCAATATAAAAGCATAATGCAAACTACACAAAATGTCCCGGTGGCAGCAACAGCCTGAGCCAAGCAGCAGTGGCCTCTCCCCCCCTTCTGCACCGCCCACAGGAACTGCATAGAATGAATGTATTGTACATGCACAGGAAAACTGTGAGGAAAAGCATGAGTAACTGTGAAGGCACAGGACGGCCGCCCAGTGCATGCAGACAAAAACCTAAGGTGGGCAGGAAGCATTCCGCCTGCCCGCGCACACTAAAGGCGACGCTCCTAATGCACACCTCAACCTGGGCAGGAGGACTGTGAGCCCGGGAGTTGGGCTACTGCTCAGCCCAGCCCGAGACTGCCCAGCATCTCCTCTGTAAACATACCAAAGCCAAGACAACAGACATCTCAAATAAATCTCAGGTGAAGTACTTGGGGAAAGGAGAGGCGAAAAGAGCAACAACATTGGTATATAGTGAAAAGGACTCCTATCAAAATACTGTAGTTCATTAAGGAAGTTTACTTTGTAGAAGAATGTTAAAATCTTTTTTACTCCACGAGAAATACTTTAAGTAGAGCATAGCCAAAGAGATAGAGGTAACATTATCTTGATCCATTCACCTACAATTTTAGTAGTATTTCGCCCAAAACAAACACAACAGAAAGCAATGAGCAAAATCAAAGAAAAATAGTCAGATATATGAAATGCTCTACATGGTCATTGTCATGCAAAAAGCAGGAGACTATGCAGCAAGAATAACAATATACATAACAGACAGTAATGCATTTATTTCACTCAAATGTTTTGGTCTTACATTCTATATCAGAAATCATCAAGATACAAAGTTAATGTTATCATCAGTATTTGCATCTGACTACCACTTCTACACATCATGCCATAGTCTCTAATCAAGAATTCACTCAAGGTGCGTCTTTGACTACAACTCACTGACAATACAGAAGTAATAAACTACAAGGCAGATGTGCAGAATGTACTGGGTCAACTGCTGTGATGGTTGCTCCTTCTAATGTGCAGCTTGTTCCTGGCTGAAAGAATTATTCTGTAATTATTCGCTTGTCCAATACAAGAAAAGGCAAGACGGGTGATAACACAGAAAAGAGATGAAGAAACAGCACGAGAAAAACAAAAAAAACCCAAAAGCTATGTGTGGGGGTGGGGGAAAAAGCAGGGAAAGAAGAAGAGAACAAACAGTAACTAATTAGTATTTCCGGATCCCTTCTTTTTTTTTTCTTTGGTAACAAAAAATTATATGAATCCTCAAAGTTAGAAATGACTTATCCCATCTGGTTTTGATGGACTACTACAGATTGGGTTAGCAATTTATGGCACCGGATCCAAAGATAGCACATGTACAGATTTTGAATGGCATGCAGGCAGGGCCAGCACAGAGCAGGGAGCTGGAACCCGTGGCATCTTCAGAGAGGCATTTGTTTTCCACCCTGGCTCTAACTCCTGGCTCCCGCTGAGTTTACTTACTGGAACCCAGGAACGACTGCCATATAACAAAACAGGTTACCTGCAATCAGCAGCGTCTCCCAATTATCAGCAAGTTTCTACTGGCATCCTCAACCTCTGTATTCTGAAAGAGTAACACCATCAAGTGTAACACCCTTGAAAAGTTGCTAACCTCTAAGCAAACCACAATACTGTATGATAACATCCCCATAAAACTCTGATGATTTGTCTTAAACACATCTGGGAAGAAAAGACACATGCTCATTCAGGACAAAGAAAAAAGTGTTTGAAACAGAGGAAAATTACAATTTCAAAGGAAAAGATCTATCATTAAATGGGGATGTACAGGAAAAAAGAACATTAATGTGCCGTGGAGCTGTCAGTACAGATGTTTTCAGCAATTATGGTGTATCTTGGTTAGAAGTACAATCTACTTGCATAGATTTTAATGGCAGAGAAATTACACAACATTGCCGTACTGTGCCCCCATTTTCATTAGCTGTATTCTTGAAGTTCAAGACAACAGATATTGAGAGAGGAGCTTTTTAATTTGAAATTTAATTTGAGCTGTAGCTAATATTTTAGACTATGTTTTGTGATGTTCCGTTAAAAAGGGACCTTTTTTTTTATAATAGAAGCAGTATCTGAATACAGCATAAAAATACCGAAAACTGCCTTTATTCTACTTTAATGTTAGATAATCTAACAGAAGCATTTCATTGTTTTGTTTGGCATACATATACAACGTCAACCTCTTCCAAGGCATGGTTTAGAAATACCGGGTAAATCAAAACATTTCTAGATGTGGGTACCTCTGTCCAAGCAGTGAGCAAGCATAACCTAATACAACCTCTGCTTTGAGCATTCATTTTAATGTCTCGCACTACACTGACAACAACAACAAAATCTAGAGAAAAGACATCCTGCTACCTTTCTTGGGAAGTGTCAGAGAAATCTGAATTCATAGGAACCACGTGAACAGAAGCAAGCTAAGTATTTTTAAAAAATAATACATCCACTATATATATAAAAAAATAGAAATCTGAAGAACATGTTCATAAAAAAATGCCTAATGATTCTCAGAAAGAAAGAAAGATAGGTGGATGCTGTTCATATTTAAACATTCAGTAGCATGACTAGCTAGAACAGAGGAATCCTAAACAACATCTGATACTCCTCTTTCCCATTTTTCCTTGTCTTCTGTGCTATAGACACACACTACTGCATCCCTGCTGTGTAGCCCTGACCCATTATGTTGTTTCCCAAAATCTGAATTTCTGCATTTCTGTCTCCTATCTGCAAAATAGGGAAAATAATGCTCCCATGCTTTTACAAAGACATTTTGAGCTCAAGCAACAGCCTTACATATAAGCTCGTTACTATTCCACATTTATGCAGTTACACTTGCAGAACAGAGGGACTGAGTAGAAACCAAACATCTGGTTCTTTCCAGTTCTGGATTGGCAAATGCCTAAGTTGATTTCATTGAGCTCAGCTTAGGTTTTGTTACTTAATTTTGCCCAAAAGTTCCCTCATCTGAACCTCAAAATTTTAGCAGCTTAAATCTCGTTTCTAAAATTACAGTTTGCCAGTTAATGATAATTTAATAATAAGCCAAATTGAAAATAAAATCATGTGCTTGTCTATATGTGCAGCATTTACTTTAAATTGTGTAGTTCATTCAGCTTTCTCCAGCGCAAGAAATTAATCAAATTGATTTCAAGTTCTCTTGCACCAGCGTAACACAATCTACTGTGACGGAAGGAAAAAAAAAAAAAGTTTAAATACATCTCTGTATAAGTTTGTATTGTTTTATTTTATCAAGGAAATTTTAAAAGTTTGTTCTTTCTTTTCAACATAGATTTCAGGAATACCTCTGGAATATTACCCCAAGAAGAAAAGAAGAAGAGGGAACAAAAAGTGGATAGGTAAAGCATGATAATGAACATAAAAATAAGAAACAACAACAAAAGCTAACTAAACAATATTTGACACTGTAAAGTAAAGTATCCTACACTGAAACTAGAGAAACTTCCCAGAATAAGAAACACTTCGGAGGAAGGAATGAGCACTCAAGTTCTTAAACAAAGCATTACCCGTACATCCCCAGTTAGGACCACGGCCGTACAAATTTAGATACTATATAAACACACATGAAGACAAACTCCCTGCTCTGAAATCTTACAATCTAAAAAAAGCCAGTGCTCTCTGTCTTTGAAAAACTCCAAACCAAACCAACCACACCATCATCATCAAAGAGAGAGGAAAGGCACTTGGGATGGGGTATATAAACAAAGTATTATTTTAAGCTTTTGGTTACCTTTGATCTGAGAAACTCAGAGCTATAAAGGTAGATGGAGGATATCTAACAATGGTTACGTTAATGTCAGAACAGTTTAATAAACACCTTTTTCACCAGCAGCATAAGTATAAGCAACTTCTACTGGTTATTTTTAACCTTGCTCCAAAGCAGTTCACCAAGTGACCAACCCCACAAACAGTTCCAACGGCCCAGCTGAAGGGATAGCTGTCACTACTGTGCCAGTAGGCATTCATCAAACTACAGCTTGAAAAGCATTTTTGAAGAAGTTAACAGGAATTTCCATATGAGAACAGAGAATGCACAAAATAAAGCCCACCAGAACAAGGAGAGTTGATTACATCCTTCCCCTGAAGGTACATTTTTTAATATCTGTCTTCAGCACCTCAGGAAAGAGGTCCATATGAAACACTGTAGGTGACAGACCTCCGAAATTTGCTTGAATTCTTAGATACCATACAGTCACAGTGGTAGGTGGATGACTCCCCAGAACCAAGAGCAACATTGCTACTACTGTCTGTATAGGAAATCCTCTGATCCAAACAATGTTCTTAGCTACAACCACTGAGCTAGAGGGGTATGCTTTTATTTTCTGTTGTCTCCAGGGGCAAGTTAAATTGCCCCTAAAGCAAAAGGCCATCTTGAAGCTAATATTTTCACTTTTTGAGATTTGCACCATCATGACTATTTCCTACAGAACTGAAATGAATGTATTTTGGAGAAGGAGACAAATTCCAAATATGCATAAACCCACTGTCAAAGTAGGGATGTGTCCAATTAGACCAAAGAACAGAAAGATGACACCAGCTATACCATAAGCAAGTAGGACACAAATGCCCAATCCTGCCGTATCTCCTGGATAAGCCTATTGCAGCCCCATGGACCCAGGGTCTTCCAACACAAATCCTGTTGCAGGACTAAAGCCAAACAGCTCATAGAACAAGACCAGGAAGCGTATTTTTAAATGATTTCTAACAGGCAATTTCCCTCAAATCTTTCTCATCAAAAAGATCTGTTCATATTCAAAGCAAAGAATCGCTTGCATCCAGTTTTGTGCCATCTTTCTGTTATAACATCCAGCAATAGTCAGATGCCAGGCATTAAGAACAATCCTTTACATCTTTATGATATGTAGAAAATTGTCCTAAGTACGACAAAAATCTGAACCAACAGGTTAGGTGGCCATTGCAACTCGATAAAACATTGTAAGAAAAACAAAAATTTGTTTCGCTGTTCAAAATATTTAAATACAACAGATAAGCCCCTCATAACCCCTCCCAGCCAAACATTTACCATCTGCATCTCGACCGAGGACACAGCAATACTCTTCCCATTCACCAGCTGGGAATCTCACCTAAAACCCCTACACGTCCCAGCGCCACAACACTCGGGTTAACAAATAATTGTTGTTATTTTTCCCTTCCCCTTCAGTCCCAGCCGAAAACTTCTCCGGCCAACACAGGACAAACAAAGCGCAGGCAGGAGGCGGCCTACCCACGCCGGTCCCCG
>NW_009647401.1:4613084-4622773 GCF_000708025.1 Charadrius vociferus | reverse complement strand
GCCCCGCTTGTGCCTGCCGCCTGTGGTAGTGTTGGCGCTGGCTCGGCGCCCCAGGTCTTAGCCTCAGCTGTGCCGCGGCACCTCGTCGTGAACAACCCCTGAGCGGCCGCCTTGCTTCAGAGCTGCCTTAGGAGCTGCCGAGGCCGCGCAGCGGGCGGGGAACTTTTCTGCTGATTTTTTTTCTGGCTGTGCAGCGGGAGGGCCGGCTGTGGGCCACCCTGGCAACCTCTGGCTGTGTGCCTGGTGCCGGTGGGCCCGTGAGGGGTGGCTTTTAGTCAACTGACCACAGGCTGGATCACAAACCATGTCATCTGAGGTAGCCCTTTTGCCAGCAAACTGGCTGGAGAGCTGATGCAGTTTGCAGATCAGATGGCTTGAAGGGTCACGACACGTACCTGGTGTTTCTGTGAGGGTAGTCGCCCTCAGACCTCTAGCTTGCTACACACACCTTGATGGCTGGCTTGGCTGCTCCATGCACGCTTTCTGACCAAACCGAGTGGTCAGTGCTGGTTTTGACAATCCAGCAATCATTATTTAAGACTCGTAGCAACAACGTGCTGCTACTGTTGCTGCTGTATACGTGGATGTTGCACTGGAGCAGTATTCTGGTCACTGCCTCTTCTCTTACAAATGCTTCAAAGATTTATTTATTGTTTAAATTTAAAGCAACATTGTTCGGTACTGACGGAATTGTCCACAGCCATAAACTCTGGTACCTTGGTGTGTGATCAGACTACTGACCCCAAGTGAAACAAAGATAGGAGCAGGTGACTGCGAAGCCTCAAATATTTCCAAGTCCCCTGAGGACTGTGTGGCCCTCAACATTTTGTTGTGGTTTTAATGTTAAAATGACTGAAGTAAGGCTGCTGCTTTGCAGTCTTCCAATGTGCAGCTTGTTTAATCATTGAAAAGTGGGCACCTGGTGCACGCACTGAGGAGAGATGGAAGGGGACATGAGGACACAGTGGGGATGGCACTGGTTCTCTCTGTGTAGGACAGTCCTCCAAATTTGGCACTGTCCCACCTATGGCGTCTGTAGGGAGCAGAGCCTGTGACGAACTGTCTTTCAGCTATACTACATTTTCTCTTGGAAGAGCTGTTTATTGTGCTTCACTTGGGAACTCAGGAACAAATGAGCGTGTCTGCAATGTGGCAAATTAAGGACACACCACCCAGACTGAAGAATGAAATAAAAGTTTTCAGGTTGACTTTAGGCTTGTAAAGACATATCAGTCTTTACATGAAAAATATATATATGTCTATTTATATGTTTCTAGTGCAGAGTATTCAATGGATTGACAATTTTCTGAAATTGAGGTTCTGTAATTATGTACTTTCCATGTGAAGTGATAGCAGAATAACTTTAATTAGGATAGAGGGAACAGTATGAAATTTAAATTTTGAAGTCTTCAGAGTTCGGATGTTTTCTTCTGCTAGATTCGATTTAATCCTTGAAATGCATTACTAAGTTCACTTGTCAAGAATAATTATTTCAGATTCTCACTTCAAATCAGCTGCGAGTACATTAGTGACAGTATGGCTTGTTAATGCCGGTTTTGTTTCCCTGTTAGCAGGCCGGCTTCACATCAGTATGCGGCAGCGCTGCCACCCTGCGGCTTCTTACAGAAACGGATCCACCGCCGTTAGGTGAAGATGGTCAAGCGAGGCGAGCTTTTGCAAACAGGGATTCTGAATTAAAGCAACTGTTACCACAGTTCAGTAAGTCTGCACGGGATCTCCAGCATTTTTATGGAGTGCTTTAAGGCTGTTTTAATTCTTTATGAGCTTCAGCCTAAAGACTTCGAGTCATTACAATTAACACTGCCAATGTGAGGTTGATTGTTACTCTCCCTGACAGTTCTTTCGAGGTTCTATATAGCTGTATCACAGTCGGTACTGATTTTTTTTTTTAATAGCTGATTACATAGGCAAGTTATGAAGAGAAGCTTTATAAACCCTGATTTTGCTTGAATTCTGACTGAGCTTCTGTTTTTCTAGCATACTAATAAAGGTCTACATAAATTCAACACAAAATGTCTTCTATCAAATACACATGCATTGTCTGTCTCCACATGCTTGCTCTTTTTAGGATCTAACTTTTCTAGCAGGTGTTCCACACAAATCTGCAGTCATCACTGGACATGAAGAAAATTTTTTTTACTGATGAAGAGATGAACCCTTACACGTTTCAAAGTTTTGGCTGCTTTGTCAGCCCGAGCTTTTCCTGTTTAGACTAGGACATGTTCTGAAGATTGCATCTTTAAATATATATTTGGAAAATGTGCAACTGTATGCAAGTAGTTATGATGACATTAACATGGAATGCAAATAAGGTGATTAGGCACCTACCTAATTTGACATCTAAGTTTATCAGTTATGCCTGCAATTTTATTCCACACCTGTATAGTTACAAAACTGGTAATCCTGTCCTTATGCTCTCCATCCCTCCATGCAACTCTAACCTGGCTTCATGGCTTCCTCCACTAGTATGACTAGTATGATGCTAAGGATTTCCCACCTGCAGGAACTGTGTCCTCATCTGCCTCTTGCTATTGCTTGTTCCAACTTACCAGATGCTGTACTGACATCAAACAGGGAAGGCACAGAGGCCATTTCTGACACTGTCGCTTCCTTATTATGTGATTACATTTTCCTATGCTTTTGTTTCTCAATCCTTTGTTTGGGGAGTAAAGAGCAGATAGAGGTGTGGGGAGGCTGTTTCCTGTGCTTGGACATTCTGCAGCATGGAATTGTGGGCTGCTTGGGACCATCAGTACTAGCACAGTAAAAATAAGGAAAACTGAACTTTAGGACACTGCACATATTTTTGTTCCATAATTATAGCAATGAGAATGCACAAAGATGCAATTTCATTATATTGTTATTCAGCTGTAACTGTAGGTTTCTGTAAAAAATCATCAAATTGAAGCAAATGCTTTGTTACCTGTATTTTTCTATTCTTACAGGGTTGATTTTCAATCAGATAAGATCCAGTCCAAGGTAGACACTGGGAAAGTGTTGGGGGGAGAGGAGAAAGCCGGAGAGCCCCTTGAATCAGCCCACAGTGAAGGCTAGTTGAAGAGTTTTATACAGCTGTGTCTTAAGTACTGCAGGCTCTGTACAGAAGACTACATTGAAGTATTTGTGTTTGAGGAGGAGGTACCTAGGAGCAACCTGTACCTTGCACATTCCATAGAAATGACATTGTGTGGAATGGTTGTCATCTACATGCATATGATACTGCACGTTAATTGTGAGACATCTTCCAAGCTGGCAGGCAGCAGGGAATGAGCTTAAACGTGTGGCAGGAGATCAGTCAGGAAGGGAATCCTTCGCTCCAGGGCTTAGTTTCTCAGGCGAAACTGTAAACTCAACTGTGCCTTCTCACACTTCTCTGATGATGTACAGTATGATAACTCATGCCAGCGCTGTTAAACTGTTGCCTCCCTGCTGTAAGTGGCACTTAAACCAGCTCCACAATATTCCAATATTCTGTTTAATTTTATAATATATATTATTTTATATATTTGCATTTATATGAAAACCAACTATAGATACTATATATTATGTAAATGTTTATGCCATATTTTTATATAGTGTATATATATTACATAGTGTGTGCATGTATATGTGGTATAATATATATAGCTAGATATACTATTTAATATAATATAAGCAAATGAAGAAAATGGCAGTGAAGTACCCCAAAATAAAAGTCAAATGATCAGGATGAAGTTTTTCTTCAGCAAATGAAGAAAATGGCAGTGAAGTACCCCAAAATAAAAGTCAAATGATCAGGATGAGGTTTTTCTTCAGTAAACTTTACAATAATTTAATACATATCTGTAGTTTCAGCCTCTACAACTGAATGGTATGTACAGACTATGCATACCGACCTTTGTTGGCAGTAATAGTGAAACACGATCAAAGTAGTAAAATCAGAAGACCGAGTGTGAGAAAAATCAGGGCAAAAAATATCGGGAAAATAGTAATGTTGGCTCTTCAGCAGTTTCCCTGCCATGCTACGTGTAGCTGTAGTCAAGCAATCTGGGGGTGCTGGCCTTGGCTCACCTTGCCAGCTTGCTTCGTACCCCAGCAGAAAGATGCTAAGCATGCAGAGACAGCACCTACTCACTTTCTGAAGCCTTTCTGTGGGCTTAAGTAGGGGAATATCTCAATACCAGATCTTGGCATGACGTTAACATGATGCTGCTTGGCACTGGCAAGAAAGAGATACTCTGAGGGCTTATATAAAATTTTGGCATCAGAGAACTCACAACTTGGGTAGAAAAGGTACTACAGAGCTTAGTAGAGTTGGGCAACAAATGAACAGAGGTTTTCAATGTCATAATTTAGGATGTATTGTTGTTTAAATCTTGTGTTATGTTTGTTCTTGAACTTGGCCTCTTGCTTCTGGTGACCTCTACTCTTAAACTCACTCTAGCTTCTGAGGCTGCAGTGGCACTGATAAATGAAACAGGGCCAAGGCTTGTTTTTCAGGGTGCTTGGTTGTTAGCAGGGTCCTTGGCACGCCTTTGGCCTATCTGACTAATTTTCTCCCAGAAGGTGTCCAAGCACAATTTAGGAATAGCTTGTGCCAGGGACTGTTGTCACTCTTTGGTGAGAGTAGAATAAAACACAGGTATGTGCGATGTGACCCTGGCCACAGCACTGGCTGTTGGAGCCAGAGAATGGTTTTATCTATACTAGCAAGGGTACATATAGAGAGAGATATATATACAGCCTGAGCGAGAGGATCCTTTCCTACACCCTTCTCATTCCTATCTTTATACTGAATTCAAAGAGCAAAGATTCCTGGTGATTTCAGTGTGCCTAGGAGAACAGCTTGGAATTTTGTGCACTAGAAGAGCAGGTCCCCTAAGCCTATACTTCAGCCAATCGGTTGCCAGCTCTGTGCCTGTTTTTCTTCCCATCTGTATAATGATAGCAGCCTCCTGTAGACAAACATTTGGTCATGAGGTGAAGGCAAATGCTCCAAGGTAACTGCCGTCTTCTGATTAATTTCTGCTTTGACTCCGAAGTGCCAGCAGTATAAAAGTCCCTATGTAAGAACAAAGCAACCTATTAGCGGTGAGGAAGAACTGTTCCCATTCTGGTCAGCTCGGCCATCCAAGTGTCACAAGAAACAGGATGCTGAAGCAAGAGGCCGCGCTTACACTCGGATTGCTCGTCGCACACGATGGTCTTTGCCTCATCCCTGACGGGGGAGGGAAGTGCCGCAGCAGCAGCCTGGGAAGCCATCCAGTGGGACAGTTATCTGTGCGAGTGCATCCCTGGGAATGCTCGCTGCCTGTGCCCGCTCCTCCTCCCCTGCTGCTGCCGCCCAGGATTTCACAGATGTTCCTCCCAGAGAAGGCAGCTGCAGCTCTCAGCCTCCCAGTTTCCATCTCCTCGGTGGTCTGGCTCCACCCGGCTGTGATGGAACTGCTGATAGTTCCTCCCTTCCCCAGCCCGTCCTTTCACAAGGATGGAGCAGTAGTAGTCAGAGGAAGAGAAATTACTCTATGCCTTTTCCCCCTGTTCCTCTTGTTTCCTGGCTGTGTAGCAGTACCCTTCCCTTTTTCCCCTAGTGTTTCTGATCCCTGTTTCTTAACAGCATGTAAACAACCGAGAGAAAACTTGAGCGTGTAGATAATCCATATTTACAGTCGGATATGGTCTTACAGTTTACACAGCAGCCTGAGATGTAAATAAGGGTTGGAGTTTTTCTCCTTGCTTAAGGGAAATGGCCTCTAAGAATTTAAAGTGAAGGGAGGATTTGCATTGGTTTTATTCTCCTGCCTCTGTTATGATCAGTTTTTCCCTTCCAAGGAGGTTTGGATCTCTCCACTCCCCATGCGAGGACTGTGTAGCTCTGTGCACGCATGCGCATCGGCTTGAGAATGCATTTCATCTGTTTACAAGTTTCAGTTTAAGGGCAAAACCCTAAGGAAAGAAAATGCGTCATCTCAGGACTGTTGTGACCCTAGGGTATGTCCACACTGCAGTTGGGAAACGCAATGACTGTATGCGTAGGCCTACCAAAGTCGGTTTTATACAGCTAGCTCAAATACATCAGTGTCTGAAGTGAACTGAAGAAAAATCAGTTACTTGCAGAACTTTGCTGGGTTTGGAGTCTGCCAACAGCAGTCCTTGCAAAGGGAACACTTTTTTTTTCTTTTTTTCCCATCCCTCCTGGAGTGTAAGTTTTAGGTCAAACCTATGACATCTTCTCAGGGTTGCAGAAATTCACCAAGCCATAACACACCAGTAGTGTGTTTTCAGTACTAGAGACAAAAAAGGCCGTTATTACTGGTTGTGCCACTTCCCATCCATAAAGCACGCTGGGCTGAGGAGCCATGAAGCAGTCCATGGCTGAGTAGTGAGGACAAAGTTGTGTTTACCCCGTGAGCCTGCATTTGGCAGCACAGCCTTAATACAGGCATAGTCAGTGGTACACGGCTAGCGATGAATAGGGACAGTTTGAATCACTGGCCGGTGGGAGAAATTCTGCATGGAGAGTTTTCTAGGTGTGTATGTATATACATGGAAATTACAGAATGCTCTGTTGTTTGCCACCACAAAGTTCAATTTCATTGAAAGTGAATTTCATTTCAATGTCATTGAAATGTCTTTTGAAAACCTGTCCCTTTTGGGAGACTATGAGTGATAATCTACATTGAGATATCCAGACAGAAATTAGAAATACCCTGCACTTTTATTAGATTATACTCTCCACTTGTACACCAGATATATGAGTTTTGTTCTCCCATAGACAGCTTATTACCTGCAATTAGCTAATGTCATTTGCATATATATATATTTTACTACAAACAATAATGAATGGCAATGACAATGGGGTTTTGGGAAGGATTACCGTTTGAAAAATAGATGCGTTTCATGTACAGGGAAGGATGTTTTTCCAGGCAGACACAGCTGTGGGGTTACCAATACAAATGCTTCAAACAAACTTGTGCTTGCGATCCTGTCGCTATATCCAGGATTCAACCCAGCTTCCCTACAGAGGAAACCACACAGATTTTCTGGGTCTTTTCATTTCCTAGGTGAGCTGGGAATTTTGACCTTGGAGGCACTTTGAAGGACGAGCTATCTAGCATACGTTCTCCTTGTGCACCTTGCAGCTTGGGGGCATGACCACCACTGTGGCCTCGCTGCCCCAGGCAGCGCCCAGGACGGCAAGGCGTTGTGCAGGTGTCTGCAAAGTGGCTTTCTTGCTATGTTGATGTTTCAGGCCGGCAGGTTTCCATCCCAGCGAAAGGATAAGCCGAAAACGTATTTTCTGTAAGGGATGGAAAAGTGCTTGCTCCTAAAGATCTTGTGGACTGTGAAAACTGCTGCTTAGCAGTACAACGTGAGCACCAAACCCAGGAGCCCGAGCACTGAGTGCAGCTCTCTAAATAAAGGATTTTTCTAGTCTCTAGCTGAACTGAAAAATGGTCGTGAAGTAGTTGGGCGGAACTGGCTTTCCTTCCAAAAAAAAAAAAAAAAAAAGAATAATAGTATTAAAATCAGATGGGACTAAACTATTTTTAGAGAGTTCTTATCTTAAAATACATAGGTCCGTAAGCAGGTTTTCTACGAACTTGTATCCTGTGATTGAAGCAGCATTTGAAGCTTTACCTACAGCTGGCACTCTGCTCTGTATTCTCTGCTATCTGATAAGGGCCGAGTTCATGTTGAAACCTTTCCTTTAGTTGCAGAATTTAAAGATTTTTTCTTTTCTCTATTCAGCTGCCTGTTTTTAGAAAAAAAAAAAAAAACCAAAACAGTAGCAATTTAGTTATCTTTGAGACCTCTGTCAAATTCAGTTGAAATCAGGCAATGAGTTCAAATATTATTAGGAGGGAATTAGACACTCATGCAGCTGCATCTACATCCAGGTAGATACAGAAAGATAAATCAAGTCAGCTTTGTTTCCACATGGAGAAGGGGTATATTTTGGTAAATATTAAAATGCATCAGTTTGTGCAGAAAAGCAAGAAATCAGACAAAATATTTTCTTTAAAACCATTGACATCAATATTTAAACAGTTTCCCTGTTTCCCCTTAGCGTATTTGTGAATTCCTTTCAAAATCATCAATTGCTTCAGTCAGACTAAACATACATTTTCTGTTTGCAAATATTTTTCTGTAAAATTACACTCGGCAGCGGGGAAGAATGATTTCACTCATTGTTCTCCCGAGATGCATGGTAGGACTCTGAATTCATCTAAGAAACTTGGGCTGTTGAAGCCAACTGCCAATACTGTCAGGGCTGCGCCCTTACACAAGAAGTCAGTGGACCAAGGGTTCTCAGCCGCATAAACGCCCGCGGGAAATATGTTCGTTGCCTTCAAAATGAAGATAAAGCCACTAATTGTTTTACAGTCAGAGCAAAGCTGTTATTTACCTTTCTGTGTACTGCTGGTCACTTTTCTTCATTGCTTGTTGCTTTTTGCCTTTTTGTTTGTCGCTGAACTGTTGCTCAGAGGCAAGGGCTGAGGAAGGTGGAGGATGCTTGAGGAATAGTTTAGTCCCCAAGAGGCTCACAATCTAGACTGCTAGATAAAGTGAACAGCAGCACGAGAAATAGTGGTGCCTGCAGCCTCCTCTTACCGTTCCGCTTACATCGCAGCTTTTGGCACATGATTACAGCTGTGTTCCTCACATTTCACAGATTTCACAGGGGGTTCCCCCTTCTCTTTCTCCATGCTGTGTTTCAGGTGGCAAATGAACGCTGAACATGGCTAACTCAAAAGAGTGGGAAAGATGCTGGGTGCAGTTAGTAAGCATTGCAAAGCAGGGTGGCAAAGAAGCACGTGTGAGAATATCTGGAATTTAACTCTTACTTTTATGCGTATCTCAGATGGCTATCAATTTCTGCTTTCTAGAAGGAAAACAGCACCTTGCCAAGCATCTCGAGCAGTCATTAGTAGGGATTTCAGTTGAGATCTTACGTGGTTAAATCCAACAATTAGTTTCAATTCACTGGGTAAATGCAGTGGTTCAAATGGTATTTGTGCATTTGCTGTATCAGTCATTTGTACTTATCTTAAGGTCGGAGGGCTCTATTCTGTCTCCCTCTATGAGAACAGCAGTTCCCACTGAATTTCCCAATGCCTGTGGTGAAGAGATCAGCCCTTTCAACTGTGCTTACCAGAGCCGCTCATCTCTTCAGCAAGAGCTGTGGCTGTTGAAGGTGATGTGTTTGGCAGCAAAGCCAATCAAGCCCCTGTGTGTAACTGTGTGCCTCAAGTGGCAGAGCCTCGCTCAGGACAGTGAAGTTGCGAGTGGTTAAGGCAGGCGAGGAGGTCTGCTTTTAATTGTGCGGGATGGAGATAAAGCTGCGAAAAAAGTGAAATGAAACAGCTCTCCCCTTCTAAACCATTAGGAGCATGCAACAGACCCTGGCCCTTTCCATAACGAGGGCCGAGATGTTTGCACAGCCCTCGGCTCACGGTGAGCCGCTTTAATTAAACGTAGCCCACGCATGAACCCGGCTGGTGAATTTGGGTCACCGGGAGGACGCGCTACCTCACCCAGTTATCTCGGGGGAAAGGGGGGGTATGAGAAGAAACATAATGCAGCCTGCACGGCTGCCTGGGGCGGCTCCGCGCCCGCCCGCGGGGTTGCCCGGGGGGCCGGATGCAGCTCCCAGGAGGGTCCGTGGCCCCCACGCTGCCCGTCAC
>NW_009647401.1:4612013-4612519 GCF_000708025.1 Charadrius vociferus | reverse complement strand
AGCGCGCTGGGCGAGCGCGGTCGGAGGCCGGCGGAGGCGCGGTCCTTCCCCCGCCGAGCCGAGCCCGAGAGTCGGAAACGAACATTACACCGCTCCGTGTTCAGTGGAAAGGAAGGTTTATTCACAGAAATAGAGCAGAACCTGCTTGAAGAAAATATATCTATATATCTTTAGGGTGAATTACTTCATAGAGATGACTGTCAAAGTCAGTTTTTCTAGGCATCTACATATTTCACAGGTCTCAGACAAAAGATACACGCGTGGTAGGTTTTGTTTGATCTCTGTCTTTTCTCTAGTAGCGCTTGAACCAGCAAGGCTCTTGTTGCAGGACACTCGACTGTACACGCATTTAATAAAGTTAAATAGAGTCGGGATCTCTCGGGGTGGAGTCTTTGCTAGGGCACCTTTGGTCTCCTCTGCGCCGGGAGAGCGGCTCTTGGCTCTGCCCTGCCCGGGGCCCGGGGCAGCGTTGGGGCCGCGGCGTGTCCCTGCCCGCCCCGCCGCCC
>NW_009647401.1:4558961-4611460 GCF_000708025.1 Charadrius vociferus | reverse complement strand
CCTGTGTGAGGGGCGGAGGTTATAGCTGGATTGAGTGTTGGTATTGGTTTACTTTATTTTTTTCCCCATGTTGTGCTGACGATTTTGGTTTTAGCCAAAAAAATATCTCCCAGGCCTTTATCAGCTGGCTTAGCGGTTAATGTACTTTTTCCCCAGAGTCCAGAGCTCCAAAGGCAGAGCCGGACCCCAGGGAAACATTGCCGGATCCCCTCTGCCATGCCTTCATCTGGCAGGGTCTGTATGTGTGAGCAATGTAAAGGCTGTATGTCTAAATAGAGCCCAGGCAGATCTTGCCCACCCCTGGTTTGCATCAGTTGCACATATTTTTAGAGCTGGAAGCTGGATGTTTCTGGCGACTGGGTATGGCGGGGAGACCCAGGGCTGCTTGGGAAAACTTTCTGTGGGTGGTGGGAGTCGCAGGAAGGACACTGTGCAGCCCAGGGAGGTTTTGTGGAGTGTGCCTGGGGCAGACACCCCCCATGGGGAGTCTGCACTGGTGTTTATTTCTCCTTTGCCAGTTTACATGGATAGGAGAAATGTCCTGGACCCAGAAAATCCGAGCGGCTGAGCGCAGAGCCCCAAGAGCTCTGTCTTTAAAAAGCGAGGGCTGGAGGATTATTATGGCAGGAAACGTTGAGATAGAGAGGAGAGATAAGAAGAATCCTGGGTCCTTGGCTTGGGTCTTTCCTAAAACATACCTTTCTCTACCCAAATTCCTGTCTCTGCCCGCTTGCAGGTAGCAAGCTGCCATCAACCTGCTGGGGTTTCTCAGGCATTTCTGGGGCACTAAAGCCTTGTCCCTGCCTGTCTGTGGCCAGCATGGCCCCTGCCTGTCCACTGGAGGGGATTGTCAGGAGCAGTGGATGGGGCCCGGGAGGCTCCGCTCTCAGAGCACAGGGCGGGAGGGCAGTTGGGAGCCTGTCCCCTCACACAGTACCCCTTACCACCCCACTGCCACCAGACTTTCTGTGAGAAGCACAGCAAAGGTTTCTCCCTGCACATGCCCCATCCCGGCTCCTAGCCCGCCTCTCCCCATGCACGCCACACAGAGTGCCTGGCCCCAGCGGACCGCGACTTACCAGGTTGACTGGATGGATGTAGCCATTTTCGTACTTGTCATTGGCCAGGATCTGCCTCAGGTGAGCGATGTAGCTGGAGGCCAACCTCAAGGTGTCCAGTTTGGAAAGCTTGGTGTCTGGGGGCACCCAGGGCAGGGTGGTCTTAAGCCTGGAGAAGGCTTTGCTAAGGACCCTCATCCTCGCCCTCTCCCTGGCGTTGGCAGCGTTTCTCTGGACCTGCTTTCCCTCCTGGCTCACTCCATTTAAAGGGCTCTTCTTGGGGGGAGCTTTTTTCCTCTTGCCCGAGGCCCCTCTCCCCTTCTGAGGGGAGCCATTCTCGCCATTGGATCCCTCCTCGTTGCTCTCGTTGGACGCCCCAAACTCTTTGTTAGTATCCATTTTCAGGCCATCGCACTCCAGCATCTCCACTTCCTGCAGATCTTCCACATCACTGAGGGACCCAGTGGACATGGTCTGGAAGATGCCAAAGGACCAGCGGGAAGGGGGGAGGGGGAGGAAGGAAGAGCAGCTCCTCAAATCTACTTCAAGGCGGCAGAGGAGAGAAGGGGTACAAGTATTTTCCTCCCCTTCCCTCCCCCCCCATACCAGTCCAGAGAGGATCTCTGCCCTCCCGCCCCCCAACCCCGCTTTGCCCGTGTTTGAGGGAGGGAGGGAGCGTGTGTGAGAGAGGGAGAGAGAGAGAGAGAGAAAGCCGAGGAATTTAGTGAGGACACTAGTAATTTATCTGGGGGATAAGAGAGGCGGATCCAGCCCAGGGGAGGGGCCCTGCCCGCTGAGCACACCACATCCCCAATCACAGACCTTTGCACAGGACAGGGAATGAGGTATCCCGGCAAGCCTTTGCCGAGAGCTCGGAACTGGGATTCAAATCTTCACAACTGGAGCAAAGCAACTCGCTCGCTCTCTCCCCCCACTCTGTCTTTCTTCCCTCCCCCTTCCTCCTCCTCCTCCTCCTCCTTCTCCTCTTCTTCCCCACTTCCCTTTCCAGCCCAGGGTTGCTCTCCCTGTCCCTGCCTCCTAGATGACCCAGGCAGCTGGTGTCATGATTCTTGAAGAAAGCCAAAATGGGTCATGAGCAGAGCGAGCAGCAGATCCACCAGCCAAGCCTTCCAGGGAGCTCTGTAATGCGTGCCGTCGAAACGCTGTCCTGTAACCTAATCTGGGGGAGATTTGTGAATGATTATATTTGCGAACGCATCCTGTCCAGCTACTAGTGTATTCCAGGAAGAGAGCGTTCCGCCACCCGGCCGGCAGCATGGACTTCGCCGGCACAGCCCAGGGGCTGGAGGCAGGAGGATCTGACTTCTTCCAGCCTTCCCGGGTGACCTCCGACAAGTCCCAGTCCCCTCTCACTCTTTGAGTCCCCCCAGCTGTAAGCATCCCGGAGGCAGCCCGGTCCGCAGGTGTGCTGGGTGGCCGAGATCCCGGCGGAGCCCTGCCAAGCCGAAGGAGAGCACCGCGCCGCCGGGGAGGGTCAGCATGGCTGCTGATGGGGCGACAGGGGGTGCACACTGAAATGAAGGAAAGGGGAGGGGAGCAGTATTGAATGGTAGAGATCGCACAGAAAAAAAACCCACCCTTTTCTTGGCATGTTGTTGCAGAGCAGATGTCTCTTTCGTTCTGCTACACCCATGTAGCTGATTTCGTGCATACTCAAAAGTCAGGGAGTTTTGCCTGAATAAAGAGGCACGATAAGGCCCCTTCTGTGGGAGCGGTGGGGATGAGGGCATTAAGGCCATACTCTGCAACCACTGAAGCCAGACACCCCCAACCATTTTACCACCAGTGTGAACGAGCAGGTTGCTGTGGACTTTGAATGAGCAGATGTGTGCTACAATTACAAACTTTACGCACGTGTGCACCGAGTCTCTGCAGAGCAGGCTTTTAAAAGCGGTAAATCCTGGCCTAGCTCTTCTTACCCGCTGTGTAAAATCTTCTCCTAAACCCACACATGGAGCCCAAAGAGCCCAGTGAAGCATGGACTTGCTCCAGTAGCTCCTTCCCTCCTCACAGGCTTCCCGAAACCTCGCAGGTCCCCCAGCAGCCAGGGTTTTCAACTCAGGGGACTAAAGGACTCAGCACAATCTGCATATAGGACCTTTCTGGACACAGTGACTGATCGGATTGCAGGAGCAACTCCACTTACTCAGCTGCTTACCTGAGGATTCACATAGCTCTGGACAAAAATGCACAGCCTGAGATGTCACCGTGGAACATAGTGGCTTCGGAGTTAATCCAAGGTCACTGGAGCCACAGGGAAGTCTCTTACTGATCTATGTGAGCATCACATTGGGTTTTCTACATACACTAAACAAAAAACAAACAAAAATTGTGGAGGGCCAAACTGGTATGTCTGCAAAGTGCTATGTACTGTCTGTAGATTAAAGTTTCAGCAGGTGTTGTTTTTGATAACTATCGATGTCCTATCTCTTGATCCATCTTGGTTCCTTGGCTCACGTAAACCAGAAGAAAAAAGGCAGATCTAAACTTTAAACCAACTCTTTACCATTTGTCTGGAAGATAACACCTTTCCACTCACAATAGGATAAGTACATTAAGATATCATATCTCCAAGCCCTGGGCTCTTGGGAATTCGCTAACGTTTAACATCATGTTGTGTTAACTGTGCCCTGTTTGTGTTTTCTCTGTGTATAAACTAAACAGATCGTCAGCATATCAGTCCTAATTAATGAATTAGCTTTGCTTTTTTTTTTTTTTTTCTTTTTTCTTTATAACATCCTTGTTGCAGATCCAAAATATTGCTAATCACCGGTGAGGAGATTTATGAGCCTCCTTATTTTCTAGGCCTGATTGTTGTTTGTGCAGGTGGAGATTTAAATGGCCATATCCATTGCAGAGATTTATAGTCCAAGTGATTGATGTTAGAAAGACTCTACAAGACTCTTACTGGAGCAAAGATGACAGAAAACCAAGTTGAAGTTGCTTGTGTCTCTAAGCATGAATGACCAGAGAGCAAATAATCCCATCAAAATTTCAGCATCAGAATCTCCCAGAAGAACAAAACAACAGGAATAGTATATACTCACATCCTTTCTATCATTTATTTTTAACTTTACTTTAGTAATTTCTATTTTTTTTTTTTTAGAAGCAGAAGAAATGGTCTGGCTTCTTGAAAATTCCTTTAGTATGCTGTTACATGTGCATTCTGAAAATCGAGGTGTGCATACGTGTGTGTTACGAGCTTTTAGAATTGCCACACAGTTGTAGCTTTTGCTGACTTACTTGCATTTTTGTGTCCTCAGAGCCAGTAAAATTGATGTAATACAGACCACACACTTTTGTGGAGACACAGGACACATTTTTGCATTAATTTAGTAGAGATGATTGTGTGTGTGATATATACTCACATACATGTGGTATAATGTACTCTGAGTCCTTCATGCATACAGGCTATTACACAGTTTTTAAACAACATAATTGTCCCTTTTTCCCTCTCAAAGCATGGGCAGACCTAAAAAGCTGTATCCTCTCATCTCCAGGTAACTGCCGGTTCCTTATTTGCTTGTTACATGAGTTGAACCTCTCCGTTTCCAACTTTCCTGCTCCTTATGTCCCTTCAGGCAAGCCCAGGGCTCGTACCCCTAATCTGGCTCCCGATTTCAATCCCTCTCCCCTCACCTGAATTACCTTGCCCAGTCCTCCTGTCTCTCGTTCTGAATTGCAATCCCAATTTGGGGTAGAGATCGATGGGGTGGAGACCAACCCAGTCCTGCGGGAAGCGTAAAGCTGGGATGGCTGCAGCCACTGCGGGGATGGTGTGGCCACTTACTTCTCCAGTTAAATGACTGGGACTACAGACCAGCCACTGGGTTAATAACTGTCTGGGAAAGACAGATGGAGCTAAAGTCCTTTTGGCCTTTCCAGTACATTCACTTCTTCATTCATGTTTTAAAAAGGAAGTTGAAATGCTGGCATGGGGAACATCAGTACAAATCTGTGGGTTTGCCCCGTAGATGACTTGCTCCTCTGCATTGCTCTGGCCGCGCAGGCAAGTGCATCTCTCTTTTACTTCTAATTGAGACCCACTAAACCATAAGGTCATTTGGGACATACCAGGGGTGCTGGGGGAAGAGGTTCAGGATGTCTGGCCTGAAGGGTGTCAGATGGGGGTCACGTCACACATAGGGTTATGCTGGTCTGTGGCAGGTTACAGATTTCCCCTTGGAAAAAAAAGCCCCACTTTTTGTGCCTCCAACCTTCCCTCCCCTGGGCTGGAATAACACGGTAATTTGAGAGCAGCTTTAGAACTTGGGGCCAAGATTTCTGCGTCTCATGATTTTGCGTGGCATGGCTTGGATTTTTTTTGATGTTCTTTGTCATTTATCAAGGCACCGTATTTTCACCGTGCATTGAACAGTCACCCAAGAAAAACCTCAGATCACCCACAGCTGAGGAAAACATAATCGGTAGCTGGTTTTAAAACTCTTTGCCCAAATATAATACAGGTGTTTTCCTATATTTGGAGAATAACCAAGGAAGTCACCCACGGGCAGCCAGCTGATTATGAATCATGTTCAGTCAGGTTTGAGAATAATCAGGAATACAAGTACAGCCAGATTAGTGTTTTCAAGTTGCAATTTTTTTAAAAAATCTGGTTGTGCTGAGATTTCTTCAACTCATTCTTGGCCTCAGCTGGAAACTAAGTAAAATGGTGGAGAGACTTCAGGAGCATACTTTTACATATCTTAAATGAAATTATACTAATAATATAGTATTATATACTAATAATACTAATAATAACTAATACCAAAAACACAATACTAATACTACTAATAATATAATAATCCTGTGATACTTTTGCAATAGGATTTTGTCTTGTCCATTGTAGAGGATGGAGAGCGCTGGGGAAATGGATCAAAGTTATTTGTAACAGTGGGGTAGATTATCGGAAGGGCCAGGGCACTGAAACCCTCCCACGGCTCCATTCCAGTGCGGTGTGTCTGTTTCTGGTCACAGTTTTGGTTTGAAAGGTAAAAGACATTGTGATAAATAACATAAAGCAATACCCAAAGAGAAAAAAGAATGTCACTACCAAGACAGTAAAAAGGCTGTCCTGGAGAACTGACCCAAAAGGAGCATATTTGTGTACGATACCAGTGGCACTACCTCTCCCCAAGAAATCCCAATGTCTTGCTTTAAAGCCCTGAGAAATCAGAGCTTTTTGAGAAGCTGTGTTCTAGAATAGTTTATAGTGGGGAAAACCCCCAACAATATTTCCTTCTATTCTGATTTAGAAATATCTGAAAGTTTTCCTGATACCTAGAATGGAAAAATTTTAGTCTTACTGATTACAGATTAGAACACTTAAAAGGCAATAAACTGCAGTTCCAAGAAAATTTATGTAAAAAGTTACGCAGCAGCCATAATTCCATTTCATGTGACTTTTTAAACCTTGAAATGTCGCAAACCCAAAACCACTGAAACTCTGAGAAATGGAGATCCAAAAAAATGTCTTTAGTGGCTATTGAAAAAATATTTTATGAAATTCAAAATATTTAATTCCAGATTTTGTATTTTAATCCTTTTTGTCACATTGATGACAAAATCTGTGACACGTATAAGTAGTGCTTTTGTCCACTGCAGGGGGTACCTGTGCATCTAATAACGGGATGATTTCTACCACCCTGACTTATGCCATCTGGTACCTTTTCCTTTGAGTAACTTCATAAAAATCAGCAGGGTTGCTCACAGAAAAAAACAGACAGAACAAGAATGGCAAAAGCTGCCTCCGTAGAAACGAAGTCATGGTTAAATATCCTCATGCCTAAGAGTGATGCTGACAGCAAGGGCAGTGTCCTAATCTTGAAGGATGCATCAAATCCTGGCATGACTCACTTCCCCCTCCTATGCCCGGTCTCTGGTGAGGGTTTCTGGTACTGCTGCTGTGTTAAACAATGTCTTGCAAAGGATCTGTCAGCTCGAAGCGGAATACACCAGAAATAAGAAGCCTGTAAGCAGTAGAAGTTATTGAAGCAGAAACAAGACAGCTAATCCTCGACATGAGCCCTGAGCCCAAACTTTCAATTAACTTTACACAGACATGCATGTGAATCTCCTTTTGCTGGATGCTTGTAGGAAACAAACCTAAGTGGCTGAGTCATGTTTGTTTTATAATGCACGTTTACTCCTATAGGAAAGGAGGCTCACAGGCAGTGAGGAGAGGTGTCCTCTGCAGGGACTGTTACTATCCACTGCTTCCAGGATGCATCTCTGAAATATTGCTAGATAGTTGACATTGTAAACTGCAGAGTCTTTTATGAAGTGGTCAAAAGAGAAATATGCAAAAAAGCCAATATATCTTATGCAAAATTATCACTGAAGGATTAAAGTGCAGACATAACTGTTTTGTTTTGAGTATCTCTTTCCGTGATGTTTCTTTGTTGGCTAATCCTTAGCATTTTTGTGGCTTTAAGACACGATGAAGTTTGTCGATAAGAAATAAGTTCTCTCTTGCCTTCCAATAATTAGCACATTGGATAAAGTTTTGCAAAATAAAAGGTTTTTGCTTCAGAGGGAAATCTGGAAAAGAAGAACACTTTGTAGGGGAGTGGCAGGAAGAATGTCAACTATTCTGGTGAGCTTTTATTACTTGTATGGTTTATGGCATGATATGCATGCATGTAGACACAGATTTTCTGAAATTCCTATTCACTTAAAGTGCTCACAGCTTCTGCAAGTCAGGTTCCCACAGCATCCATCATTAAATGCAGTAGGTCGGCCTACGACCTCTGTTCCCATCCAAATGGAACATCACATGCTGGGACCCAGACTGTTTGTGGACTCCTTTACGCTATTGCAGATTGAGTTGTCCACAGTTTGTGCTGTTGGACTCCCTGCCCTCCATTTGTCACAGGGGCTTTGCATTTTACCAGCTCTGATAGGCGGTCACATTAAACCTTTAAACACATATGCTTAACTGCAGCGACATCAACAGGAGTGACTATACATAGCTGGAAAAATATTTGGGCCAAAAATACTGATATAACAAAACATCAGACTGGTAATATTCAGCTACCCACATGTGCAATTGCACATAGGGATTCACTCAACACAGTAGTTACCTGAAGATGGTACGTGTTGCGGATGAGTCTTAAATGGGAACGTTAGCTGGCAAGGCAAAGGAGAAAGCAGATTACACATCCTACTCAAGTGACATAGAAAGACCACGGTCACCGTGCGTTTCTTTTGGCTCTGGCAGACCTTATACATGCCTCACAAACTGCGACTCTCAGAGCTCTTGGAACATCCCCAAAGTGGGGTCATGGCACTTTGCCACAGTGCAGTCCTCTGGTTTTATGGTGCGTATCGTAGTTCATAATACATATAGAAAACGGTGTTGTTTTAGAAAGTGGTATTGCAAAAGCACATAATAAAAGTCTATTTAAGTAATTCTGAGGAAATAAATAGCTTTAAAAATGAACCGGGGGATAGCATAAAAAGAAGACCATAAACGTAGGTTGCAGTGGAGTCTCATGAGACTGAGAAAGCACCAGAGAACTGAAACTACAGAAGCGAGGGGAGAAAAAGCCCCGAGCACAGACTGTGAAGACAGTCTTGCTCTCTTTTCCCTCTCTGCTCCTCTCTTTTCCTTTGTGTGTACAGATCTGGGGTGATGCTCAGACTGCCTGGTATTCAGTTCTTAACTGGGTGTGACTAACCCAGAAGGAAAGCTGGGTAAAGGAGGAAAAGGGAGACGTAAGCCTTCAGACCTTCTGCTAGCCAGGACTAGCAGGCCCTGCATGCTTGTGCAGTATGGTGAGGAGAAATGGAAAACAATGCTTAATAGCTGCTCTGAGTCCATCCAAAGCAGAAAGGCCAAGTTTTTAAAAACTGCTGGCAAGATAAGGCCTCTGTTCCAAGGGCCAACCATTTAAAGCAGCCTTTTTTTTTTTAGAAAGAATGCTATGGGAGTCAGATATATATCTGCTTATGTTTTAAGATCAGATGGGATGATGGCTGAGGGTGGTGTGAAGAGAGATATATTATCCAGAACCTCCTGATTTAAAACAGTAACAAAGGATTTTGTGGCTAGTTGAAGCATTTTCATTTTGATGCCTTATTTCCATCTCTGTATCATTTCAGCTTATTCTACCCTGCACAATCAATCTCTATTAGCCAAATTTTGTACCAAAATAAGGTAGATCTTTCTTTGTCACGCGGGCCATTTGGATTACATAGCAAATTTACCAAACATCTCATACTGTGCCATTTACCATGTACCAAAATTTGGTGGCAGAAATATCTCGATCTGTACTCTGTAAGGACTGAACAAAGATGTACGTGTGGTCTGTATGAGCTGTATTGACTGAAACTTCCACAGAATGGAAGAGGTGACATATATGTGTGACATAGCACCCACAAGTTTTCTCCCAGCGCTGCGGATGAATTCCCCAGAAAGGCTTTCCACGTATGCAGAACCCTCACTGAGGAGCTGCTTAGCCAACCTGTTTGAGCACGGGGGCTTTGACGTGTTCCATGATGCAAACATCCGTTGGGTGCCAATTCACAGCAGCATTCTGGGGCCAGCTTGGGCTTCCCAGGGTGAGAAGAGCCATGTTCTGTCCTGAAGAACAAGCAATTCCAGTTAAAGGCCCTGTGAACTGCCCGGTGCAGCACCCGTAGCAATACACCACATCATCTTTCTATTTCTCCTCTCCCCGTGTCCTGGCTCACTGGAGTCTTAGCCAGAGTCCTTTTTGGGATGCAAGCCCTAGGTTGCTCCTGTGTTTCTAAGTGTCGGTGGAATTAGTCTTATAGCTAATGGCTCAGTGATACGTGTAACACAGCCTTGCTTCTACAATTTATGGTGCAAATTAATGAAGTGCAAACTGGGCTAATTTAAAAGAGACAGACTCTTCTTTCAGTGAGGTGCTAGCCAGAGACCCAGGGCATGTGGGTTGATTTTCTGCTTAGTTGTGGGCTTTCTAGGTGAACACAAAAGGGGGATCCTTTCTGCTCCAGTTCCTTGGTGGTGAAAAAGGGATGAGAACGCTTCCCTGCCCGACAGAAACATTATGAGGGGCTTAGGCACTATGGTAATGGATACTGTGGGTAGCTAAGATAAATAACCTGATAGTTAGTTGCAAGAAAATGATTGATGTTAGAATACTACAAATATGTTGAAAGCCTACAATATCTTTGTGATGTCTCCCCATTTCTTGAAATGCCAATTAACATTTTTCACTCAGATACCTGATGTTTACATTGGCGCATTTTTACGCTCACATGTCTTACAAAATGGATACTTGCCTGACTTTGATTTTAGATGAAAGCACTCGTCCCTCAACCTCATAGTAATTCTGAAAGACAGAAAAGTTGCTTTTATAGGAAGAAAAACAATGAGTTTTGATCGTGTTAGTGATGAGTGACAAGCCGAAAGTTTAATAAACAGACCACGAGTACCATCCACGATAGCACAAGTAGCAAATCACTATTGACTAAATTACTCCGAAGTCCCCAAGCTCTCTGTGAAGAAAAATAAAGTGTTACTTTGGTTTCCTGTAATCCTTCCTCAGTAAAAACACAGGATTCCCTTAGGAGAGTTAAAATCCATTACTAGGCTGCTTGATGCCTTTTTGTAATTGTCTCTTCCATGAAGGGTATTACTTCCTCGAATCAAGAGCCAATGCAGACTCTCAAGGTGCAATGGGGCTGCTTTTAAGCCCATCTTCTTTCGACATTCTCTTTCTCGGTCCCCTCGCTCCACCTCACTGGTTTCTAAGGCTCCCTGGGTACTTACCTGTGCGGCGGCCGTGTGCGGGGTAACGTGCTCTGAAGCATCTCTTCGTAGGGGTGCAGGAAGCAGTCAGGCAGGCTCAGCACCCGAAGCAGAGTGCTTTGTACCACAAGCAGCACTTAGCTGGATTCGTTAGCTTCATTTTCTTCCCTGATAGCAGGGCAGGCACTCAGCTCATCAGAGCAAACCTAGCTGTTTCTTATCACCTGAGGTACTTCCTTTTCCTATGGCCATATATCCCGACTACTTTTGTTTCCCATTTTTGTATGCCACCCTTCCCCTTTTCAGTCTGCTTGTCTCACAGCAAATTTGTAATTTCTGCAGTTTGTTCCATCTGGGGTTGTTTCTTATTGATTTAAATAGCTGTTAAATGAACTTCTCAACTAGTATTCTTCACTTTCCACAACTGAATGGTAAAAGCACATATTTGTAAGTCCATAAACTGCATCTGAGCTGAGCTTGAGCTCCTCGGTATGCAAAAATGAATGCATTTTTTTTTTATGACTAGGTAAATGTATTTATGAGCACAATTGTAGAGGCAGAGATAAAAAAGGACGTCCTTCGATACTAAACTTACTTTAACATGGGGCATGTGATGATACATGTGTTGAATATAGCAACTGTAACAACAGCCAAGGAATTTCTTTATTGATCTGCCCCTTCCAATTCTGAACTATCTTTATTACAGGAAAGTTGTAAAATACATCTCTTGCTACTTGAAATTCTTTGTTTTCATTTTAAGAAATGGATGAGGAAAGCTAAACAGTTCCAGGATATACAACCCTATACAAGGTGTTGGAGAGGGGGGAGGGTGGCTCAGTGATGAATGACCAGTCGTTCAATTGTTTTCTTTCTTGCAGAAATCAGAGACAGAGTACAGTTTATCTTACCCTGACTTTTAGCAAGACAGATTGCCAGGCAAAACCCCCGGGTTGAAGTCATCCAACCACCAAGTAGAGCAAAGATACCATTGCCGTTACCTTTCCAGGACTCACCCCCAACCTTAGGGCTTTTTAAAAGGCTACGGTCTTACTTTCTGAGGTTGTAACACAAACTTTAGCTTCTTTCACACCATTTTTACACTGAACGCAATCTGGAATGATTCATTCGGGGCCCAAATCCTCCACTGTTAGGCAGGCTGAGACCAGCTCATCTCTGTGCATCCCTTGCAAACGACAGTCCCTGCTGCAGGATTCCCCCTCGCACTGTGTTTAGTCCCCCCCAAACTTACTTTCAGATGCCGCTGAACTTGGTTTCCTCTAGTTTGAACGTTTCAGTCGTGTGCTACTATACTGGCATCAGCCAAACATCTCTTTCACCACACGGGTGGGAACGGGGAGGAGAACTGTGTGCCAAGAGGCTAAAATCCCTAAGTAACGGCAAACTAACTGCAAGGCGGGCAGTCATTCTCCCAGGTTTTTCCTGCACTTCCCTTTAGTTGTATTTTTCTTATCACCTCCCTTCCAGTCATTTGGAACAATACTTCTAGACATGGCATCCTGAATTTATTCCATCTATGTCTGAGTGGCAACACACATCTTAAGTGGCCTTAATCATGCCCCAAAGGTGCTTATTTCCCTGTGACAATTCTAAATGTATCAGTGGCTTAAGTCAGCTCCAAAAAACCTGGGCCAAAGTGCACATTATTGTACTGTTCGATAAAATTCAGAGGAGCACAAAAGGCAGGACAGGCAGAAAGAGTTAAAAGGGAAAGATGGATGCAGTTGCAGTATCTATTACTTACAAGTGACCGTAATGTGTTTATACAACTCTCAGGCAGGCTAGCGGATAATTAAAGGGAAGAACTGACACTAGACACTACACCACCTTATACACTGCGGCATGGGGAAAGTCACACAAATGGGATCGTAAGAAAACAGCAGTAGATTCCCTCCTCCGCTTTTTGCCATGCTCAGTCTCTTCTGTTTTGCAGTTAGAAGCATGCCTGACTAGTCCACATTACTGGGAGGGAGTTAAAATATACTGATAAAGTTAGGGTCCAAATTGATCCTACTGCATTATGGTCAAATGTTTTAAAAATTCTGATTGCAGAAGGACAAACGCTTTTGCCAAGCGTCAGTTCAGTAGGATGTATTCTCATCAGTACAAATCCATCTTATGAGCTCTTCATTACCTGCCTATTCCTATAGCTATAGACTATACTTTCATCTCAGACGTGCCTTTCAGTGAGATCAAGATTTGAGTCCTTGTCTAAGCCATGGATGGCCGGCTCCTGGGTGGGTAGAGAAGTCTCAGCAATGATGTGATTTCTGTGCGTGTTTGTGATTGGGGGAGTGATTACCTGTTCTCCGGCCATGTGAGGGGTCAGAGAAGACCATCCTCCCTCTGGACTGCCCAGACCACTCGGCCAATTTGTCAAGAATCCCATAGGATAAATAGCTGTCTCCAGAGACCTTTATAGTGACAAATCCAAATAAATCAGAGTCACTTTTACTGAGCACTTCAGCAGACAGCTCAGATTTAATGAATCAGCCTTCAGACCCCCAAGGAAGATTTTCTTTCCCAAGCCCAAAGGGAACAAATAAGTGCCAAAATTTGCTTTCAGGGTAAAACTCTATCAATCCAGCCTTTAATATTTTGTGATTGCAGTTACCAAAACCACTAACAGTGTTTTAAAGAGCACTGGGAATGCAGCAAAGAGCTCTCAGGATCTGTATGATCAGTGTGCTCTGTGCAGAGAAAAGGAGGCTGCTATGGATCAGATGATTTTCCTCATCAGTGATCGGGGATGGACTTTGCATTCCTTTACTACTGCCCTTCTGCACTTTTGGCTGGAACTCCTCACCAACACAAAAAAATAAAAGAAAAAGAAAAGAAAAGAAAAAAAATCAACCCTAAACCCCACTACCACCACCAAAACTCATCACACAGATAAAACCTTGCAGGGTAGTCATTGTGGGTCATTCAAACAGTCTTAGGGCTTAACATCTTGATCCCCTCTAAAAACTTCCTTCTCCATTTCCTTCCCCCCTTTGGGATCCATCCAGATGCCTACTCAAATACCTGCTGGCGCCAGAGGAAATTCTCCTGTAACGGATACCCTGCGATGTAAAACCAATATTTTGCTTCCAGGGTCATCCCTTTCACACCCCCACAGATCCTCTTGCTTCATCAACCTGCCTCTTGGTCAAGCCAAAACATGAGAAATTGTGAATCCGAAGGGTGGGATTGCAGAGCAGTTTAATAGGCTTGGTGATTGCTAACCCACACATTTCCTCAGCTTCCTTCTCCCATTGCGGTAGCCTCATCCGATAATTTGTGTCAGGTTAACAGGCTGCTGGGCAGATACCTCTGCTCACAAATCAGCAAAGACAGAGAAAGAGAATAATTTAACCCAGCTCAGAGCTTTCATGACGATCATGACTGGTGCCACCTTTTCAGATAGGCTAATAGCTAATACAGAAAGGCCTAATAAAGTTAAGAAGCATCTTTCAGTGGTAGGGCGTAAATGAGGGCTTCAGGAACCTTTCCCAGGTAAACCAATTAATTAAAAAGCGGTGTTTGATATAATTCATGGGCAAACAGAAAGGCAGAAATCTTTCATTTGTGGTGGTTCCTCCTCACTTGTTTGGGGAATTGTGTTGGCAATAAGAAGTGGATCAGTGTTTGGAATTTGGTCAGGAAATTCTTGGTTTGACACTTTGTCCTCTTCTGCTTCTGGTTTTTATTTGTGCTCTCTGGCTGTTCATACACTTTACATGATAATCAACAAATTGCTTTATATTAATGTATTGCAATGTAATGGGCTTTGTTAATCGTCATATGGAATACATGAGAAGGAGCTCTTCAGAAAGGAGCAAGTAAGCACAGTTTTAAAGTGACATTTTACGTGCTTATATCCTCATTTAGCCTTATAATACATAATATGGGCAATACCTCCAGGATGATAGTCGAAGGAAACAAGATTATTTACTTATATAAAATAAATAATCCTACCTTTTATTTAAGTTTAGTGAAGCTAAGTGCAAGGATACAATAACAAGGACTCATTTCAGGTCCCTATAATTGTATTGCAACTGAATTTTATTTAAGAAACTTTGTCTTTTTAAATTTTCCTCATGAATAAAACGAATAACTGACTTTTTTCTCCTTTCAATCTTTTAAATAAAAAATAATATACAGATAAGGTCAGGAAACAAATATTCTTTTGTCTATGTCTGAAAAAAAAAACCCCATAAAAGAAATTTTTACAAAATGGCTACATGTAATACTTTGCTATAGAGCGGGCAATTTATTGCACTAGAAATTTGTCATCCAAAATGCTGCAGAATATGCCAGAACGCTTGTTCACATCTTAAAAAAGTCTCTTCAATTCCAACGTAATATATTGCATAAAGTGCAGGAGAACAAGAGTAAAAATGTGTTTTTTTAATGATTAAGGACTGATCTTGTTCCAATTGAGTCAATGGCAAAACTCCATGGAATTGAGCTGAATATATGGGTATAGATAAGACGTTGTTTACTGTGCTCTCGCATTTTCTGAGAGCGAAATGTAAATGAAATATATTCCTTGCAAAAATTAGATTATTCCAAGTCATCTGCTGACTCCTACTTAAAACAGAGCACGGGGATCTCTCCATGTTCCCCAGGAGCTGCAAGCCCTTAATATCCACGCAGACTTAAGGACACTTTTGCCACTGTGTGAATTGGCTGTTGCACTGAAGAAGGAATTAACACAGTAATGGAACAAGAGTTCATGAGATTTTGCTCGTGGATTTAAATGAATGTGACATTAGTAGGTTGTTCCAGCCCTCTTTCTGCTGCAGTTACATTTTTTTCAAAAGCAATACATAACTTTCTGCAGAGTCTTGCTTGGTTTTAGCACAGCCATGAGCAGGGGGAGAGCAAGGTTTTCCTTTGTGTGCCACATTTGCACTGGGGAACGAGCAGAAGGAGCATGACCTACATCATTTGTGCTGCAGATCAGCCCTCAACAACGGGGTGGGCACTGGCCAACCAAAAAAAAAAAAAGAGAGGAGAGGTAAACAGCCTTGAGTTAGGTTCTGCCAACATCAGCCAGGTAACAGACGTGGTAGAGATGGGTGGAGATTGTGCCGGTGGTGGAAATTATTCCTTCCAAGGACAAAACCAGGAGCAGAGAAAGCACCATGTCTCTGCAAGTCCTTGATTTTCCTGCAACACCCCTTTGGGAGGTAAAAATTTCCCAGTTTGCATGTCTTAGAGTTGAGACTCAACCAGTCTCTTGTAAGATGAGAAAGAAGAATTTGCCAAGAGGGCTCTCATTTTTGTTAACAAAACCTGTGGAAGGCAAACAAACAACCTGATAAACTCCGCCTAATTGCTTCAGCAGCACAAAACATTAGTCAGCTTGTACAACGCCTTACCAGCAGAGACGGGGCTACATGAAAAAAATAATTACCTCTAAAACAGGAGGTAGGGAACAGTGCTGCAACTGCTATAGAGCGATGTTATTAGGAAGTGTGAAGGAGTAGAAGGGAGTTGTTTACGATAACCTGACCAAATGATTCCTAAGTTGCTGGCCGTACAATTCATCAGCCCGTCAGGTAAAATGTGCAAGGCAAAGTCAATCAATACAGTTGCCCCCTTCCCTCTCTGGCCCATCCTGGCAGGTGACAGAGCATAACAGTGTTGGCTTTGACATTATTAGGTTATCCTGAAAATAAATCACTTTTGAAAAGGTGAATAATTGGACAGAGCTTAGTGCTGACAAGCAAAAGGTTGGAAGCAGGGGGGGGGGATGGCAGTGAGGGGGAGAGGGAAGGGGGGCTGTGGTGTCGGAGACGCAAAGCCCTTCCAGAAGGCCACCAGCATGTGAGGGGCTATAAGTCTCGTTCTGGTTTGTACTTCGGCAAATGAGTGGGTTTTGGTCTGATAAGTATCAAACTGCATTTATAGTTTCTGAAACTATTTTTGATCCAGCAGATAAATGAGACGTACCTTTTCATGTAATCTAAACCGTGAAAGGTATAGCCCTGCCGAATAAAATTGAAAGGTAGTAAATTTTGTCCCTATAAAAGGAAATCCCCACTTTTCCCAACATTTAGCTAATCTGTGGAGTTCACTGCCGTAAGTGGTCATAGAGATAATATATTGTGGCTGGACTCTTAAAAGAGCTAGATAATTTTATGACCATCAGCAACATCTGTAACTATGCAAACGAAGATCATGATAATGGTAATCCAACCTCATATTTTACAGCATAGAATAAACCCCCTTTGGGACACAGGAAAGACTGGATAATTGACTGGTTATCTGATAGGTGGTTTTAATCCTTCTTCTGACACCTAAGAGACATGGCGCCATTAGACACAGGGTACCAGACTAATTGCTTGTACCTACTCCCACCAAAGACCACGGCAATATTTCAAGGGTTGATGTGAACTCAAACTGCATGTGGATGTGTCTGAAGGTTTGGTACCAATAGTGGGTTGCAATTTGTCATTTTTGCGATGCAAATGTAATGAGGCCAATCTACCATTCCTGGAAAATTTTCTGAATGTAAGTGCTGCGGTTCTGGCACTGCGATGGCATTCAAGGAATATAGGTTCAAATCTTAATGCCTAGATATTTGCGATGTGATCCCGACTAAATCATGCATAGCTATATTATACATTATCTTCCCCTCTCAAAATAAGTCTAACGATAGGATTTCTTTTATACAGTGTCTTTCTGTCCCATCTATTCCATCTTAGCTTGTCTAGATGAGGACTATTATAGTAATTTTATAATATCTGACACAAAGAGACACCTTGCATCCTGAATTTCTTTGGGGTTTACTTATGCAAAGCTCTCCATTGCAATCAATGGATTTAATTGTGACCTTACAACTTTCAGAGGTACATCCAGCCTGCTTATGGCTTCACTGCTCAAGGGAGATGCTATGTTTGGGGATGAAATAGTGAAAAGGATCCTGAAAATGCAGTTCCAAGTAGCGCAAAAATCCATCTCCTTCTTCCTTCTCCCTCTTATCTTCTAGCGAGTACTTAAGGGACATTCAGAAATATGTCTTCCAAGAGTTGCCTTCCCAAACACTCCTATAAATGTCACACTTCCTCACTTTGCATGCTGGTGGTGTGGAGATGGAAACACAAGGGGCAGAATATCAGGGGTTGTCAAGGAGCTGGGTGAAACATCCCTGTCTTCTCCTGGCCTTTTTAACATTTCTGGGCAAGTCCCTCTCATTCAGAAAATGCATTACAGGGAATTTATGACAGGAAAACACCAACAAATGAAATGGGCTATGAGCCATCATATTTTAAGGCTCCGCAAAAGTCCCAAATGAGCCCTCCTCTGAGGGAGACCTTATAAAGCAGTGTATTTTGCAACCCCAGACATGGTTCTTCCACATGCTAAACACTGCAGTGGTGGACCCAGTTGAAGAGACCCTCACCACCCTCTCGGCCTAGCAGTTCCTTCCCATCCTCCTCCCTGCAGTGCCGGAGTTCACGGTCTGCTCCACTGTGATGAGTCAACTGTTTGGGTGGCTGTGCTCCCAGCCAGATTTGTCATAGTACCCGCTTTCAAAACAACGGAGAAAGATTTCTCTTTTCTTGCTTTAAAAAAAAAAATAAAAATCAGACCATTCCCTGGGTCTGGTTTGGAGTTCAGCCACCCCGGCCATTGAACTGGCACGATCGAGGGGAGGTGACCCCTGTCAAGCAAGGAAGGAATCCCTTAACACTTCTCCACTTTTAAAGAATTTGTGCCCTGGAAAAACACCCTCCTGTTAGATAAGGGGCAACCCAGAAAAGCCACCATCCATGAAAAGGGGAGGGATACTTCAGGCCACACTGCTATTCTAATAGAGCTATTCAAATTCATTATCACTGCATGATACAATCAGCCCTATATAGTTATCAGGATTTGGGGCTGTTTTCTTTTTCTGCCACTGACAAATAGGCCAAAGTAAACCAGATGACTGATAAGACAGACCCCTGGGAAGATGTTCTGCCACACTTGATGCATGGATAGGGCTTTTTGTTCATCACTCAGATGATTTTGTCTTGCAGCATCTGTTTATTTTCCCTCTTCTTTCATTGCCCAAGTTTGAAAGCAGCCTGAAATAGAATAGGATTTATGCTATGATCTCCAAACCCTGAACTTTTTATTTAGGAGACACAAAGACTATAAGGCTGAGAGAGGCCTTTGGTATCCTCTTGTCTGACCTCCGCTACAACCCAGGCCGTTAGCTTTCTCTGACTTATTCTTGTTTGGTCTATCTACTGGAAAAACATCCAGTCCTGATTTAAGAATTGTGAGTGGTGGAGAGAATTCATCACAACTCTCCATGAACTGTTCTTATGGTCAGTTACCCCATCTGTTAGAAAATTTCCATTGTGCTTCGGTTTAGGTTTGCTGAGCTTCAATTCCCAGCCGTTGGCTCTCGTCCTTGCTGCGCCTTTGTAACCTTAGATTTCCATCAAGAGTCAGCTCAGAGAATGGGGCAGTAATTAGGCACATATATATCACTTAGAGGTATTTTCAGTCAGCTTGCCTCCTGTGTAGAAATGGGGTCTGAACAGAGTCATGTAAAGGCTTTCTGAGAAATAGATTATAATTTGTTATCATTCCAAATACTGTTTACATTTGCTGTCATTTGAATTACAGGCATATGATTTTCCAATACCTGTGGAAACATAACTCCCACTAGATGCTTTTAAGGATCACCGGGTAATTTTTTAAAAGAGAAATGGCCTGTTACCCAGAATTCCAGAGGACCCACATTTGCCATTGCTGTCAACTGAATTAAGCCAAAATGTTTTATTTGCAAAGAGAGTTCAGCAAGTATGAGGGTGAATTCAGGTATCATACTTTTGATGAGTTCTGAACATATGAATTACAGTTGATAAAGGGACTTGAGATCTGTTTCTGAAAGGTTCTTTCATGATATTACAAGACGTTTCTCTGATGTGATGACTGCTTTCCAGAAGATGCTCTCTGAAACACTGTCCAGGCCCAGGGAAGCATGAAAAGATGGCAGAGCTAGATTGAGATGATAAAGCACAGTCAAGTACCCACAAATTGCCTTTTTAATTGTTCTCTCTGACAGTAGTATGTAACGTTACCCTTCGTAGGGGAACATCCACTGGCACTGGACCACATGTACTTGAGACGATGCTTTCTGATCTGTTTACATATAATATTTTCATTTTCTGGTTGCCTATAATATTTTCATTGTCCAGTTATTGTTATGCTCCCTGGCCTCTGTTCCTCAGCTATGGATTTGGCTATTGCCAGCATCTTGTACACCAATAACTTCTCTTCTGAGCCTTGTCCCCTTTGGTCACAAAAACTCTGTCCTTTTTTCCTGTATTCTGGGAAATCTGGGATTTATCTAGCCCTCCACTGCCTGGTGACTGAGTTTGCTAATCCCCTCTGTGGGAAGGCTCCTTTCCTTCTGTCCTCAGCTGGGGTGAAGGGAAGACCAGAAAGTTTGAGTCTGCAGTGTGTCATTCTTGTAACAGAAACTGAATTGGCACTGAGAAGAGTTTCCTGAGTATTTCTTGAGACCTAATTATTTAAGAGTCTTTGGATAGGGAGATCTTGATAAATCTGAAAAAAAAGAGGGAATCAAAGATCAAAGACCAGGAGAAAGAACAAAGCATGCATGCTTGATCCCTGAACTGGTTTCTGCTATAGGCACTGGTGCACCTTCCTCTGGGAGAGGCAGGTCTGGAAATTGAAGACAGGTTTTCAAAAGACTTTGTGGAAGAGAAGCCGTAGTGAGAGTGTTTAAACATAACTCCATAACCCTTTATGTCACTACCTCTTCTCCTGGTCTATCTTCCTAATTCAAAAAGCCACAAACTTGTGAGGGCCAGAGTGGGGACCAAAGAGCTGCCAGGGATCAGTTGTCTTGTCCTGGTTGCTAGACCTCTGGGGACCTGGAGTGCAGGGTAGATAGGAAGTTTCGTAACAGATGAAGGAGTAGGCGTTCAGACTTCTTTACTCCCGTGCATAGTTGTCCCCAGGCAGGAAGAGCTGCTTTCCGCATTGCTCTTGTGTTGCTCAGTCCTGCTAGCTCATGAGGCCAGGACAGACTGTGAGTTGGATCAGGGAAGTTTTCCCCAGTGGATTATGCCACAAGCCAGTAAAGAATTGGCAAGGCATGGGAAAATGCCCTGTGCCATGTGTCCTCTTCCACGCAGAGGGAGGAGAGTAGCTGGCCTAGGAGGGAGCTGCTCTGGGTTGATGCCAACTGGGAGTTTTCCTTTGCAGATGATGAATTCATGGTAGCTATCTAAGATCAGCCAAGACCAGGGGTGGGAAGGGGAGAACCTGGCCCATAGGTGGATCATGCTGACACTTCCATGAAGATAAACTGGCTAAAGCAGAGCCAATCTGCCAGCATAACTGAGCAGACAAACTGGTGAAGAGGACTAAATCCACATCCAAGTGAAGACAGCAGTAAAAAGTCTACTGTTACTTTTGGGACTCAAATATAGTCCTATCACTTTAACCACTAGCACAGTGTTTTTCTTTCAGTGCCACTTGACAACAGCTTGGTGCTGGGGATGGAGAACATTTAAATAACAAGCAAATTTAAATTTAGCTAATTTACAATGAAACCCTCTACATGTTCCAACTAATGATGCTAGATCGTTCATTGAGAAATGCTGTGTTGCCATCCATGTGATGGGGATGCAAGGACAGCTTACTTTTTGAAGTTCCAATGGGATGGTTTGGTTTTTTTGTGTCAGTCAAGTTGATGCAGTAGGAATTAATACTACATGTGAATGAACAATAATAATTATTATGCTCTGCAGTTAGAAGTTCCAGTGTTTTTTGTTTATTTAATAATTTTCTGGAATAGTTCACAGACATTGGCTCCCGTTGTCCAAATATTTCATTTAGATTCAACTTTATAGTTGTACTGAAATGTAACTGGTCATCTGGCCGAAACCAGAAGGCAGCCAATTAAATTCACAGGAAAACATTAATCTGAGCTGAAGAATTCACAGCACATGTGTGCAATCATTCCTCCTTTTACGTATGCTTTCTGTTCTTCCCCTGCTCCAGCTCCCCCAGCTCCCACCCCCTGCTTCTTGTTTCACTGGTCGAAGGAGAATGTGCCAACTCTAACAGCACTGTCCGAGGGAAAGGAAAATTAACACCAGCTTTGCTTTTGTGCATTCAGGACCCAGTCCAAGAAGGCCACTAGAGTGAATGGGAGTTTTTCTCCTGCTTTTACCAGGCCTGGGATCCGGCCCAAGCGTTGTATTGCTAACACATATCAGTGCAGGGTGTGAGGATGGAGGACGCAGGAGCCAGGGCGTGGGTGGCAACGAATGAGCCATGGGCTGGAAGGGAGGAACAAAATGGAGAGGGAGGGCTCGCAGGAACTGGGGAGGAGAAGAGGGGAAGTTGGGCAAGCTGGGAGCAGGAGCAGAGGTCTGGGACCACGAGGACATACTCTCTCTTGGGCTGGGAGCTGAGGCTGGTCTCAGTAAACATCCGTGAACAACTGCTGGAGATGTGAGCTTCTCATCCCCTCCTCTCTTCTGTTTCATTCTGCAAAAAGTGTCCTGGCTCCACTGCGAGCTTCAGCCAGAGAGAGGTGTGCTGTGGCTGCAAGGGGGTCCTGCTCTTCCAGCAAGCCATGCTGGGGTCACCCTGCTTCCACCTCTTAGAATTTCAGGACAAAAAGGGAGGTGATGTTTTTCCAAGGAAGGGATTGCATCAAAAAACAAACAGACTTATGTCAAAAGGGCATCCAGGTGACAAACTTAAGCATTTACCAACTGGGAAATAATGGAAAGGATGGGACTTGCACTCTCACATTGAAAGATAGTTGTGCAGCGCAGGAGAGGGTAGTCTACAGGACTACTGCCTTATGTGTTGCAGAAGTGATAAATGGGTGGTAAATTAGGTGGAGGAAGTTTAGGCTTAAAGTGCTTAGTTAATGTTCATGGCAAAAATTATTCCACCCACTGCCTTTGCCACAATGCTCCTAAGTAAAGCTGGGTGCTAGGTTTCCAAAATCAAGAATCTAGCAGTTACATAGATAATGGTGTATTCCCCCATTTGCTGGGGTGCCACACATGGTTCCTAGGCTGGACTTGCACAAGTGCAGAGATCTCAGCAGGAGTCTTGGCATGATTTGAGTCTAAGAGGCATTATAGAAATGCTCCCCACACTGGAGAATTAGATCCTGGCTGTTGGGAGGTCTGCCAGTCTCTGGGCATTCAGTTTCTCATCTTTAACTTTGAATAGTTACATTGCAGACTTATGGGTGACAAGTCTTACGGTATGGTGTTTCAGTATCTCTCAGGGTTAGAAGTGCATACATGGAAATATCAGAGAAAGAAATGGTGCAGAATTATATATACAAATCTATGCATATGACATACAGTATTCATGAACATGGTATGAGAGATAATAGAAAAGCTATATTATCCCCTCTGTAAGGATCTATGTGAAATAAGGGACTCTGCCATAATAATAATGCCAAGGTTACATATGGCACTTTTTAACAACCTTATTGATGGACACAAAGAAATTAGATTGAATGGGGAAATAGACTGTCTTCTCAACACCAGAGGGAGCCCATCTGGGATATCATCCACTTATTGGCAAAGGGAATGTGCTTTATTCTGAATATATCCTCCAAATATTTCTATTTCTCGCTTTCTGACTCTCATTTGTGTGCACACACACACCCCACACACCCCCTCCCCCCCGAGGTCATATCAATCACTACAGATCCACACCACTTGCACACATGTGTGTATGTGTGTGTATAACCGAAGTTTTGCGATGTGGTGTGCTTTATGCTTTTTGTTTTGATTTGGTTATTTAATTCATAATTCAGTTGAGATCTGAGATACAAATGCTAAGTAGTTTTTTGGCTTGATGTCATACAAAGTTTTAACACAATGCTTTTGCTTATGGCCTCCGGCCAATGTGTATGCCTTGCACGTCATTTGTGGATGCTCTCAGGAAAGAATGTGCAGAATTGCATTTATTTTTTGGCATTATGGCTTGTATGAAAGCTACTTTAATGCTTATTCTAGGCCAGCTATTAAAAAAAAAAAGTAATACTACTTGAATTTTATAAACAAGAGTTTAAACAGGGCTGGTTTATGTTATTGTTACATTTTACAATGAAGAGGCAACATACTGACCATCAGAAGTCAAACTCAGCTTTTGCTTCCTAACAAATGTACAAGTTATAGGTATGTTGAAAGCTTTTTTAGTGTTGAGCCCAATTGCTTCTGGCAGAAATCACACAACAAGTTATGAACACTATGCAGTTCTCATTTAGTTAGAAATTTTGGTGTAGGTTTCAAAGGAAGCAGGAGGAAATACAAATGTGATGGACTACTCATAGGGCAAAACGTACCTGGACTGTAAGCGAGCATTTTGCAGGCATGGGCTTCATTTTCACTCTACAGATGTGAAATGCCTGTCAATAAAAGCTTTCTGACTGGTCCTCTCTGCAGTATCACATAAAAAATATGGCTTTAGCAACTGCCCTTCCTGCCTACAAAATTGAATGTTCCAGCAGTTCAAAAGGGAGTGGCTGGAGGGGTAAATGCCTTGCCCGCATGTAGTGTAAAACAAGGTTGATCCATGTCCAACACCTGACTAGAGTTTAGGAGCTGAGGTGTGGACCTCAGTCTGGACATACCTTCTCCATTTCAGAAGCTTTCCCCAAACTGCTCGGCAGCTGCTGACCTCTTCCTGCAGTCCTAGTTCCTGTCATAACTGGTGGCACTGAGAATGCAATCGTTTCTGAGAAACTTCACAGCAGATGCTAGACTCAGAGGGAATTTGGGGGTGAAAAATGTAAGTGTTCAACCAGTCGGCCTTCACAGCTTTGTCCTGGCGATCTCTTGTCTAGAAAGGACAAAAAAAATTGCTCAGGATCTTTGGGTTAAAGCTCTGTGATGTCCCTCTACTCACAACCCAAAGTGAGCAGCACCTTCTCATCTTCAAGTTTTGGCTTGCTCAAAGGAACATTGCTGTAAAATATAACAGAGGCTGCTCTAATTTACAGCTGTCTGCAGGCTTCTTAGCAACCAGCAGGCAGGACTGCTAGCTTTCCCATATGTGTTTCTTCCTCCTTCCAATCCAGCCCTTGGCAGAAACTGAGGCTTAAAGGAAAGAAAGGGAATAGCTTGAGGTGATCCTAATCAAAGTCAGTTTGTTCCCCCTCAAGCAGCCTAGAGAGCCCACAGCAGAAAGGAAGGCTAATAACAGTACCAACTTGGTCTGGTGACATTGATATGACAAATAACTGCAAAACTGCAATAAATATTGGGAGCCGAGAAATACAGTAGAGTGATAGTGTATGAAATGAAGAGTCCTTTCGACATAGGGAGTGATGAGAAGCACTGGAGTAATGTGGACCATTTTGTTTGGAGAGGAACGGATCATGTACTAAAATATCTATTAGGCATAAGTTTTAGCAACAACTTTAAAATGCCATCTATTAAATTGATTTTGAAGTGACTTTCAAGTGTGAATATAATTAGTACTGTAAGAAGAGAAAATGAGGTAAGCAGACATTTTGCTTAAGTACAGCCTTCAATGACTATGGGGCTGGATAGTTGTGCTAACTCAAAGATATTGATTTAGAAACAAATACTGACTTTTTTAGGTTTTCCTGTGAACAGGTGAAGACATCAGCTAGAATTATGTCATGTATATATTAGGTATACATTAAGTATATTTGGTTATACCAATTGAAGAAATGATTGGAATATTTTTGCATAGTGTAAAAAGAACCAAGAACTCATTTTTTACTTTAAAACATTCCTGAATCCAGAAACTTTAGCTCTGATTACTTCACGTGAAGTATTTTTTATTAGAGTTGAAGGTGAAGATTGCTAAAAGAAATCTTATGAGAATGCTTGTTATTGTCTGATCATCTAAGTACTTTTAATCAAAGAGGTTTTGAGTCAAATGAACAGCTAGACATCTGAGTCCTTCCTCTGACTTTACAAGCTGGGTATTCCTGACATTTTGTAGAATATTATTATCTTGATTTTTTTAATGTTTCATGATTTTACCATTTTCTATCTTCCCGTCCTCCAGACTTCTTTTCTAAGTGGCTATTGCTGTGCTCTGTCTACCTTTGCACTAGCTTCTTTGGGCAAACAGCTTAAAACCTCTCAATCGAGACAAAAGGCAACAGGCAGAAACTTGAACATAGGAAGTTCCATCTTAACACGAGGAGGAACTTCTTTACTTTGAGGGTGGCAGAGCACTGGAACAGGCTGCCCAGAGAGGTTGTGGAGTCTCCCACTTCGGAGACATTCAAAACCCGCCTGGACGCTGTCCTGTGCAACTTGCTGTAGGTGACCCTGCTCTGGTAGAGGGGTTGGACTAGATGATCTCCAGAGGTCCCTTCCAACCCTGACCATTCTGTGATTCTGTGAATGCAATGCTAAACACTTTGCAATCTATTTCAAGAAAAGAAGAGACTTCCATCAAAAGAAGACTGTGAGATCCTCATCAGTGATGTTTTTTAAGGACCTGTTGAACAACCAAGTGTCTGGAATGAAACGGATGTAATTGAACCTGTACTTAGTCAGGGGAGTGTTGCAGATGATCTCTGGAGGACCCTTTGATTCTTGAAATACTTTCTATCATTCTAAAATATAAACAAAGAGTTAAATTCCATATTTTAAAGTATCATAATTGCTACAGTTTGGTAGCATAGCTAAAAATCTGTCTGGAGACACATCATTCAGCTACATTGCTGGGTTCTTTTCTTTTTTTGGAATAGCTGCTGAAGAAAAATTTTCACATGATATTTTTGTATAATGATGCTGTTGCCACCTTCGTTAAATCCTCTGGTACTTTGCTAAAGGATTAACCTTTGGTAATCAAACACAAAACAGCAGACGTCTTGCTCTCACTCAGGTTTTGCTGTTCCTTACCAGTTGCTCGCAAGATGGACAGCATGGCAACACAGTCTGAGAAGGTCTGAAGGCCTCTCAATTCTGGGTACAGAAGCAGTGCTAAAACATGCCTTTAGAGATTTTTATATGCCATAATAGCAACCAAGCACAAAAACAGCTTTCAAGATTTTTTGCTTGAGAGTTAAAGTCATATCAAATCAGAGCAGGGCAGCGAGAGAGGATGCATTGGCCATTAGTGAAAGGGAGTTAACGAGTGATGATGTCAGGAATGTGCTGATGTCTTTAAGCTGAATGAGGGGGATAAAGTGTGGGAAGTCACAGCTTCGCAGAGATGAAGCCACTGTTGGGTTAATTAATTGGGGTGGGATGCCTGCACATTGAGGGGAGGAAAGGAGCTTCATTTGGTACATGTCTTAGTTTTGAGCAGCAGTTACAAAGGACTGTGGAGCTAGGGGAAGGACCGTAGAAGTGTTGGGTACAGCTCAAACTGGCAGGGAGCCAAAGAAACTTGTCAGATATTTGTGAAAATAGGCCGCAGCTGCTAGGGCTAGAAGTGCTTCACTGTGTAAGCAGCGTGCTGGGCCTGAGTGAGACCCCACACTGACTGTTCCCACAATTTCTGACGAGGCTTTGTCAGCCACAGGTCGGATTTCACACATGGGGCCTAGTTTTGGTAACATGAAATGCCACAGGGCGGGCTTCCTACAGCGTAGCATCTCCCCCTGGCATGACAATGGCAGGTGAAGGGACTCGGTGAAATCTCTTTTAAGGACAAGCCCTATGTGCCTGTTCCTCCATGCTTGCAAAATATCTCTCTTCTCCCTGACTTTGGGCTCTATAGCAACATCCAAGCAAGCTGCTTCCCATTAATGGCAAAGCAAAGGAGTTAATTTCACCATAAGCTGTGCACCCTGATATCAAGGAGTAGAAATGGCTGCTTTGTTTGACCAAGAAGAAGTGGCCATTCACCTTACACTCAAACAATTTTAAAAGGCTTGGTTGCTTGTTTTTCTTTCAGTCCCATATTCTTTCTCATTCCTCCTCCTCCCTTTTTCCTTTGTAAGCCTTTGTAAGCTTTGTACACTGATAAACTTTATCCCAGAGCTTAAGTTTCCTGCTAATTTGGGGAAAGGAAAAGAGGGAATTTCCAAACCAATTTATCTGAAAATCTGACGGCCTAAATATGTGTTTCAAAATTAACCTGTTCACAGGATTGCTTGGCTTAACCATCCTAAATACATTATGTATCGTCCACCTCTGAAAAGCATAATCTAATGTTTTTGGGAAAAGGATAATTTTGGGAGACAAGACAAAAAGTCATGGAGATTTGGAGGGTTTTCTGTGTTCAGCTTGCATAATGATATCTGGAAAGCAGATTTATGCAGACTTACAGATGGCATGACTTCGACTTTTAACAATTTTATGTTGTAATACTTATAACTATTAATGTCCAATCTTTTGTATTTTTAGGTCCTTTAAAATGAAAATTTTATTCTGGGGAAGTTTCAATGTGTTGCCCTGGCCTCAGGTAAACACCACTAAAGCACAATTTTTATCCTTCCTTCTCTCAAAAATGCCTGTTGGTTTTCAAGAGGAAGAATGAAAGGAAGTGTGATGGGTTGTTTTTGTTGTTTTATCACTAGTTTAGTCGAAGATAGTAAGGTAAAGAAGCATAAAGGCTTATAAAAACTTTGTTATTTATATGCAACATTCATATTGTGCAAGGCTGGAAACAGCAAGTTTTCAGCATGGATGGCCATGCCCATCCTTGGGGTTTCCATTGCCCCTGTGAGCAATTTGATAGCTACTCACCCTGCAGAGAAAGAACGAAGTGTGCTGAAGGTAAAGGAAAGGATCCTTTTTTTTTTTTCCTGTTTTAAAATACAAAGCAAGCATAAAGTAAGCCAAAGGGAGAGCTACATTTTATTGTTATTCAGTGCTCACTTATTGCAGCTATTTATAAACATTTTATAATATCCTAAATATAAGTCAGGAACTTTATAGACTGTGGAGATTAGTCCTGGCACTGGAGCCTCAGCTGGCATATATCAGGATACCTGATTTACAGCAGCTGAAGGTCCCTAGTTTTGGATGAGGCTCAGATGTTTCACCTCAGCACTGTGTCTGGCCCTGAGAGCTACTTTGTGCATTTATAAACTTATCTAAACGTGACTAATGACATTTTTGCATGTCCATCACTGAACATGTTTCTTCTCTTTTTCAAACCTGCTCAAGTTGGAGGAGGGGAAAATCCAGGAGAAAGGCTGCCTGCCTTTTTTTCTCTAGCCTGGCAAGGGGCACAGTCAGGAGAATGTGGCTGAAGCTCTTCTGCCCAGCTTCAGAGCGGAAAATAAAGGGGGACCTAGATGCAGAAGTAAAAGAAGGGGAAAAAACTTTTTCTCTTTTTCTTTTTCTCTTTCTCTTTTTCATCTCCTTGAACTGAAGGATTGATGTTTTTATCTCCATTTTTCCCTCCACTCCATCATGCAAAGAGTTATTCCAAAATCACTTGGCAGCCGCAAGACAAGCTATTTCCTAACCCTCAAAATAACTCTTGTTTTGAATAGTTCCCAACTCCTTAGAAATGCATCCACATGTATGTATGTTTTGCACGAGAAAGAAAACTTATCGTAGAAATAAATACTCCCAGTTAATGGCTGTTAAAATCCTGCTACAATCATTATTAAATTTGGACTGGTTCTGTATGTAGAGTCCTAGGCATTAATTGATATGTATTTGTGATATAAACTCTGCAAGCACTAAGGAAATGGGCAATCCTAATCCCAAATTTCTGCAATCTAGAGAGAAAGGGTGAATCTGTTAGACCTCCAAGTTCAACCAGGGAAGGGAATATTTTTCCTTAGTCTGAAAAGGCCTTTTAAACAGTTTTGGCTGGCAGCCACAGAAACAGCAAGGCTGCCCTACACAATACAAAATAAAATCATGGGTGTGCAGTGTGCCCAATTTTGCTTGACAGCCTTGCTTCACTAACTAACCGAGGGTCGGTGTGTGTTCATGAACACTTTGGTACCTTTCATCTGGTCATGGACTGCTTGAGCAGAGATTTCCTGGGAGATTTCTTCCCAGAACTGGTCAATAGCAAGCTTGGTAACTTCATAGTTGTACCTGCTCCTGCCACTTCCATGAAAATGGAGGCAACTTTGGTGTCCATCTCTGAAAACTCACCAGAGGCATTACAGCAGAAGAAATGATATCAGTAAAGTACATCTTGGAAAAGAAAAGACATCTATACTTGGTGAAAACCAGGCATTAGCAAATAAGGCTGGCTTTTTTTTAATCTATACAGAGCATTTCTTGTCTTTTCCAAAGAACAAAAGTTATGGATAACCCTACCAGCACTTCCATAGTAGAAAATGTCTCCCCTCTTCAGGGCAATGACTGGAGAGATTCATTGCTAGAGAATGATGGCATGATAAAAACATTCTGAAATTGCGCATTTCTCAACCAGTTATCATCTTCTTCTTAACCTAACTCTTTCTGTTTAAAGACAGCCTGGGGATTTCCAACCTTCCCTCCCCTTCAAACTGGAGCTGTGGAAAGCTGTTGTTGCTCTTCTTCATCTGGGCTTGTTACTGTCTGAGTCCTCTTCCCCTTTGTGAATTCTGAAGAATTTGAAGAACTCCACGCTGCTCAAGAAGAGAGAGGCTTCTACATGCGTTGGGGTCCCCTTCACAAGCACATTTAAAAATTAGCCTTATTGCTGATTTCAGCAAATCTCCAGCCCACAGATTGTTTCTAACTAACTGATTCCAATTCACTGATAAATAGAATGTACTCATGTTACGCAAATGCTAATGACTTGCTAAGGCTAGTTCAAATTAAAAAGCTATAGAAGGTATAGTTAACTAAGTAAAATAAAAGGCCAGGAAAAGCAGTAAGTGATAAGCAACTATTTGACTGTGATGCATCACTGGACTACAAAAGTTGAACCAGTTGACCTCTGGAGGTCTGTTCCAACCTGAATTATCCCATGATCCTAAAAATATTTGGCTTTCTCATCCTGCAGGATTTTCTCCAAAATAAAATGCCCCTTTAATGTCGTCTTCTTCCTTTGGTTCTCAGAAGCCAGCACCTCTGCTTGCTCTTTTCTTGTCTTGCTTTCCAGCACTGCAAGTACAGCAGTAAAACCATTCCCCTCTCTGCACATAACTTGGGCAAGGATTGGATATTTAAGGAAGATAACAGATTTGATGAAGAAATTCAGAAACACAAAACTGACAAATGAAATAAACAAGTTTATCGTATTTCCTGCGTGGAAGCATAAAAAGGAAAGTTCCAAAGGAAACAACTTTCAAGCAACAGAACATGTAAGAACATGTGATTTAAATGAGTTTACAAAGTACGATTTAAATATAGGCTTTTAAGTTTGCTGGATGGTATCTATTCAGTTCTTTAAAGGTTCTGGACCGTTTTGTTCAATGACAGAAATGATTTAACTTTATTAATAACTTTATTATGTTAGTTAAACAAACTGAAATAGAGCAAAATAGATAAAAAGAACAAAAAGAAAAAAACAACAACTTAAATCCATCAACACCCAGCAAAGAAGCCCCAGACTATCACTCAGTCTGGGCCATTAAAACTAACATCAAAATAAATTAGGAATTAAGCAATACAGCTATCAAATCAAGACCAGGCCAATTATCAGCCTCCTTTCTTTGAACTCTGTTCTGGTTATGATGATTTTGCATCCTGGAACCACATCAAGCAGTGGTATTACGCAACGGACACCAGGAGAGCAGTCTTGAGCAGAATTTGGTAACTTTTCTTTCCCAGAAGCTGCCATTTTAGAACTCCATGGACTATTAACACAAGCCATAAAACAGGTCCTGTTTCAATCCTTCTTTAACCTGTGAAGTATATCTTACAGAGAGATGACCAGGGATCTCAAAAGCATCATGATGAGCCATGAGAAGGCAACAACATGTTGTGAGTGAGGGGCAGGCTGAGCTGTCTGTAGTGAATGCTTGGGATGGTTTCAAACAAAGGGACCATTTGGCTGTGGACATAAGTCCTTTCCAGTTCCAGCTATGTTAAAGGAGATGGGATCTGCCCTTGCTGTCTCCCAGCAGTTCATCACCGTTCTGCTAGAAGGTATGCCTCTTTTAGGTCTTATGGTGCCTGTCGTCTGTGAGCACTTCCCATGAGATTGGCTAAGTTAGCAATGACATACATGTGAAACAACCAGTTTTATTTTGGCTATCCTAAGCAGTTCTGGGTGAGGAGACATCACTAGATAGCCTGCCACCTCCTGTGTAGGAATAAACACTGGTAGCAGTGGGGTTATGGCAAGGACTTGGGACTAAGTTGGAACTGTAATCTTGGTAGGGAACAGCTGAAGCTGTTCTGAGGCTGAAGGAGGAGTGTCTGCAGTATGATCTGTTGTGTTGGGGACTTTGACTGACCCTCATACAGACCTGCAACAGTTCCACAACAAAAAATTAAGTATTTAAAAAGACTGGGAGATTTACCAGCTAGAGATAAATCAACAGTTAAAAAGAAATCCAGAAGACAAAACAAAAAGGAAGGAAAAATATGCAGTTCATGAACTCTAGCTTTCACAACAGTTGAGATTCTCTTAGAATGTATCTCGGAGCACTGTTCAAAAAAGAGACAAAGCTGGCAAGTTCCTTCTACTAGTGGACCCACCACGAGTGAAGAAAGATTGGGCAGCTGTTGGCACAGTCTCTTTAGTGACGTCTTGAATTTCTTTTCCCCAGGAGGCCCATGGAGAGATTGAGGGATAGCAGCGTTCCTCAGGTAAGGGACTTCTTTGCCTCACCCTGTTCGCTTACAAGCAACTGTCAGTGTACCTGGTCAGATCTTCCCCCAGACCTATGAACAAATCAGTTCCAATGGGACAATGCGGAAGCTATGTAACTTTATCTAGTTGGGTTCAAATGTGGTTTCCTTGGTTATTGCCTATTTTGGGAAAATTCCTACTGAACCAAAACTTTGGAATATTTTCTCTCTTTATATCAGAGCATATATGTCTGTGATCTTCCCCTCCAAATAGCAAAAATGTAGACACTGAACACCCGCGTTCCTGAAGGAGCCAAGATGGTTTTATCTGAATGACAAGGTCCAGGGATGATAGTACATTGCCAGGTTATGTAAGGTCCAGTTCACATATCCAATTAAAAAGAGGGCTTTTGTCAACAACTGACCACTTAACGTTCATTTATCAGTGAAGATAAAAGTTAGCAAACCAGAGAGCTGACAATCATCTTTCCATTTGGAAGGCAGCATTGCATCAGACAGATGATCTTCTGGAGTCTCTCTCAGTACAGAAATGCTACTTTAAAATTTCTAAGATGAAATGCAGTTAAGAAGTAAATTTATCTCACCCTGGTGTATTCTTGCTCTCACCATGCGTAATGTTCATTTCCTCCCCTGGAATCTTGATGTGCAGCAGCAGGTTATTCAGCTCTGGCTTCTGTGAAGCCATTGGCTTTGCTTAGGATACACATCTTCATTTTCAACAATGTTGTCATGTTCCTTCCTAATCCAGGCCACTGTGTCTGCTTATTAACTAATAGGAAGTATTTCCTCAGGACAGTTCTTGTCTTCATTAGTGTGTTTGCTGGTTTATCTCAGACCTGCCAAAATAAAGAATGCATAATAAATTTCAGAATAAAAGCCCTGGACTTTTTAAAACTTCATCCTTATAATGAAGAAATAATGTCTAGGTTTTTGACCTCTTATGTTCTCTTTTGGAGGCACAGTTTGAACATGCCAAGAACCGGAACCAAAGCGGTCATTAACTACTTAAGATATAGTAACTTCAGACCATGAATGAGCTCAAAATATTACTTGCCCCTTTGCCCCTCTTGTGCCTGTCTTCTCCTCCAGGTGCCACACTTCTGTTGTGAGCCCAACAACTGAATGAGTCAGGCCAAAATTTAGCCCTTAGTAGTTGCAATCTCAATAAAGGGTCCAGTGCAAAGACCTACGTGGATAACATGATAGACAGCATTTAATCTTCCGACTGCTAAAGCTGCTATGGTCACACCATGTAATAAAAAAGCACTGCTAAAATAAACTAAAAACTGTCAATGGGAAAACTGATAGTAACTGGGACAAACAGGGTTTTGAGGAGAAAAGTTTAAAATAAGCTGTGGCAGATCAGTCCTGTAGTCCTTTTCTAGATGACACTCATCTCATAGCCAACGGAAACGTTACCTGATGGAGGACTGCGCACTCCAGTATGACATCAGCAGCGTTCTTGATATTTATAGTCCTGTAAATTATGGATATGCAGCTATTTATCTTTCCTGGAGCGGATTCAAACCTGGCGTAAGCTTGCTAGGCTTGCAGCTGGGTAGACTTGGACCTTTTTCTCTCACACAGATCCTACTCCAGAAAAGCACTTAACTCTTAAGGATGAGAATAATCTGATTATTTTTGCTGGAACCTGCACATTTCAGTTTAGGCATGCCTTGGACTTAAAGGGCCCCTGACAGGGGTGTGATCGTTCAGTTTACTCTTACTGATAAATAAAAATAAGATTATTCCTAATTGCATCTGAAACTGTCAGCTTTGGAAGCAACCTTTTTCTTTCTGCTTCACCGTGATACTAGCACACAAGAGCAGCTAGATGTCTCACTAGAACAAACTCTGAAAAACTTTTCCTTTCCCAACTAATATCACTTAGATACTCTTTGTTACTAACTATATTTCCCCCCAATTCACAGCTTCAAGCTTTAGAATATTTAAAAGAAGAAGTCACAGAGTGAGCTTGTTGGCTAGGGTCAAAAATAAGTAGTGCTGCCCCACTTCAATGTAGAATATTCTGAAAAAAAGACCACATGGAAAAATCACCTATTGTCATTTGGATCATTTGACTGCTTCAGTCCATTTTGTATAGCATGTAACACAAGGAGGTGAAAATCTCTCTGAAAAGAGAGCGGTTACTATTTTATGTGAAGCTCCATGCAATCATGATTGTTCTCAGAATATCTTCACCCAGAGAGGACTACAGCTTTCCATTTTTCTATTGACTGCAATCACTGCATCAGGTTTTAAGCAATGGGTGCAATTATGTTGCTTCTTTACAAGCTAGCCAGCTTGCTCCTATTGACCTTTGAGAAATAAATACGTGGGCATTAAACAACCTAACAACCTTGAGAAGTGGTTTCACCCCTGGACAGTCACGCTTTAGGATGGAAAATGAATAAAGAGCTTATCAGAATCTTTGTAACATATTAGAAACATTCTCCAGAATACCTATAAAATTCATTAAAGACTAATGACCTGCACTGAAGCCTGATAAGACAGAAGCTCAAGAAAGAGTTGAGAAAAACATGATCCATCAGAGTCATGGAATTCAAGGGTTTGGAGTAGAAGTGTACTAAGTATATGGATAGGGAGCATTTCTATTCGGAAAAAAAACAGTGAAAGAAAAAATATCAGGTTTTCACATAGGGTACAGAAAATGGCTTTGATTTCTTAATGCTGCAGATATCCAAGGTGAGAGCTTCAGCACTGAATTGTGTAGTCCATGGTTTATATCTGTGTTGCTAAATAAAAGAGCGTTAGGAATCCAGGCAGTGTGCACCGACTTGTGTCTGCCCTGCTCAGGGCTCACTTGCTCTGGAGCAGACTCACCACATCCACACAACATAACAATTCTGTGGGTCGCCTATTGCTCTCAAATGCAAGTGTCCTTTTGTATACGCTTTTGAATTTCAGGTGTCCAAAATATTGTGATGGCCGCTGAACTGGTGCTTTAGAGCATGAGAGGGAGGGCAGGTATGGTACATCCTGAGGCATTTGGGAGTGGTTCCTGCAGTGAAGAGCTGACACAACTGTACCAGGGCACTACCTGGGAGAAAGCTCACTGGAGCAGTCTAAAACCAAAATTAGGGACTGAGCAAGCAATTAAACTGTGTGGATGATCAGGGACCCAGCCTGACCTCATCTCCCAACCATTGATTAGTTCATAGACTAGTCATTCTTTCAGAGACCTCTCATAACTGAGTGGCCTGCAATAAACTGTAAGTCTAGATCTCTAAAAAGAAGCCTCGTGGGTTTTTTTGGTTGGTTGGTTGGTTTGGGGGAGGGGGTTGTTTGTTTTTTGGGGTTTTTTTTTGGTAGCATAATGATGCCACTGTAGAAAGGGAACATTTGCATTCATCATCCAGTGTGAACGCAAGTGGGATTGCAGTGATTGATATGAATGCAGCCTTTTTGCACTGAAAATTAGGTGTGGATCCAAACCTTGGGCAGAGGGTCAAGGCAGAGGGCGAGACTACATAACCTATAAAGCTTCCTTAAAGTAAGGGAACAGAGGTGGTTCATAGGTCTTGGGCTGGCCCTCTTTAAAGGAATTCACTACCTCTCCGTGGTGTCAGTGGAAGAAGAAAGATGTGTTTGGCATCTTAGGCATTGGCAATAGAAGTGTAAGTTTGGAAGCAGGTGGAAATGCCAGGAATGAAAGCTTATAATTGTAAAATGCATTAAAATGTAGGAACTGCAAAGAGATCACTGAAAGCACAAAATAGCAATGTTTGTATATAACTGTAAAATAAACATTAAAATGCATAATTAATAGGATTTAAGAGGATAAACTGCAAAATGAAGAGTAAATTTTCTAATCCACTACTAAATTAGGGAGAAAATCCAGCTTGGAATCATTAGTTGTTATTTGAGTTATTGCATTTTGCAGGGAAATATCAGCGGTGGTAACTAGATGGCATTGCCTTATATGCTTTGAGGTCTCCAAGCCTCAAAAATGCATTTGGCCTACAAATTACTCTTTGCCACTGTAAGAATTATTTTATTTAGTGTTAGTGAAAGCTGTTCTTATTGCAAGCTATCTCTAGAACTGGGTTTTTGATAACAATGCCAAACTTCACAATACAGGTAGTGAAAACACAAGGTTGGCACCATTAAGAAGCGGTGAAATTACACAGAACTGTGATCCATATGCAATTTCAAAGCCAAATGTGGGACATGATTTTTGAAAACTGGAATTAAACAAACCCTCAACTAATCAAGGTTTTAATCACACCCAGTTCCCCCTACTGTTTCCTATGTTTCTACCACTGGTGCTGACTAGATAAAGGTGCAGTGACTTCTGTCTGAGATTCATGTCCATCATCAGTGTTGCCAAAGTCTTAATTTCTAGAGGTAATTTTTTTTTTCCCTAAGTAGAATCTTTTCCCCAGAAAATATCACTTTTGAGAAGCAGCCATCTGGAGGGGTTGTTACCAGAGTATGCAGCAAATGAGAATACCCTGCAGGCACTGTGACACGAAGAAATTTCAAGTTGATGTAACAGAGGCTGTAGCTGCACATATGCTAAACCAAAATAAGACAGAACTACCACAGAAACAAGCAGTCCTGTGCTGTCCTGCCCCTGCTGCTCAATTAAAATAAAATAAAATAAAAAAATTGATTAGATTTCTGTTGCAACTTTGATATGAAAGGTGAAGATGGTTTTGGGGCATGAAGAAGTAGAACAGGACTGTTTCATTTTCAGGTGTGACCTCAGCTAATGTTGGCTCAAAATGTTAAAGTGAACATAAAACAAAGGCCTCAGTATAGGTTTTAGTCTGCTGTACTGGAAACCCAATCCATATATGCCTAAGTATAATGGGAGTTCAAAGCATCCACTTGCACCACTTGGGCCCTTTTTTTTTTTTTTTTTCCCTTCCATGTCACAAATACATTCACAAAGTGAAAGGGCACACTTAGGCTGCCAGTTTTCACAGTTATGATTAAATCTTCACACAGCCTCCAGTGGAAATCCAGGACCCGTTTCTGAGGACGCGAAGTAAACAGTGTTTGCCCCAGTGTTTTGCAAGGATGAGTGGTTAACGCATTAAAGCAATGACTTTGGGGTTTGAATTAGTTCTAACCACCTTCTCCACAAACAGATACCTCTAATATAGTACAGGCACTGCCAATAAGTGTGGAGGTGCCTTTGATGAGGTCTGTGATGTAGTGGTGTTTTTTAAGGGAAAAGATGTAAATAGGGATTCTTGACAACTAGCATTTGAAAAGGTGATCAGTTTTTATGCAGTAAAGTTCTCTACTGTGTCACATGCTATTTCATTTATTTCATCAGCTTGAGAAAAGCTGTTTGGCTAAGTTCATACCTCTAACATAAATTCTAGTTATAACATCAGGAAAGGTATTGGGTCATTGATTTTATATTCCTTGGGCTGCTCAGGTTTTGGTTTGGAAAATACATTTTCTGATGTTGAAAGAAATGAAATGCCTAAGTTTCAGTTCCTAACAGTCTGATTCTTGTTTTGGCATAAACAATACTAAGAAAAAGAGCATGCACTGGCCAAGCCATGTGACTGACTTCCTTAAGTTGAAATAAGTTCCTTGTGTGAATCCCTATCTACTAACACAAATGGTAGGAATCTTTTGACTAGAAGGGAGCCAACATTTATTCCTGACGTTTTTAGATGATTATTGCTATAAATAGATTAAATGTGACCTTTTTCATGTTTTAATTATCAGGATATTGAGACGGCAGTTTTTGAATCTGCTTTGTGTCCGGATGCCTGGAAGAGTCTGAATCTTGCTAAAACTTCGTGGCCCCGTGCATGCAGATAGCGAAGGGGCAGCGTCCCAGCCCCTGGGTTCAGTTTATGTAGCAGCTTATCCCACACACAGCTGCACTGACACCAGCAGTAAGGGTTGCAAAACCTCATCCAAATGAGATTTCTGGATATTTTATGGACATTAATTGATTCGATCCTCCCTTTTTCCCCCCATTGTTTTCAATTTTCAATAGTTACTATTGTGCTCATTTCACTCTCCAAATAAGTCTTCTGGGAATTCTGTTTATATCTGAAGTCTTTCAAAAAACTGCCAAAACCCTAAACTCTTACTTCTCCCATTCCACAGCTGGGTACAATGACTTCATAGCAATCCAGCCTGTTTCCAGATTGAGGGCATGATGATGAAATCCATTTTGCTGGAAGATAACCTCTCTTTCCCCAGTACTTCTGGTATTCATTCAAGACGACAGAGAGATACAAACCGGCTCCAAACCCATTTTATTCTCACTTACTGGAGCAAACTTCTCAGGATTGTCCCAGATGATCTGTGGGTATGATTACGTTAAGAACATTTGAGGTCCAAAACTGCTGGGAGAACCAAGGACATGCTTTTGGCCATTGCTGAAGACTACTGAGTACTTTTCAGGGCACCTTGACAGCAGGCGCTGCAGGTCCTCCAGCTAGCTACGAGCAAACTGGTGCATTACCTAGAGCAGTACAGGTCTGTATAATCACACTAGGTGGAGTCCCCAGAGAGTATGTTTAACCACGATGCCATGGTCTATTTAGCTGAGCTTTAAAAGATGTGGCCGTACAGCTTGCGATTCTGGAACTAGTACTGTCAGTTCTACGGCATCTCTGTATTGACTGCACAGGGAGGATAGCTCCTTAACTTTTTTGTTTTATTAAATATAAAGCAAATTATAAACTATAAAGGGATATTGAGATACTTGTATAAGTGATAAATTCAATAGACTCAAGAGTAGAGACAGATGAGTCACTCAGTCCTGCTTGGTCCAGCCTGTCACAAGTATATGCTTAAGACTGAGAAGCAGCAGTGTCTACATTGCAGATTGTTTTGGTGCTTGTTGCAGGAGTTGCAAGGTAATGATTTGACAGAGTAATTCTGCTATTTATTTGTGCTCTCTAAAAAGGCATTTCCTAGCCTCTGTCCCTTGAGTGGGACACCTTTACCTGAGCCTAATGTCATGCGTGCCCTGTCATGTGAGAACTTATTGGTAAGCTCAATTATTGGTATTTTCTTGACTCAGATTATTGGTATTTTGTTGACTCAAAAGTCAACAAGTATCACCCCTTTTGAAAAGTCTACCCATATCGTGGTCTAGAGATTTTCTGCTGCTCTTGGGGGCAATTGCAAGCACGAGATTGGCAGCAGAGATTTGACTGAGGTCCCAGCCACATGTAAAGGTTTCTGGCAGTCCTTTCCTATAGGTCATGAACTATCCCCTCCTTCTGTCACATATACTCACCCGCATTTACATTTGGGTGCAGCACAGGCCAGTATACCAATGCAAGTAATTTCAAACTAAGACTCCCAGTCTTTTCTGGCTCTATAGTGTAAGTTCCAATGCAAAATGTACAGAACACCCACGTAACCCATGGCTTTTAGATCTCAAAGTAAATGTTTTCACATAATCATGGATTGCATCCAAGCAAATGTCTGTAAGATGACATTTCTGGAAGCTTTTGCATCTTTACATTATATTTAGTTTACACAATATACTGTACAACTGGAAAAAATGGCCATATGAGCCAGACCAACATTTGACCTCTTGTAGAGTGCCTTTGAGAACAGGCTGTTTCTCTACCCTCCTCTACGCTAACACCTTTTACATCAGACAATTTCCAAATCAGGAATTTCTTTGAAGTTTCTGGTCTTTCTTCCATAGTTTACTTTTCAAAACATCACAAGGCCAGTGGAATTCTTATATTCATGTGCTGGGGGCCCTCATGCAACCCAGCCTGGATCTGAGTTTCCCTCTCTTCTTTACATCCACCTTATTTTCCTCTCTCTCTGAGGCAGTCCTGTTCCGGTGTGAGTCACTGGGAGTCCCCAGAGTTTCTGGGTGGAGTCGAAGTTTGGACCTCCTGGCCCTACCATCACGCAGCCTTTGTCCCAGAGGCAACATCCACTGTGTTTCTCAACAGAGCTCAGCACAGCCACCGCACTGGAGCACCTTCGGTGTAAAGGGAGAGGGGATGCTTGTCCCTGTAAAGGCCTCTGATTCTACGTGAAATTGATCCAAAAACTTTTAGGGGAAGGGAACCAACACATTTTACTGGAAATGTATCAAAGGGCAAAATCCAGCGCCTTCTATCATCTGGCTTTCTAAAACTATACATGCTGTTTCCAGGGCTTCTGTCAAAATAGGCAGTGAGCTGTGCTCTTTGTGAGAACTGCTGCGGGGAGGGCATGACAGGGGAAAATAATTTCCTTTTGAGTGCTTTCGAGTATCCTGTGGAGCCTGATCCAAAGCCCACTGCAGGCATTGGCAGTCCTGCCAGAGGGACTTTAATGTTCTTTGGATCAGGCTTCAGCCTATTCACACATCAGCAAAATGACTTTTTTTCTGCCACTACTTTTACAGAAACTGCTGTGGTGCTATCTGGGAACAAGGAGAGGGAATGTCTCCATTTCCTGAGCATAGGTGAAGGTGGGTTTTTTGCTCATTTGTTTTAAGACAAACCAAAGATGCAAGGAGAGCCAGTTCTCTCTTCTCAGATATCTGAAAGCACAGCTTATCTTTAGTTTTTAAATTTTATCTTTTGTTTTTCGTTTTTCCTATATTTCTCAAATATATTATTTAGTGAGAAGAACCGGAGAGGTGGGGCAGAGATCTCTTGTTGTTTTCAACATATTTTTTTTCCTGTGCAGTACTCCCTAGCTTGTAGAAGACAAGATGTCTTGCTCACGGGAACTGGGACTTCTTTTTGGTCAAAGGAAGAAAAGCACAGAGAAGTAGAAAAGATGGACGAGACAGCAAGTAGCAGATATGGGAAGGTGAGTGACAAGTAAAGAAGTTAGCTTTCTAAGAAATAAGTTGACTATAGTGCTTCTCAGAATAAGATGGTGAATGTTGGATGCAAAATATGGGCATTTTTACTTGGTTACTATGTCAGATTTTCATGCATGTAACATTCCTTTGTTCATGCCTGCAAACTGATACTTCTTGAAATGAATGTTACTTTCCAGTGTCTGTCCTTATTTTGTCCTCTGTCTGTTCATTGCCAGACTCAGCTACTCCTTACAGAGCGGCTCGTGGGACAAGGTCCCAGGAAGCAAGGTGTCAGTTGTCCACATCCCCACCTGAGACACATGGGCACAGAGTCCCCGGAGCCAGCTGATCCAAATACACAATCCTGAGTGTACGCTCAAGTATTTTATATCTCAGCTATGAGCTCAGGACAGGGGTGGTTTAGTGAAGATCTGCGCTTCACGCAATGCAAAAGTGTAGTCTGGATGCTAACAGCACCCAGGCCTAACCTGCTCTAATGCCACAGCGTGGGCGTAGAAATCTATGACACACTTGTGCCGTTAAGTAAATAGGTACTGATGGAGCCAACAATACTGAAATACACCCCTCTGTCTCTAGCAGGACAAATCAGGGGAAGGGAAGACATGTGCTGCTTTTTTACGTGCTTCAGCTGTGCAGATAGAGAAGCTCCAGGAGCAGCTGAGAGAAAGATTTGTGCTGTGAAGATGGTTCTTTGACATCCCATGAGAGACAAGGTCAGGCATCAGCCTTCTCCTCAGGAACAGCACAATGCAATTTCTTTTCTCTACCTAATCAACTTTTTCCATGAAACTTGAATGATTATGTTTTTGTGCCTGTGAGGCTGCTGCTGCTTGGTCAAGTTTTGTTAAAATTGATCAAGGGGTTCAACAGCTCAGGGCTTGGGCAGAGACACGCTCACATGCATACACATATACACAGAAAAGCACTATGAGGTATGATGTTGTAAACCTTTTCTTCTTAGAAAGACTGGCAAAAAATGGACTTCACTGCCCACAGCTAGAGATTTAGCATTGCTTACAGCCAATAAGTTCACTCTAGCAAGGAGGCTAGAGTAAAACAATAATTATGCTCCATTTCCTCTCCAGTAAACATGCAAATTAAAAAATTGTTCAATATCTTTAAAAAAGCAAAACCAGCAAGTCTTTCAAAGAGAACACCACTAAGATACAATGTTAGCGACACCGTTCTTAGTCAAGACAGGGCTTTTAAGAAGATGGAGTATTTATAAACTGCCTTATAAACTGATAAGACTGTATGATTTTATGTACCATAATTGCTCTTTGCTACATCCCAGGGACCAGAGAGGGGAACGTGAAGCTTCCCATCAAGCTATTTGTCAGTGTAAGTGAACATTTAACTGGAAAATAAAATAGTTTACAACCTTTAAAATAGCATTAAAAACTTTAAAGTAATGGGTGTCTTTAAAAACTTCAGGAGTGGGTTCTTTATGGGAAACTCAGAATTTTAGAAAATGTTTGGAGTAAAGTCAAAATGTTATGAGCAGTGCTCTGCAGTAATGACACATATCAGCAGTATTTGTAACCAGAAGAACAATGTGATAAATTTTAATCGCAAGGGACCAGGCTTTGTGGGAAGTGCCTAATACACAGACATCCTTTATAGGTTTCCAGTTATGACCTATGTCTGAAAGACATTTTAATGATAACTAAGGAAAGTAGATGGATTGTCTTCCCAGAGTGTTGAAGGTCCTGTTTGTTGTCATCCGCAGCTTCTATAAAGACCAGAGATTTTCAAAGGTACTCTTCTGTCCTGCTATCAGCACGCAATACCACAAGGATGGGACTATCTAAGATAAAACATGCCAGAGGCATGTACTCCTCAGGATTTCCTGTGGGAGTCTGACCAAAAGAAGGCAATATTAATAAATATAAATTCTGGAACATTATTATCACCAGAACCGTGTCATGTAGTTTACCCTTGAATTCTTGTAACCCCTCTAGTTTTCTCAGGCAGTTCAGGCATTTAACTGCAACTGGCCAGAGTGTTAGACCTCCCCACTGGGACAATTGTTTTCAATTACATTAAAGGCTCAAAGACTTTGATAGACATGCCAAAGCAAGGAGTTTAGCTTGCTGAATGTTTTAACTCTTTGAACTAATGTGGGATCTGGGAGTCCCCCTACTCTTGGACCTTGAAAATACTTAAAAAATAGATGCAATCTGGAAGCAGATTAGTGCCAAAAATATGTAATAGTCCTCCCTTTGAGGATGCTGTTGCCTTTTTTTATTTTCACTTTCTTGGAAGTGGTTGTTAGAGGGAGCATAACAAACACATTGTTTTTCTTGAGGGGGATGAAATTCGCCAGGGAATGAAGTCCCAGTCAATGACAACCTTTGTTAAATATCTAAAGCAAATTCACCTATTTTTTTAGATCTTCAGAATTATCTTTTCTTTCTATTCTCTTCATCAGGGGCATTTCTTTGCAAAGAAGTGAAAATACCAGCGCTTGGTTGTTGGCTTACTGCTCCTAGGAGAAAGAAACAAGGAGCAAGAAAATATATCCTTAAAATATACCGATCTTGTGGGATTTTCTGCCCAAAGTCTGGTACACTATGCATCATAGTGTATAATACCATTCTGCTTACAGAAACCTCCACAACACCTTCTCTTCGAGGTTTATTTTTCAGAAATTGCCATAAATCATTCAGATTACACAACCGTTTGGGCACTCTCTGCCTCTACAGACTAACACTCAGGTTTGTCTAAATAGGTGGTTGTTTCAGAAACTCAGACAAACATTAGTTCTGTAACAGTCCTGCCATATACTGAGTTCTTATTAACATATGGGCAGTGGTGGTCCTGCCATCTTGAGTGCTTCAGGATGGTTTCCAGTGACTCCTGCTATCCACACTTCCTTTCTAGTGCAGGACAAATCACAAAAGGCAAATAACAAAAGGTAGTTCACATCAAGTCATGCTAACTCAGTGGAACAGTAGCTTCTAGACAGGAAACATGGTTTAAAAGACAGCTGTGAGTGGGTGGATCACACTCTAATATTGTATCTCAGCTTTATTGAGAATATCTTTCTTCATAATTTACTAGGAAAGAGCTGATTAAATCTCTGCACAAGCACATTTGCAACAGACCTTGTCCTACTCATTCCAAATGGAAAACTAGAGCCTGCCTTTCAGGCAATGCGATATTTTGGCTGTTCAAATCAGAGCGTGCTATTCTTTTTGATGAAAAGAGCAGCGTAAAGCAACTAAAAGCTTAACTCTAAATAAATATAATACATATAAATGCTTTCAGAAAGGAGCTTTCACGATTTTTGCTCTCACAAAGATCCTATGAACTGTATAAAACATAAACAATATCTCATAATGAAACACTGTTATTTCAAAGTTGACATCACATCTGACTCAAAGTGTGACTTTTTGATTGGGATTAAATTCAGTTTATTTGAAGGTTTTAGTATAACTCCTTAGTTATCTAGAACACAAGATAAACATAACAAACATAACATTTATCTTACAGCTAAAAATGCTGATAAGTATAATTTAGATAGTTAAGAAATATCTTTCTTTCTTAAATTCTTTGTATTATACATTGGAGAGTATTTTGTGTATAGAAAGGTCACTGTTATACATGTTAAGATGATCAGCTCTCCCTTGTTTATATGGGGCTTTGTACAGTGCAGAGAAGGAAAAATAATGTAAAAAAAAATAATCACACCCACGTGCCTAAAAATCAGCAAGTCAGGACCCAGACCATTCTGTGATTCTATGACCCATACATGAAAAACACATTTTTGCATTGACTAGCTTTCAGAATAATTTGAGAACATTCATCTTAGATTGCTGGGAACAGTGCTGGAGTCTTGTGAAAATAATACCTGGCTTCAGGTACCCTGATGATTAAAAACGTGCAAATCCCTAAATAGCTCAGTCCAGTCAGTAGCTCTGGCTATCTATCTCATTAGAGTCCTGGTTATAGTCATACCTGGATTTACTCTGCAGGTCAGGAGAAGCGTTGTGGTGGGCAAAAATGGCCTTTCATAACCCACATGTCAAAGAAATGAATGAATCTTTACATAATAAGGAGCAAACACTAACACCCCAGGCCTGGGGCTGTATTTCTGGATTTGTTCAATGTTTCTTAAACTGTGCTATGGAATCCTAGCATTGTCAACATTACATGACACTGCACCCAAAAATGAATCACATTCAGGTGTTGAGTGATTGGTGGTAAAGATTTCCAAATTACATGAGTACGTAAGACTCCCCCTAAGTATCTGGGAACAATTTTAATACTTGTATCCCAGGAATCCTCACATCTCACCTAATCTAATTACTCAATTGTTATGTTAATGACATACAGTTATCATCTAATGTGTTTACTATAGTATCTGTTGCTAAATTGCTAATAAAGTCCTTACAATAAAACAAGAATGATAGGAGAAGATGTCAATGCTTTATACCAACACGTGAAATATTTACTTCCTTATTAGTTTGGACAGACTACAGTACAAATAAAAGTTGTCAAATCCAAGGTTGCTTCAGACAATGATTCATCCTGGGAAGGAGCCTAACTGGACCTAAATTTCCTAGTGAATCCTCAGAAGAGAGGAAAAGCTCTAAAATCCATTGTCCAAGTATATTCAAATGACTGGTTATGATTATTTTCTACTTGTTAAATCTGTAATGTAGATAAAGAAGGGCAGAAATCAGTAAGCAAGTAAATAGCACTTTGCAACTAACTGAATTCACCAACCTCATGCAGCCAAATCTGTGATTAAGTTCCCCAGTTTTTGAGGGCATCACCAGCCTGGGAGTAACCACTGGCTAGCTTGGCACTGAGCTCTTATGTTTGTGGTTCAGATCTAAGGTAATTTTTATCTATACTCATGTATCTATACTGGCTACTTTTTCTTACTATGAATACTAAAATATGAGATAAAATAGTTATACTTTCAGGGTATTAAAAAAAATTAATTCAGATAAGACTGCCTATAGCAACCCATAGGTCTTTACCTCTGTCCTCTTTGCTATATATACTGAAGTATGAAACTAGACAGTGAGGGGTTAAGTAGTAGTAACATAGATGCAGCTGGGCTCTGTTAGACTAAAAGGACCAGCTGATGGGCATAAAAGAGGATTAGAAAAAGGAAAAGGAAATATATGAAACTGGATTGAGTGCTGGGAGGAAGAGTCTGGGTGTTTGTTTAGAGGGACTCTTGTTTAGGCTTTTGTAGGGACTTCAGAGAATAGAGGGAGTTTGGATTTGTTTGTTGGCTGTTCTCTGTGCTAGATTTTTTTATTAGCTTTAAATTCCAGAAATCTATAAGAGCTAGAGTTGTGAAGGTGTATTTGCAAATGTATACTTACGTGTGTAAGTGTGGAGATAAATTTTTATAGGTAGGGTTTTGTGGGTCATAGGTGGGAGCGATAGTGGGGTAGTCTGATATGGAAGGATTGTAGTAGTATGGGGCTGACCTATCCTTCACCAGAAAAATGGTGGAGAAAGAAAATGAAAGATGTTGAGGGTATGTCTCCAAAGCTGTGCTTGGAGGAGGCTTTAGCTCTTACTGTCTCTTTTGTGTGCTTTCTTATACCACAGAGAACCTGGCAGGGGTTTTAACAGTGTGTAGGTAACCATCTACCTCGTCAGATAGCCCCTGAACTTTCAGGGGGGAAAAACTTAGCAGCTGAATTAAAGAATATCTGGGTTACTTTCTCTTCTTCCAAGGGAGGGAAGAAGCCTGCTGGGAACACTGAGCCAGCTGTTAGTTTAGCTTTGGTTTGGGTTGGAGGGAGACATGGGGAGAAAGCTAATATTTGCATAAACATATATGCTGTCAGGGTTCTACTCATCCAAACTGTAGCTATACTCATTTTTCCAAGTATTAACTGATTTGATGAAACCCAGAGCTTTTGTGGTGTATCAGTACTGCAGTGTAATGGAGATGCTCTTCACCTCACTTGATAGAGGTTAGTTTAGGCCCTGCTAGCTGCCCACAAGGGCAGAGTCATAGCTGCTCTGTATGTGTTTCTTCTCAGGTGGGCTTTGCAGCTCATACCAAGCTGTATGCTATCGCAGGTATTTTTTAGCTCAGCATCTCTATGCTAGGCTGAGGGTAACAGAGTGCACTACCTTGCCTGAGCAGTAGGTTTCTCTTAACCTAAGTCTTGGTTTGTGGATCTAACTAGACTTGGTGGCTGGAGGGAGCTAGATTTGCAGTGCACCTGGAGGTGGTACAGTTGTAGTACCAGGCTATGGCTGTCTTGCCCATCCTGCTATCCCTCAGCTTTAAAGTAATGTTTTTTTTTCAAAGACAGCCCTGTACCAGAGTTACCAGTCAAAAAGATTTGCGGGTGGTTCAAAATCCTTAAAAAAAGCCCAACACAAACAAACTTCAGACTGGGTTGAGTTTTTGCTCTTGCCTTTTGTCTCTCATCACAAAGAGATAGAGCACTCTCTCCATTCTCACTGAGGTTAATCTCAGCTTCAGACCAGGATTTATAATGCCTTATCTCCTAGAGTCTCTGACTATGCTGGTGCAGGAAGATTATATGTGTGCAAAAATACTCCTTGGCAGTGGGGCCAATGGGGAGCACTGGGATGGCTGAACTCCCTCACCCCTATGCATGGTAGCATAGAGGTAGATTAATTATTAATGGTAGGGAGTGCTCTCTGGCATGCTGACTTCCAGGTAATACCCAAGGTGAGAGGAAAGGGTTAACTTTAGCTGGATAAGGTCCCTGCAAATGGCCAGGAACAGCTCTAACAACAGCTTGGCTGACCGGACTTGTGTCTGCAGGAATGGTCCTTGGCATTGATTTACTGGTATAGATAGGACCACGTAAGTGAGGGCACAGACTGCAGAGTCCTCATGCGCTTTGTCTGTATAGCTCTGCCATTCCTTAACCTTGCATAGGCGTGTGACTTGGGGCAAGTAAATTCAGTATAAACGGGGCTGACTTGCTTTAGCCTCTCCCTCACAGCGGAAACAGTGTCTACCATTACATCACGCTTTTTAATTCGGGATTTATGGATGCTGTCTTTGGCAAGGTCAGTGAGATTGAAGGGACTGAGACAGACCAAACGTCCGCAAGCAGCTACCTGCTTGCGGCACGCTAACATGAACAGTTAGAGCTGACTGATGTCCCGAACTCATGTGCGTTGGCTTATTACACGGTTTGTGAAAGGTGAGAATAATGAGCTTGTACTTTAAATCCATCTGGAGTTTATATCTGAATTCCCTCTTACTCTGATAACTCAGTATTTATTATAGTCCTAATAGACCTCCTGTTCTTTGGATTCTTCCTGAAAGATCATGAGACTATGTAATGGTGCTGGCAGGGGGATGTTCTCCTCCTCTACCTCTCTTTTAGCCCTTTTTTTAGCTGGCTTTCTGGGACTGCACTTACTGTTTTCCCACAGGACAGCATTTAATTGCTCCTTGACTGACCTTCTGCCTTGTCCCAACAACTTTGCCCCTGAGGTCATTTCACCAATTCATTATTCTCGGTGGAGGAGAAAAAAGTCCTAAGTTTCTCTTCATTATTGCAGAGTTGATTAAAAGCGAATGATTTAGAGTTGTGTACCTCCACCTTTTAAATACCAGGTAGCAAAGTGTTCCGTGAAAATAATGGGTTGAGAACCCCTCCACAGATTAGAAACTCAATCTTTCCTATCCAGAAATAGGCTAAACTTTATTTTTTTGATAGAGACCTAAATATTGTGCTGCATCATTCAGCATTTTCATCTTCCTCATTGCACCATTTGCTGTAAAAGCAACAGGGTAGCAGAGCCAATTCAAATCTGTGCTCTTTATAGGAAAAATAACAACATTTTGTAAGACAACCCATTTTTAAAGGTTCAGAAAACCTACTAGTCAATCACTCAGATTACTGATGCTTATAATACTCTGCTGAAATCAGGTGAGGCTGGTCCATGCTCTAGGAATCTTTATGAACAAGCTAATATGGAAATAAATAAATAGTCCTGGGTATAGAAATTTAGTCATTTCCACATGAGTGCTTCTCCATAAGGCCGGGGTCACCTACTTTCCCTTCTCACACACTCCCCTCCTGTCCACTGGATTTGGGTTTGGGGAGGGAACTACACTGGCTTGGTGCTGCAGTAGACCATTAACCCTTCATAAGACGCTTGTAAAATAAACATGGAACGTGAAGTATGACCAGAACAAAGCACCTGCAATGTTAATGTATTTTGTGTGCAGTCTCTTTTGTCCAGTCTTGGTGTTCATTTGTCTGGTGGGATGGCATCAGCTCTTTTCTTTGAGCAACTTTTTTTTATAACTTTGCCCATTTGTGCAGCTTTCCTTTTACAAATACGTCACTCATCGGAAGTTTCAAGGCAATATTTGTAAAAGGTCTTCAGAATAATGATGAATGACTAAAATGAGCATTAAAAAATAAATAAATTCAGTAACTATTCATCAAGATTACAAACTAGAAGTGTATTTCCTCCAGCTAATATGTGGAACACTTCACCCTGCTATAGATAAATCATGAATCAGCCAAGGGGTTAGTTAGGGCTTTCAGTTTCTGTTAGGTCAGCTTATTAAAGGCTGGCTTTCTGAAGAAGTAAAGATGCAGGGGTTATTTCTTTTTTTCAATTATAATAATTGACTCTGGGGATGAATATAGTAGCAGAAAAAGTATATTTTTCCTTGTATCCCAGTGAAACAGGATCTGAAACTGTTCTTGCACAGTATTCTCTCTCTTTTGATGAGGGAAAAAAAGAAAGGAAAGAAGATTTCTCTCAAGTGCAGGGCTACTACCTGTAAGAAAAAGCCGTTCCGGTGAGCAAGTGAAGGGGGTGGAGATTTATGTGAAAATAAACAGTTAAGTAGGGTCTTGTGTTGGATGTACTGACAAGGCTGCGGGCACTGGCTTTAAAATGTTTCATCCCGGGTATCCAGTGTCTCCCAGAAGGACGTGCAGTAGGAGGAAGTGTGAGGTTAAGAATTCAGTGAGATTGGACAGATAGTGGAAAGGCTTGGGTAGACGGTCTGAAATTCATTACGAGAGTGTATCCCGAGGGTCACCACAAACATCCTATAAACACCAGTGAACTTTTCTGCAGTCCAGAGCTGCAGGAGCGAGCGTGGTGAGTCATGAGACGTCTCCTCCTCTGCGCACCCGTACCAAGGGGGAGAAAGGGGGAGATAATGATGGGTGCTCTCTGAAGTGGTTAGAAGCATAGGTTCCTAATCTATTTTTAAATGTCTTCAAACTGACTAGAAAATATGGTCTAACTTTGCAAATGTCGTGAGTGTTCTTTAAATCACGCCTCCTTGAAGTCAGGCTTATGAATACCTTTCAAGTTGAATAATCAAAACTCCTCAAATTTCTACCCATTTCTTAGTAACCTAGCAGAAATGCACATTTATGCACATGTACACTGATACCCTTTTAATGATTAGGGGTGAGGGAAAATGCATTAATACAGTGAAATAGAAAACCTGGAGTGAAAGAAGGGACATAGGTTGATGGAGTAAAAATCAAAGGGAAAAGATTTTGCATTTCAGTAAATGCTTTGATTACCATGCCCGATCCTTTTCAGAAGGATTTGCAGAATGACTCAGTGAAAAAGGAATTAAGTGCCTTAAGATCTTACAGTGAGGTTACCCAGTACTGTAAGCAGATGTCATCTCGAGTAACAGTTTATGTGCAAATCCTGAATCGAGCATACGTGATGCCTTTGATTCTGAACACCTGTCTCAGCTTCCTTTCACAGAGTTTTGGGTGTTTCAACTTCCTCTTGCCATTGTTTGTAACATTTTTCATTTGCGTAAGCGTGTTACAAGTTTGCCTCAATGCTGTAGTGGCACAGAAAATACCAATGGAAGAAATGTATACTAAAAATTAAATGACTGTTCTTTAGTCTGTGTTGCAGAAAGCTTCAGATCACCTGAGCTTTAATCTTGAAGGTACTTTGGACAAGAGTAATTCAAATGCAATGGGCTAGATTTATCTCTGAATATAGTGTAAGATGTTAAGCATGTGCATAAGTGTTTGTCGGACTTGGGTCTACTGTGAGAAAGCTCTTTTGCAGCCACAAACCTGAAAACCTGTAATGGAAAATCATTTCATATCACGTTTGTTCAGGTCTGAATGGCATGCCACTTAGATTGTTCCTCGTGCAACTATCTGCCAATTTGTTGTCGTCTTGTACAGACTTTTCATCTGAAAGTTCAGTTTTGCAAGTACAAGATGTGGGAGCTAAGATGATATATTGAGGCATATAAGTAATCAGGAAAAAATGCAGTTCAGCCCATGTATTCTTTAGAAATATGTATAAATATTTACAAATTATAGAGTTAAATCCAACTCATTTTGTAAATGAAGGGATATTCTGCTTTTTTTTATGGGAAACATCAAAATCCAGGAAGCATGGGAGAATAAGACATGAAATCTTTTCCAAGGGACATTCATAAACTCTCATAAAATCAAACATCATGCAGACTTCAACCTTTCTCCTATTTTCATTGTGTGCACGCCTACGCATCCCTGCATTTGTGGAAGCAACTTTCATACATGAACTTTTTTTTTTTTCTTTTTTGCATTTACCAGTTACTTTGTAAACAACTTCAAGAGATTGGTGAGGGACTGCTCTGTAGAAATGATAGCACATCTGCAGCACAGGCAGTTAAAGTCAACAATTAATTAATTGTTAAGGGCTCCGTTCATCCAAACGTTTGGCTCTGTATTTACTGTGTGATTCATGGCTTGTGATCCCTGGTTTCCAGAGAACTCAAAGTCCGGTCCTCCATTTCAACCCTTCCCCTGCTCCCCATTTTACCCTTCCCTGCCCACACCCTACTGTAGAGAAGCAAACTCACGTTCCTTATAGAGTAACGGTGTTTTATGGCAAACAGCCCACTCCTACATCATGCAGAGCCACTGAATATGTTCGGCAGATACAGGCAATGCTCTGCTGAAGTCTATGAGACAGAGAGCCCTCCTTGCCTGGTGTCAGTAATTCACTGATAGATGAATATTTACAAAACAAACAAGACACACGGAAGCACATGCAATCATCTTCTGTGTAGCTGGATTTTGGTAGATTAGACCTTAAGCCCTGAGCGTAAAACAGTGGCTATCGGTTGCAGAAAACACATTTTATATCAACCTGTGTGAAGCTGCGCAGTGCTGTGGTCAAGGGAGGCTCTGGCAGTCTAAGAGGCACTTGGAGTCCCAGTTTGATTCTGAGCCTCGAGATAA
>NW_009647401.1:4524050-4558925 GCF_000708025.1 Charadrius vociferus | reverse complement strand
TACTATTTTCCATTTTGTATAGGATAGAGAGATCATTACGTTTACAGTGAACTAAATTTGTAATAGACATAAATAAAATTCTGTAGTTCTTAGGTAAATTCTGAAAGGAAGCTGTTCCTTAAATAAGGAGTGCCAAAAATTGCAGCAACAATAGCTAGAGTTAAAACATTATTTACTCATTAATATTTTTATTATTACTAACTTGCAAAGCTCCCTTGGAGTATAACGGCAGAACATTAAAAGTGTCTAGCTAAATAACAAGTGCCTATCGCTGGATAATTAAAGTCGTCACTGAAGAAACAAAATGTAAAACCATAAACAAGCCTTGAACAAACAAGGAGTAATCAATGTGTGATGATAAAGGGAATCAAAACATCTGGCATCTCTGCCAGAAAGCTTCTACAGATGTGTTCTGATGATAAGAAGAAATAACATTTCGGAGTCGCAGGCCCTCAGTGAGGTTCCTGCCTTCCACTGCGGTTAAGTCACAGGGAGGCGCAGCCAGCTTTGCTCCCGCTGTTGATCTCAACAGCCCTCCCAGTGAATTGTTCGGATTTTTAAGGGCTATTTCTGGTGTGTGGGGCAGAATCTGATTCAGCTTCACAAATGAAGTGACAGAGGGAAAGCTGTGCTATTTGACGCATCCTTGAGTCACTCCCTTCATTTCCAGATCCAGTCTGCTTTTAAAAGCAGCCGTATAATGGAGCCCAAACTTTGCCTGAGTAATCCGGTTCAGACGTCATCAATGATGGGGAGAGACTAATTGTTTTGGTGTATCTTTTTCATCTTGAATTTCTGTATCTGAAAGGGACAAAAAGCCTAGTGAAAAGACTGATTAACACTATTTTGTAAGTAGAAAAAGTTTTTCTCGCCCTTTCTTCAGATATATTCACCCAGGCTCAGCTTGCAATTTACAAGTAGTTTCCAGATGACAAACTTCAGTAACGTGCACATCCACAGGTAATTGCCAGCTGCTGTTAATCCAGGCATTCTACTGGAGGTTTCCATGAGTAAGGCATTACCTAAATTCAGAATTTAATTGCTTCAGAATCAGATGGCAGATTGGTAGATGAAGATTCACTGCGATCATATTAAAAAAAAAATCAGAAAAAAAGGGAGACATCTTGTTTGATTCATAAGACATTAATAAAGCTGACTGTGGATGCTCTACCATTTCCGCTGTATCTGCACAGTTTTGCTTATGGCAGGACACACAAGAAGTCACTTTAAAATAAAAAAAAATACCTGGTTGGCTGTTGCAAAGATCATTTGTCAAGAGAAGAATGCTGTGGAGGGAAACTCTGACCTCTAAACCTGCAACAACAACAAAAGCCAGTGTTTTAAAAAGTTATTTTGAAGCCTAAATAAACCTTGACAGAGTCCCCTTAAACTTCTTTTACAGTGATTAATTTCCATCTAGGGAAATATTGACTCTGAGAGAAAATGAAAATATTTCCATCTTCGTTCTCTCTAACACTGCATTATAAGATCATTTGACCTACTAGATAGAGTGGAAAATCACTATCAGTCTTTATGTTATTAGACGGATCAGGTTTCACATCTCTCTCCCTCTGTTTTCCTTTGCTTCCCCTGTATCAGCATGTTGTCGTCCCGGCTCCCTCCCCTTCAGTCTGGCCGGAGGAGGCAGAGTCCTTGGTGCTTGCGTTGCCGTTTTTGTGGGATGTTTGTGAGGATACAGGGGGCAGTCAGATGCTCGTGGAAGACCATGAGGAAAAAAATCTGCCTTGCCTAATGTATTAAATGGACACGGTTATGATTACTCACCTTCGTGCTGGTTATATTCCCTCTCCCTGTAGGGAGATGTCCATTTCAAGAATCACAGCCATTTGTCCCATCACCCACACACCCTCCCCATTTCCCCACAGTTCTCCTCTTATGGGCTTGACTAGATGCTCCAAATGCCATAGGAATCTTCCAAGAGGGTTTTTGATCACATAATACCTATGTATGTATCATAGAATCAAAGAATGATTTAGGTTGGAAGGGACCTCACAGATCATCCAGTTCCAACCCCTCTGCCATGGCCAAGGACACCTCCCACTAGACCAGGTTGCTCAAAGCCCCGTCCAGCCTGGCCTTGAACACCTCCAGGGATGGGGCATCCACAGCTTCTCTGGGCAACCTGTTCCAGTGTCTGACTGTATGTATACTTCAGCCTTAGATTTAACAGGAGGGTAAATAAATTACAGTCACCAGCCCCCGATACTCCTTTTTACCTGCCACTGATACCTTTAGATGTGACAGGTACCCACTGAGTTGCATGGCAAGACTGCCTCCATCCTGCTGAGCTGTGCTCTAAAGTGCCTTTACTGTTCTCTAAAAAATGAGGGAAGGAGGAGCAGGGTGCACCAGCTGGAGAGAGACAGGGACTCCAACAGAGGAGCAAGCTTGAATACAAAAGTTCCATTGTTTATTATATATCCCACTGAAAGTCTTCTTCATGAGGGAACCCACACTAAATTTCCTAGAGCGGCTACAGCCATTGCTCCAAAAATGTTTGCAGCCTGTGTGCATGTCCTATTACTTGTTTGGCTTCAGAGACAGCGGGAGGCAGAGTATCTTCTATAGCAAATATACGTTTAATCCTTGCAGTTTTCAACAGAATTAGCCAATTCAAACAAGATGAAGAGCAATTAAAAAAAAAAAAAATCTAGCTCAGATCTCTGTGTCAAAAAAGACATAGAGAAAACATCACTCAATCCCACAGAATATCCTCCAAACCTTCCTTGGAACAACATGAAATGTAAGCTCCCCATAGTTGATTGCTTTAATAAAAGTGGGTGTAAACTACCATGTGTCACTGTCCTGAAGATTTACCTCACCATGTGTCCTTTCTGCAGCCAACCTATGAAGGAAAGAATTATTTGGTTTTATATGAATCAGAATAAAAACTGAAGGTGAGGATTCATGTAAAGGCAGAAGATAGATACTAACTGCATAATATATTCATCCCTACACAGCACAGGCAATTAGCATCCAACTGAAGCCATATGTAGATAAATACATAGAAAAATAAATATTCTTCTGTTGCAGAATCCTTCCACAGGGTGAGGTGCTGAGTTCCTTTCACAGCTAGCAACTGAAGCAAGGCTTCCTGATGCTCACTTCTTCCCAGATTCATGTCATTAAGGCAAGGCACGATTTATGAAATCTTTCCTTTGGAGGATTTTTTTGATTAGGCTTCAGTGTAATGCTCTGTTCCTTGACACTGTCATTCGATGCATAGGTTTTAAAATTGCATGTTTCTGGCTGTTTTAAAATATTTTCATGTGATTTTCTAAAGATTACTTTATAATGGCACATTTACTGTATTTCTGTTTGTCAGGACTTCTGATGCTTAGCTAAAGTAACAATCTTTGTTTATTAAAGAGTAAAGGAAAGGTTGAAAGGTTTACTGTGCAGTTGCCACAGCAGCCATCAGGAGTTTAAAATGTTAACTACACACCGAAAGGTGAACAGCCAAAGCCTGCATTACTGAGAAGAACTCGGCTTAGGTCCATTGATTGTCGTGCTGGTGTGCCAACTTACAGACCATAGTCCAAAGATGCCAAATCTGTTAAAGAAAAGCTGGATGAAATTAAAAGTTTACACTTTGCTGACATATATAAATATATGTTAAAAATGAGCTCTTTCTTCATTTTATCAGTCTTCAGCCAACAGCTTCTGATGATTTGGTTGTATACTGTGTAAGGATACACACATGAAGAGTTAATGAACTTGACAAGACTGAGTAAATATTTGTTTAGAATTGCAAATATACCCCAAGCCAAGTCTTTTTAGACCTATTAGCCAGACTAAGCCCAGAGTAGAAATGTTCAGTAGGACCGTACTTCTCATCTCTCATGCCTCCACTTCCACTCTGCTCACTCCCCTCAGTTTGGGGTTCCCCTAAAGTTGTTTCAGAAGAAGATTCTATTCTCTTTTGAATTCTTATGGGTTGCAGGTGGCAAGTTCCATCATTTCCCTTTGAAGGCATAGGTAGTCAACCCTCAAAGAAAGCATCATCGAGGCTAGAATCTGGCCTGACCTCCACAAGCGGCAGTAGGCACAATCCCTTCTTCTCCCAGCTGTCACGCCACCAGCTTTCAGTGCTTGATATCTGGAATGAATATGATCTTCTAATACCTTTTATGAACCAGACACCAAAAGCCTTTCTGTTTTCATCTTGATCCACTTCAAAGCTTTCCCATTCACATTTACAAGAATAAATAGTTGTTAGGTTGCTTGTTTTTTTTTTCCTCAGTGAGTTTTTCTCCTTTTCTCTGGAAGGGACCAGAGCCTTCTACAGGAGAATGGGCTAGTGGCCACTGCTCTGCAACGGACCCCCTCTGTGTACTTTGGTTTTGCCCTGAGATGGATTACCCATGGGGAGAAATGTTTTAGCCCAAACCAATTACCAGAGAGTCATCTGTTTTCTGGGATAAGTTTTCACCATTACGTATGAAACTGCCTGGCAGTATTGCACCTCAGTAGGGGTTCTAAGATGAGACAGAGATGAATAAGGGCAGGGTGGTCCTGCCAGACTGTACGGGGAATCTGAAAGGGAAAGAAGGAGTTTCCTTTGTGATAAGGAAATCAGGGCATGCCTACTACAACTTATCACTCTGCCTAGTTAGAGAGGGGAGCAAGGGCTGTTCAAACCAGAAGGAACAATGTGTGTGAGGAAATACTCAGAGCCGGATGCTGAGCTGGCAGAAACCAGCGTAGGTCCATTGGAGGAAACTAGCTGATTTAGATCAGGCCTGGATGCAGAATTGGGATGGAGTATTCAGAGCTGAGATTTACTATTGAAAATTGAGAGTTTTGTGGCAGCAGGGGAAGAAGGCCTGCCAAATAATTTACAGAAGAATATTGGGATAACTTGTGCTATGAGCAGAGCCAAACTACACACATGTTCTGCAGTTTCAGATGTGCCAAATTCTGGAGCTCTACATCTCCCATTTGCAAATGTCAGAATGCAGCAAGGATGCTTTTTCTTAATTATCTACTTACATGTTGAAAGCATTTGACAACTGATTTATCCTCACAATGGCAGATGGGTTCATTATCTTCCCACCTCAAAACCTGATGTTTCAGTCAGAGAGTGCATCACCTGATAGGACCACACAGCAAGATGGATATTCTTGTTTGGCAACAGTATGCTGCTTCTTCTGGGCCCAATGTACCAGACCATTTCTTTAGTGAAGATGTCACACTCATGCGCAAGCCCAGCTATGTTCATGAATTGTTAACACAGCCGTAGCAGCTGCAGGAAGCACCTGACGTGGAAAAGCAAAAGCAGCCATCTCTCATGCATGTGTATTGCCATTGTATGTTTATTGAAATAATCTTTGTTGTTGGTTAAAAAAATTAAGCACCTTTTATTGGGAGAAGTAAGAAGTATTTTTCACTAGATGGTTAGAAAAGGAGTTCCTATATCTGGAGAAAACTGAAAAGCTCTCGAACACAGATGGTCTTCTTCAGCAATGCTGAAGATGTATTTCTGAGGCAGACACAGCTGTCTACAAGCTATGTACAGGCTGGGAGTCACTGTCCTGTCTTCTGAAAGTTAAAACCCGCTGCCTGCTTTCCCTCTTCAGTCCGTATCTCCCTTCCAATTTGTTCTGCTCGTGTCTGTACTTGTTCTCCACTACTCATTCTTCACAGCCAGCTGGCCTTCCTTGTCCACCTTTGTTTCATGCATGTAGAACAGTCACGCTGAAAAAAGTGTGATTTCCCTTAAGGTACCTAAAAGCAATACTCCAACGTTTGCGGTCTACAGAATATTTTCTAGCCAAGAGTAGAGCATAATTTCTCTTCCTGCCTCCTTCATAGCCAGCTTGTCTTTCAAAGGGAGACCTTGTTGCATCTTCATATCTTCATCTGTAGAAGCAGCTGAAACTCAGAAGGTACCATTCCTTTTGCCAGCCAGTTTGTCACAAGTCCCTTGCAAGGATTTGTGCACTCTGTGCGCTGTGTTTTTTGGAAAACTGCTCTATGTTTTGCTGTATTATTACTGCTATTGGCACTATTACAGGTATTATACAGTGCATCCAAGAGCTCCAAACAGAAATAAGGGTTTGTTTTTTTTTTTTTTTTCAGTAGACATTGCACAGATGAAAATTAAAAAGGCTATTGCAGATGCAAAATGCTGTAACTTCTTCCTCTACTTAATAACAAGAGGAATAGCATGAAGCAGTAACAAAGCAAATGACTTTTTCATAAGTTATAATAATTCCCCTTCTTTTCTGATCACTCCTGTAGGGATATATAAGCGTTCTGGCACGAATGAGAGCGAAGAAGGATTTGATGAAGAAAACCTGAAACTGTTAAAAGAGATGCTGGGTACATAGCAGGAAAGATGAGGAGCAATGCAGCCAGCTTCATGCATTTATGGTGCTTCTAAAGTTGCCTAAAGAGTCTGTGTTGATAAAAATGAAAAAAAAAAAAAGAAAAGAAAAAAAGCTTAATTTTCTCCCATTTCCTCATAATTTAAAAAGAAACCTAATAGTGATGGAATGGTCGGGGTCCAACCAAACAGTGACAACATGTCTTGTCCTATCAAGGGCATAACTCCAGTGTGGAGCTGGGGATGTTCATTGGCACAGCAACAGGTCCTTTCAGGCAGGGCAGCAAAAGGCCTGAACAACGAGACAAAATGAAAGGAGAAACTGCAGCATTGTGGTGTCTCCTGACCATCCCCTCTGCTTCGGAGAAGAGTATGCATGCCAAGGGGGAAGGCAAGGGGAGGCTGAGTAGAGGACAGGAGGATGAGTTTCTCCTCCCACTAGTAGGGGTAGCCCAGGGGAAAGCAGAAGCAGCATACATGGAAAAGGAAGAATAAAAAGCCAGGGGATGCCACACAGGAGGCATAAAGTTAAGAATGGGACATATTTAAAAAAAGGGAAACTGGGAACCGTGAAGTCAACAGGGCTTAAGCAGAAGACCATTATTCTGACTGTGCTGTCCTGCCCATGGGGGTGAGCCCACAGTCATCAGCGTGTTCTTCTCCTCCAAATCAGTTCCTCTGGCAAGGCCTTTATTTACTACTTTCTAAAACCATAAGGAACCTGAACTATATCATTTCTGCTTGCTAATTTAACCACACTAAGTTCACAGAAAGCATTTTGTACGAGGGACATGACCTGGCTTGTTAGCACCACATGTTGTAAGATATAGAAAAGGATCTTTCATACTTCAGAAGTCTTGTTTCTCAATTGCCGGTCTCTTACTTTTTAACTTCTTTGCCGTTTTGAATGGATTTCAAAACAAATCAACAGACACATAGAGTCTTTGGTTATTTTTGGCCAGAGTTGGATAAATGAATAGTCCAGAAAGTTTCTGACATTGTGCCAAATGTCTATGTGCCTAAAGTTTAAGAGTCATGTTTTCCAGGAAACCTTGAAGTTTGCCGAGATTTATGCTTTTGATATTGTCATCCATTACTGTATTCAAAGGAGTTGTCTGCATAAAGGTTGATAGAGGGCAGTCAAACCTTTTGCACTGAACAAATTATATCATTAGGTGTCTGCCTGTGGGTCAACTTGTTCTCAAGCCCCAAAAACTAAACACAGCTGAGATCTAAATCCCCTGACAAATGAAGGCTGTGAGCAAGGATCATGAATAACATATGGCAAATGGAATTTCCAAACACCACGCTGCCATACAATATACACCTGATAAATGGTTGTCTACAGTGATGCTGTTGAAAAAGGCACTTGATGCAAGCCTCATGCATGGCAGAGAAACGTTAACAGAATTTTGCAAGACATTTCAAAGCTGGCAAGGCATTTATCCAAATGTGTTATCTGGTCCTTCCTTCCCCAAGTAAGGACAGGATCCTTGTTTTTTTTGTACATGAGAACAAAGAGAGGTAATAATTTGACTTGTCATGCCAGTAGCCTGTGGGGCAAGAAGCGTTCAAATAAGAACAAAAGACAGAATTATGGTGGAGACAAGAAAGAAAAGGAGAAGATGAAGAAAAGGACAGCAAAATATTACTCAGGATTACATTTTAGGTGCATTTGTTGCCACAAAAGTTTAAAGATACATAGCATTGTCATAGAGAAACAGCAAAAAATGTTGCCCAGTTAAATGAAAATATGAACACAAGAACCACTTTCCCTGGTTGTCTAAAATGCACACAACTCTGGGGCAAACTTGAAGATGGACAACACACGAAACAACAGGCTTTGGCAAAAAAAATGAGTAGGATGCTGCATCTAACCCCATCCAGGCAGCATTACAGCCCCAAAATAAAAACGTGCCACAAGGAATTTAGCTAGAACCCTGGAGCGATGCTCAGAAAGTGACAGGGAAGTTTTTTGACCAGAGGCAGGTTTATAACTTTGTTAAAATGGATAGTATGTTATTTGTTGTTGATGGGTTTGTGGTTTTTTTGTTTTGTTTTGTTTTGTAGTTTTGGTAATGATTTCTGGAGTTGTTAGTAACCTTGGTGTCCTTCACAAACTTATCGCTGAACAGTAAGTGAGAACTCCTCCTCAGCATAACCTGTTAAGGTATCTCCAGCCTAACTATGTATATGCGTGTGCATATATGTTTGTTCCTGCTGGTTAGCTTTTTGATGTGCTACCTTAATGAGGTCTAGGCAAATAAAATTATTAATAATAATCATATAAATGATGCAAATGGGCTATTTTCAGAAAAAGTGTCCCAAAATTTAATATTTTTTCAGTAAATTAAAGTAATTTTTTAGCTAGGAAAAGAAATTGCAGGATAATTGGGATGTTGCCTTTTCAAAATTCTGTGTTCTCAGTGCTTTCTTTGGAAAGAGTTTAATTTTAAATACAAACTAAATATAATAACTAGAAAGTGATTAAATAGTGCCAGGGAGTGGAAGTAGCCTGTAAACCTATTGAAATTATTTTTATCAGATGGAAAACATTTTCAATTTTGCACTACAGTGATAAAAGTGGAAATAATTCCTTTTGTATTGACTCCAAATTATCATTCTTTTTCTGAATGTATCAATGCCCCTAGAATAAAATCTCTCACTTTTTTAATAGAACAGGAAAATAGATGGATTTACTTCTAAACTTCATACAGTTTATTTCATAACCCTGTAAACAGTTGCATAAGCAGAAATGAGAAAGTGGCACAAAGCAGAAGTGGTGTGGAAGGGGACGAGAATCGCTCTTCCTCAAGTGCAAATTGCCACCAAGAATGCGGGAAAAGGAACCACAGGTCACCTACCCCAACTAGAACTGGCCACTTAACTAAGGTTAATGGGTTAAAACAGCAGTCGTATAGCAAGAATCACCATCGCTGCGAGACCAAAGTTACAAGCAAGTCTGGCTGTTAGGTGTCAAGTTCAACTCTCACAGATTGCCCAGTGTGGTCTGAGAGCCAAATTTTCAGATGTTCGTCCATGCACAGAATAATGCACATGTCACTCAGGGTCTGTGCTTGCTCAGACAACACCTCCATTAAGGCTTCAGAAGAGAGATTTTCCTGCCTAGAGGTCATGTGGAGTCTGTAGTTGGACTGGTGTGTAGTTTGGGGCATGGCTAAGCACAGCACCATTCATAAAAGGCAATGTGTTAAGAAGGTAACAGTTTAAGATTCACTAATTGCATGAACCTAAGTCTGACAATTATTCTTATCACTGCTACTAACTTTTACAGTTTGAACTAAAACGCACGGACGTGCAAGTCAGAATTGCTTGGGGAAATCCTCAGTCTGCGTTATGTAGGAAGTCAGATTAGATGATTGTAACACTTCCTTCATGACAGAAAAATTCACGACACTGTTAGATGTTTTGTTAAATTGGGGTCTAAGTCATAAGCAAAATTAGTAGATTTCTGTATTTCTCTGGGTGGTCCATCCATAACATGGGAATTATTTGTTTTACTGTGCTCTGGTCTGCTTGTGCATGCAATATATATGTGTGCTCATGGACCTAATGCTGATAAATAAATAACTGTATTCTCAGGCTGATTGCTTAAAAGCTCTACAGAAGATCGAGGGGATATGCTTTACATACTTATTTTGCGCATAAAAGTAATTCTTAATCAAATTAACCATTCTAAAGAAAAAACAGCCCCTTGTGTTTCACTGAGGCTGTTCACGTGAGTAAACCTTTGCAAAATTGGTCTCTAAATGTTGCTTAGAGTTGCAAAGAAGCAACTGAACAACTGAAGTGCTGAACATGTCTTCTGTGCAGGTTTCTCTTTAGCCTGTTCCTGGCTCTATACCACCACGTTTTCTTCGCAGGAAACATCTATGCTAAACATCACTGTCAATTCCAAGACAAGAGACACATTCAAAAGCACATGGAAGCTTTTTTTGTTACCATAAGTTGCCCGCAGAGGGTCCATTCATTCTGTTTGCTTGTTCCACTGTGTAATAGCTCAACTCAAGTATCAACAAGATAAGCTTTTAAAAGCAGAATATTCCCAGCTGTTGCGGTCAGGCAGCAGCAGCAGGTTCCTATCTGAGGACAGCAGAACAATCCAATGCACTCGCAGCGATGGCAGTGTCGAGGGGAAGCATGTGTTCTCTGTACACAGTAGCGAAGGATCCAATAGACAGCAATTAGCACCAGCAGAATGAAGATGAACGGTCATATACATAACCTTAATAAAAATGTCACAGAAGAGAAATCTCACACCATATGGATCCATGCTGAACTTTTTTTTTTCACTTTTTTTTTTTTTAAGGAGCAAGTCCGCTCCATTTCTTTATAGTCTTTTGCATTAACTTCTCTCCCTAAGTTTTTTTGCAGCTTTCTTCCTCTGTAAGCAATATGAGGCTGCTGTTTCATGCAATAACAATGGAAAATTACATTTTCATTTCTGTATTTTTATATACCCACTCAGTCTCAGATTTCCATCAAAAGTATCTTCCACCCAGCCTCAGCAACCCGAGTACATTACTTGAATGTCATTAGATCCCATTCCCATTCACTTTTGAAAAGAGCTCCACTACAATTTGCAAGACTTTATTCCTGCCAAATTAGTGTAGCATGCAAGTGGGTATTGCTTGTTCTCAGGTCTGCTACTTGTGTTTTGGATGTGGCAAAGAATATAGATTTCATCATTATAAACATAATTGTTACAAGTAATAGTTTTTAAATGATTTTGATGGAAAGGGTTTGACGCAAGAAGCTGATTTAACGTCGTCGTGGTGATGTAATTTCCATTTTTGCACCTCGAGATAAAATCCAAAGATCAGGAGGAAAAATGATAAAGGAAAGCTGCAGCAGGAAGAAAATATTTCCCCAAAAGGGTCATATTACAGTTTTGTGATTATTCTTTTCAAGTTGCTTCGTCTTTCACTAATCAAAAGAGAATATTATCGGTGCTGTACAAGCTCCATTTGAGGTCTGAAAACAAAGTTTTGGTTCTTTCTGCCTTTTCTCTACTGCCAGTAATAAGACTCTTGCCCTTCAAATGTAGCTGCGAACTTTGTTGATTACATTAACAGAAGACAGGGCTAGAGGGGACCTCATGGGGTCTTCTAACCACCCCCTTGCTAGCACACAGGATCATTCATAGCTGGAGATTTTTGTTTGAAGGCCTTCAGTGAACAAGATCCCACCATCTCCACCCTTCTTCTCCAGGCAAAAAAAGCTGCCTGCTGTCCTATTTCTAAAACTAGAAAGTTAATAAAAGTGAAGTTTATCTCTTTTTGTCATATTCACGTGGAGAACAGATTAAGCCTTTCCTCTTTGTGATAGTCCCCTGCATACTTGCAGACTTTTGTCATGTCTTCCTCTGTCTTCTCCAGATTAAATGAAATCCTTTTATGCCATCTCCACATCTTCAGCATCCATTGTGACGTCTTCTGATTATTCTACTTGTTCACCTCTGGACTCTCTGTTCACTTGATTTGTAGCCTTCTTGAAGTATGTTAGCTGGAACTGGACACAGTATTCCAGCTGAGACTTTATCAAAACTGAGGTAGGACAGGAGGATTATTTTACATGTCTTGCAGACTACATTTCTGCAGATACATCACATCTTTTTGCAATAGATAACAACCAATTTGCTGTCTCCTAGCTCGATTGGTTCTCCAAGGAAAAGCTTGACATGCCGATGAAATGACAGGCCGTGACTTGAAAACACACAGAGATGTTGTGGAAAATGCAACCATTTTAAACAGGATAACATTTAAGTTATAGGAACTATTTTACCAATGGGAACGTTCCCATTGAAGTCAATGATCATGCTCACGTGTACAAATTTTGGTTGCATACCTCATGATTGAAGGATTGGGGCCAAGCTATTTCAGAGAAAACACAATGAAAAAACCCAGGTGGGAGCCTGGAATTCTCCTGCCTCTTGAGCTACCCCCTTCCTGTCAATCTGGTGTAGTATGTCTAAGGACAAGGACACGAGCAGACAGGGGGGCCCTGATCCAGTCCCTGGAAGATTTCTTGCAGGAAAGCAAATCTAGCAAACCTTTATTTAGGGAATGAAAACATTATTATCTCAAGGAACAAAGCGAAGCACAGAAACACCCACAGGAACCCAAGTGTGGACAAATGCTAGTATGAAACCTCATCTTCTCCCTAGTCCCTCTAGTGGAGCTTTAGTGATGACAGCAATACACTTACAGCACGCACTAAGCCATGACTATCTTCTTTGAACTGTGCTTACTTGTAGTCATACTGACATATACCTCTCTAAACAGAAGGGAAACGGACGCAGGCTTACAGAAATTGTCTTTGACAATTTTAAATGGAGTGAATAATGAATCAGTTCAGGCTCAAAAGCCATAGAAGTTTCTCTCCCGTCCTCAGCCCCTTACTGCACACTCCCTCTGTGATCTGAACATTAACTCTGAGGGACTATTGACTTAACATGATTCAGGGGTGGCTGGTTTGCATCAATATTTCTAAAATCCCTCTTATTATCTTGCATATGTCAAAGTTTGATAAGAAGGAAGAAGGATGAAGCTATTTATAATTCAGAATGACTGTTACCAAAAGGTATTTAAAACTGAATCACAGTAAGTCAGAGTTTACTTTTAAATCAGCTTAAACAAAAGACACAGTTTGAAAACAATTAGTAAATCTGACAAAATTAACTTTGACCTTACAATCTTATAAATGCCAACACAGCTTTTCTTCCAGTGTCAGTATGCTTGTGTGTCTGTGTATGTATTTTCAGCAGTGCAGTAATTTCACAGCAAAGAGCCATACTGAGATTTAACTCTCAGGCAAGAATTATGTTTCACTGTTCAGGAGGTCCCCTCGGGGGGACGTGCTATTTCGTTGCTCCGTTATGCTGGAAATCCATTTGTACAGACAAGACAGATTAGTGTTTCATTATTCTCATTATTTCTGGTAAGCAGACATCATCTCCCAGCCCAGCCTTTCGGTCATCCTCAATCCTCAGCTCACAGAGGAGGGCCTTTTTAGGTTTCTCCCTAATTTCTCTCAGTATTCCTCAAAATAAACCCAAACAGGTGAAAATATAAACTCTCTACCTTCCACCCAGCCAGGGAAAGGAAATTGTAATGCTTCGTTAAACACACAAAAGATTTGTCTCCCTTTCCCTCTGAAATTACCAATCCAGCCATCGGTGCCCTCTTGCCAGCTGGTGCCTGTGCTTTCTTCTTCTTGTCTGGACCAACTGCAGCCTCCCCGGTGAACGCAGTTTGAATGTCCTCCCTCTAGAAGGAGACAGTCCTTTCTGTGGTCTGAGCAGTCCCTGCAGCCCGGTCTGCATCTCGACTGAGACAGCTCTGAGCAGCAGGTGGGACCAGAGCCTTCCTGAGGTCCCTTCCTTCCTAAGTGATCCCGTAGCATCCCCATAGCAGCCCCTGCACCCAGCTGCCATTAGGTTGGGGGAGCTGAGGGAACAGCTGGGAGGTCTCTTTTGGGCATCATGATCTGGGGATCCTCCTAGCCATCTGACTGATTGGCCATGTCCTGAGCAGGCACATGCTGTCGCGCTGATCTCTGTCAGGATATTCCCTTTCTGACCCAGTGCTTCAGTCATTCCTGCCATGTAGGCTGCAGTTCTTACCACTGCCTTAACTGATGGAGGCTGGAAACTTACTGCTTGCTAGGGGGAAGATCTGTAAAAATGGTCCCCAGAGTTACCTGGTCCATCATAGTTTTCTCTCATTGAGCTATTTCCTTGTCCAGTCACCAGTCAGCAAAATCAGATAATTTTCTGGCATTTCAGGGATCTCAGTTATTTGAGGTCTGTTGACTACTGGATGACACACATTTTTGCTTTCTGCACTTCTGAGCAGATGTTAGTGTGTTACTGTGTCGGTTCTAAATTCAAGGACTGGGTCCATGCCCTGACAGTTTGTTTCCCAGTTGGGATGGCAAGGCCTGGGCAGGATCAGCCCTGTCCTTGTAGTATCCCATGTCCATGCCAGTTTTCCTCAGCAAGGAGACAAAGGGTGACAAGCCAGAGGGGCACCAAAGTGAAGTCCCCAGTGGAGGAGCTAGACCCCAGATCCCTGGCCCTGCAGTGGCACATCCCAGCACACAGGGCTCGACAAAGCCCAAAAGCTCTAGGTGAAGTATCTAGGCTTGCTCTTCTTGCTGCTGTAGACAGCTGTTGCTGCTGAGCTTCTGCTACAGATACACAACTTCCTCCATTTTGCCTTCTTATCATGATCCTTTCTTGCAAGCTCCCAGCCAGACTCAGCCAATTCTTTTTTTTCACAGGCTGTTAGAAATTTCTAGATGCTCAATGGAGCATCATATCCCCCTGGTGCTCTTTCAGCTAGAACTAAAAGACGTGACATGTTCTCTCAGTAGTTTTTTTACTGAGGCAACACAGACTTAAATTCACTTTTCATTATGCAGAGGAACCCACCACCCACCTTCCTAGACTCTTACGCATATTCTCGCTTTCCACACTGAAGGATACCAGGCATCTGGCAGCTGAGCTGTCTGCCATCTGTCCCCAGCCATCTTTTTCAGCCTGCTCATAACACTTTGAAGTGTATTCCTTGATCATCACCCCTCCCTGGACATGCTGGTGAGATTACAGCAGGTGTCTGAACCTAGTTTGTCCATTGCTGGCAAGCGAAAGTTAAACACCCCAAGACCATTAGTCTGAGAACTTAGTTTTTGAATATGGCATGCGATTCATGCAATCCATGAGAACAAATTGCCAACTTTCATTTGTAATTGCTTTAAAACCTGCCCTTTTATAAATGTTGTTTTAGTCCTGCTGGCAATTTTATTCCTGATCTCTTTAGACAGAAAATGGGCCTTCGTGTAGTTTTTAGAAAAATCCAATGTGCAGACTGTTTTTGAAGTTTATTAATCAATTTAAAGATTAACCTATTAATTTAAAATTAATTATACTTTGCTTTCAGTCCAAAACTACATTTATCCATGTAGTGATGGTCACTTATTAATGATTTTGTTGAAAAGTACTATCCCTCTTGGCTCTATTTATTTTCAGAAGACAGTTCCAGAATATGGGCTTTCATTAAAGAAAAAAAAAAGTCACCCTTTATGGCACTAAAAACGATTTTGAGAACCTGAACCAAAGTATGATGGCTTGCCTTCCATAGCCTGGAGACAGCATAAAACTATAGCCGCGCTGTGTGAACCACTTCATTCATCTCTGCCTTCGTTTTGACTTGCTCATTTGTTATTTATTTACACGCTATAGGCCGACTCTCTCCTGTGCCAGAGATCCACTCAGTGCAGTTTGGAGATGGGTCATAAGGAAGTCATTACAGCTCTCCCCGGTTTTGTGAGCGCTCCTGACCTCCGCACGATTTCTCTTGGTTGCCAAGCAGTCCTACGTTAGACCTTAAGCGAGGCTTTTAATGGTGTATTAACTTCAATGTGACTTAAGAATATGCCAAAACTGTGGCACATGCTTCTTTTCCCAGCACATACAATTGTTAATAAAAGTGGCCTGATACTGACATCTAAGTTTTCTGAGCCTTCACGGTGCTTGATATAGTAAAATTTAGGCAATTTTTGATGAAGATACTTAATCCAAGTACAGATTCAGAATATATGCAGCCATCTGTGATGGAAAATAATTCACAACTCTGTTTGTTCAGTGCTTGGCGTGACCGAGCTGGAGGTTTTCAGGAACTTCGGTAATATAAATATGACTTGTAAAGAAACAGCATTGGAAGATCCTCCCAAAGATAAAAGGTTAAAAGTTATGGCAGGATGGATACCACTGCTGGAAATCCTTTTTGTCTCCCTCTTGCTTGGTAGCAAGCACAACTACCCAGGCTTTTCCCATGCAAGTGCAGGATGTTAGAAGAAAAGCCTGGAAAGCGGCCACTGCCTCCTGAGCTCATCCCACCCACTTCAGGCACTCCAAAGAGGTGTCTGGTCACCATGGGCTCCTTCTATAGTTGGAGGAGAAACATATCTCCAGAGGATGACTCTGGCTGCTTGAGATCATCACCTATTTTAAAAGGAGCCGAAAACAACTTGGAATCTAACGTATGGGTTGCTGCGAAGTGTCTAAGGTTAAGTGAATGGGCTTTTTAACAATTTATCTCCATGCCTGAATACACTGAAAACCCTTAGAGAAAGACAATGATGAATTTCCCCCTGTGATTTCCTTTGTGAATTAACTCACATGTTTATTGTCTTGATTACTTATGTCCCACAAATATTAAATTATTCTTGCCACACTCCTGTTCAGTGACAGGAGCTAATGGACAGATAGGGAACTGAAGTCCCAATGGATGAAACTCATGATTTTCCACACATCTTCGGGGCCTAGTACAAAATACCCAAGTCCTAATTTTTCTGTCTTTTTTTATTTTTGCTGTCACAGCAGAGTTCTTTCTGACTGAAATTGCTCTGCCCACCGGTAGGTAGACCTGCGGTGTCTCCTCAAGCAGAGCTGTGCTAGAGGCTAGGGCAGAAGCCCCACGCTACCACCACATATGCGTGAAGCTGTACTTCAGGGGTACTGTCCCTCAGTCCAATATAGCTCAAACAAGCCAAGGGACTGGAAAGTTAATGGGTAATGGGGTAGTTGACCTGCATAAAGATAGAGAGATGCACATGCACACACATATGCACATGTACATAGAGCTTGCCCACCGGTCTTCATTTACTCAGAGAGCCTTGCTAAAACACTACCATGTATTTAGCAACCTGTTACAAGGTACAAGCACAGGGGAACCTAGCTGAAGTTTCATGGACCACCTTACTTCTAGCATTTTCTACTTTCTGACTGCTTGATATGGTAACAATTTTACAAGTCTTTTTATAAAGTTCAAGTACTTCATATTGCAAAACCTCTGAAATACCACACTGAGACCAATATAGCTTGACGTGTGTCTGCTTTTTGGAAACTACTTTCACTGTGTATACTTAAGCTATTTGCATTAACAGCGGAACAGACAGAGCTTGTTGCTTTTTATTTTTCTTGTGGAGCACTATTAGCAGAGGGTGAGACAAGTGCCTTGCCAGTGGGTTTCAGAAATATTTATCTAAGGCAGTAGGATAGTAAACCTCAGTTTGCTTGGGTTCCATCCCAGCCACTGAAGTTCTCTCCTCCTGTCTGCCGCTTCCCTCTTGCAAGGCACTCTCCTTTCTCCTGTACATGCCTGCCTCCTCCTCAGTTTTATTCTGCTCACCCGCCTGGTCCAGATCTCTCAGACCTTCCTTTCTCTTCCCAGTTTCTTTGCTCAAATAGTCCTCATGCACTGCATCAGCCCCCTGCTTCCCTCACCTCCCCAACCAATTTTCGGTCTATTGAGTCTCAGGCTACCTTTCCAAGATCCTTGTCCAGTGTTCCTGTGACAGTGAGGGCCCGAGACACTGACTGCCACCCTGCAGCTCAGGTCACACCAGGCATGGAACAACATTGCTGGGCAAGCTCCTGGTATTACCGGGCAAGGTGCATGGGTCAGCTGTTCTGTATGTGACAATTTTGCTGTGAAGAGGTCAAGAATACTTACAAGAATGGATTTCTGAGAAAATTTGAGCTGTTAAAATCAAAGTCTCTCTTTAGTACATTTAGTCTGATTTTTCAAAGTAATAGAGTCTGGTTAAATCTGAGTAGAAACAGAAAATGATATGCTCCTGATCAGCTCAAAGGACGTCTTCCCTATCAAGTCTGAAGTGCCTTCTGGAAAGCATGGGGGCATTTGAGAAGAGGTTGCCAACATTAAAAGAAAGAAAGGAAGAATGAAACAACCTATTTCCCCCCTCAGTGCCTGGCTCAGAAATGGCTGAAGTATTTTGCTCCATTAAACAAGTAAAAATCAGCTTGAGGCATGGAAAATAACAGTACAGTGAGTTAAAGTCTGACAAAGCTGTAAGCAGCCGGAGACAGAGTTAGAGATCCCAGGAACTTTCATAGGAGATGCACAGCTTCACTTCTGATGACAGTAACACTTCCCTTAAGGGGAAGCAACAGGGGACAGCAACCTCCAGGTGTCTCTCAGTGTGGATATTTGCTTGCTGCTATGTGGCATGGTCTCAGTGTGTGCCAGCTCACAGCTGTTGGGGATCAATGAGGGCACTCCACGCAGAGCTGGTATACAGATCACTTCTCTTCTTCAGCCTTCCTCCCCCAGAAGACCTGAGGAAACATTATTAACAGCAGAAATTCAAAGAGAAGGAACTGCACACTCTTGGTGTGGCTCAGAAGGTCACTGGTGTCCAAGAGAATCTAAGCATCCTCACCACTTTAGGGTTGCTGAATCACAAGTCTAGTAGGAAAAGTGCATCTCATCCTGGGACAAAACTGGGAACCATGTCAGAGGCAATGTCCCAAAGCTATTTCGCAACTTCACATTAGATCAGTAATGCAGAACTTGTGTTTGGGTGCTGCCACCTTATTTTAGCCATCTCACCTGGATGCCTATTTCTATAGCCAAAGAGGAGAAGTGGGCTCCTCCAGAGGGTCATTCAGCCCAACTCAGGCAAGCAAACAAGCTAATCCCTCAGCCCAGCACAGGCAGTCCTACCTTATGTCCCCACAGAGACCTGAGACAGGTATGTTTCTTTTTGTGGTGACACTTGGCTTAGCAACTTCAGTAAAAAGAACCGAATGCAAAACTGTTTCTCAGGCTTACTATTCCTGAAGCATTTGTACATAGCAGAGCTCCTGCCACAGAAGGTATGCCCCTCTCCACAAGCACTGCACCACTGACCATACCAGTCCTGCCTGGCTGGGTGATCCTGCAGGTATCATTAATATTTTTGAAGAACTGGTTCCTAAGTTGGGAGAGAAACACATTTGTTGCCAGGGTGGCTTCTAGATTGTAAATCATACAGCAACCCCATGTAACTCCCTTATAGAGCTTTTAATGAACTGTGTCCCATAGGTGAAAGCCAACAGCAATATTAGAAATGGTGTTTATTTTATAGCCTAGAAACTGCATTTTAAATGCTAGTATAGGTTTATATGACAGTTCTATTAAAAATAAAATAGACCCATTACAAAGAAAGCCCTTTACATCTGCTTTTATCTGTGTCTAAATGGCATGCCCAGCTCTGCAATCCCTCAAATGAGACATTTTTAGAACTTTATTTATGTTACAGCCATAACAAACTAGCAACTAGAAAACTATAATGGGCACAAACGGCTAATAAAAATGAGATTGTTGAAAAATACTTCTTAATAGCAATTTACAAAGGATCCTGATAAAACAGAACTGAGGCTCCGTTTCCCTGGAAGTTTGCCACCACTATAATCACAGCCATTTGGCAACAGGTACTCCCCCTCTTCCATCTTCTGTGACCATTTCCCTCTGAGTGTGCTGAAAGCCAAGTACCCTGAGGTTATTCCCCTGCCCTGCCATTAGTCAGTTGGTGCCTACTGATCCAGAGACACCCGTAGGGACTCCCCTTTTCTCCCCTCCCACTGTGCCCCAGGTGACCTGAAGGAGGAGGCATCTCAAGGGCTTTGTCATCTGCTCAGTGGGGAGCAGGTCAGCAAGGCAGGATCTGTCCCAGATGTGCAGAGGGTGCCCTGTTTCCTACTGAAACCTGCATCCTTTCTCCGAGGAACTGATCTGTTTACACAAGCCGGCTAAGATGAGCAGGTCAAACTTTCTGTTTATAGACTGAGAACTATTTTGCCCTGAGTGCAGTAACAGCTCCCCAGGAGAAAGATTGGAAGTTGAACTCTTTTCTTCTGCAGGGCAAATTTTGTGGGATTTTGACAATGTCCATGTGGCCACGTGTATGACGTCAGGGGGAAACCTCCTACCACCCAAGGAAAAGAGACCTTCTTCCAGATGTGCACTTGTCTGCAGCAGACCTACTCACTAGCCGAGGGAGGCAAGGGCAAGGCAGCACGTTCAAGTAAAGGTCAAAGTCCTTGGTCTGATCTAATTGCAGGTAGTGATGAATATCCTTGAATTGATGTCTTAACGAGTCCAGCATTATATCTACCTAAAGAGGAAAAGTTCCTGCTAATGAGTTTTTAGAACCCATGGAAAACAACCAAGTTTTAGAAAAAAATCAAGAGGTTTTAGTAAAGAAATAGCAGGGGCTAAAACCACTGTGCAGTGCCTTGGGCAGAAGATGGTGATATTGAGTGCAAAAAATTGCATCATAGTGTCACTTAAGACATGCACTGGAAGTTGGGTGTTCATGACACTACTTTAGGCTTATAGAGTGAGAGACAGTCCAAGCTCCATGCAAAGTAAGATTTAAAACAATGTGGGAAACCACTTACCCAGCCTCCCCAAGGAGGCTGCCAGAAGCACTAGAAATAGCCCCCATGTGTCAGGAACCTCAACCCAGCTTCCTCCTGACCAGACTCACAGCTTTCTGCAGTCTTACACTCAAACGCATCCATCATGCTTGCTCCTAGTTTGCTTTGCAATGAAGGCTACACATTATGTCCTTACAAATCTTTTTTTTTTTTTTTTTTTAACCCCAAATAGATTCAGGGGTATAGCCTGGACTATCTGAGACTGGTGTTATGTACAAAATAGAGCATACAGAGGAAGAAAAATAGCTTTGATAACACAGGTACTGGTAGACATGCAGGTACACATACAGATTTGGGTATAAGTGCAAGTGATAGCTATCGGGTGCACTGTGAGGCTGTACCAGTGCTGGGATTTGCAAAAGCTCAATTCATTGCAGCTTTGTGGCTGTCAGCATAAGGAGTTACCCTTCAGATAGACCACGGTTGGCTTTTGCACTGAAAATGAAAAATTTGGCCAAAGACTAAACAAAAGGGAAAGAAAATAATCTATTAAACTCCAAACAAAATTATGGCAGCAAAGGTGGCAGGAACTGCAAAGGCGGCATCTGTTTAGAGCTGGGCTCTAAATGTGTGCGGATTAGCCTCGCCCATGGGTAGCAGCACTTCCACTGTAAATGCAGACAAACATTACTTCTTTTCTTGTTTTTGTTCTGAGGGAACCAAGGAAAATAACACAAGTATTTCCCCTGTAAAATTTTAGCTAACATGAATGTTAGTATAGTTTCACAGCCCGTTAGCTGATCCAGTAACATAGGACCCTAGTTTATTTGAACTGATCCTAAGGGAATTAGCAAAACAGAAAGAGTAAGCAAAATTTGGGTTGCTTTATTCTCAGGGGTAGTCAATAAGAATACTTGTGTGAGCAAGACAAGTAAGACCTGACCCAAAGAAAATACATTTGGCAAATTCATGTAAACCGGAAAGTCAGTAGCAGCTATTGAGAAATCATAGTCATATTTTTAAGTTGTCCTGCTGAGGATTGCTGTTAACCACATCTCCCCTCCCCTTTCTCTCTCCCCCTTCTCCCAGACTTTTGTCCCAAGTACTTAATTGTGAGTAAAATATTTGTACTGGGAAGACATCAAACACACTGATTTCAGAAATTCAATTTTATATAATGCAAGACCCCTGAACTTTAGAGAAAGTTCATTTCATCAGCTATCACTAATCATCTGTGAGTCTGGTGCTTTACCAACTAAAACATAGTATTATGAATAATGGATTTTCCCCACATCTGAAGTGTAAGAATAATTACAAATATCAATACAAGCAATGACAATGTTCTGTGTGATTCTATTTTCTGATTTGGCAATAAAGTGCAGAAATAAACTGATACTTTTGCTTTAAAAATTGGTTAGCCTGCAAAACCAAAAAGTTTAAAACAAGTACTTGGTGAAGGTTTTTTTCTGCACATCTGTTCTAGCTATTATTTCTTTGGATCTTCCTCTTCCACTGCTCTTCATCTCTGATGTTTCACTCAACCTATGGCATTAGAAAGTGCTGAGCACCCGCCAGCAGAGAAGAAAGGCCCTCCATTCCTACCTCTCTGGGAGCAAGGATGTTAATACTTTAGGGAATGAGCCTTTGGTGTGATGACAACATTTTCACCTTGGCCTAAAGGAGTGTGTTTAGAAGATGAGAGGTTCAACTTGAGCTGGGATCTGTTGCATTCCTGTCAGCGATGCAGAACAGGCACTCGGTGACAGGGAAAGGAGATGCGCTTGGACATCCATCCCTGTCAGAGGAGAGCTTTCCTCCACCTTTTCCAGCAGAAGAAACAGAGAGATAGTATCACTTTTTTGCAAACACCATGCATACATACAGAGCATTATCCTTCATTGGCTGATAAAATTGCATTTAGGACAAGAGTAGCCAGGGCCAACATCTCTCGAAATAGGTAGAAGGGGGACCATCAAAAGCAATTTAAAATTAATAGGGATGTATACTTTATTTAGTGAAAGAACTGTTACACAAGACTTCCGAAAAAAGGAAGAGTTGCGATTTAAAATACAACTTTGATCAGATGCTGGGGTTATATTTTCTATGTGTAAAAAATAATCTCTTTCTTTGATGACAGAAATAAGAAAAATCAGTAGTGAAAGAAGGAAAATGAGTCAATACTGCATAAAGGAGTTCTCATCTGTGACAAGCTGGTTTTCAAATGACAACCAAATGGCGGCTACTACCAGAGGTGTAAAGACATAATCCACAGTAAAACTAAAGGAAGACTTTTATATCTCCTGGAGGTACCCCATGGACAGCAGAAATGAATGGCAAAATTAGGTACTTGCCATTCTGTGAGATGATGGCAACCCTGCCTGTGCAAGAACTGGCATTTTATTGGTCACTAATTGCATTGAATCTGTCATATACAGTTGCAGATCTCTCTAGTTGTATAAATCAGTGTTTTATCATTGACATCAGTCAGAATACTTCTCCTGAGAATGAGAAACTACAGGAAGAAGATTACGCTCTGCATTCATCTCCCAAGTCAGAATTGTGTTGATGTTGTTTTCCTGATCAGCTCTGGAAAGCATGCTTGGTTATCTTCTACAAATCCAGAGATCTCTGTTATAAAATCCCAGAGGCATGAGCGAGAGATTTTTCTGTTCACATTTGTGGCTTTTGTTTTGTAATGCTTTTCCACTCTGAAGCTATGCAGGTAGTATGTACATCAATATTGCCAATGTTTTCCGGTTTGTAGACCCCTGAAAGTTTTCCCATAGAAATATGGATACCCACATAGACAGCTTAAACTATTCCTATTTGGCTATAGGTTTGGTTTTCATAGCTACCTTTTGCAGATCCCACAGTAACCTTCTTCTCCATGGATCTTCAAGAGTTTTCTGACCTCATGTTAAAGCTCAGTTCTTAACACTAGTAATAAACAAACTTCAAAAGATTTAGGTTGCATTTATTTAAGCACCATGAATCTGAATACATTCCAGAACCTTTTGTGTCTGAAGTTTTTGAGGAAAGAATAGGTTGTCACTTTTTAATTGGTTAGCAACAAACATTAGGGAAAATGCTATCGGTCTTTTTTTAGCTACAAAATACAGTAAAAAAATATTTCTCTGTCACTTGTGGATCATGGAAGGTTGCAGCGACTACGTTACCCTATCTTGCACTTCAGAATGGCTTCCAGTCTCATTATTTTTTGAAATTAGAACTAGAATAAGAAGGATATGATCATATGTATACACCAATTTAGACAAAGTCTCCTTCCATTTTTAAGCTTTTTGAGAAGAGTTAGACATGTAGATCTTAGGTTAAGCATTAAAAGGATTAAAGATTAATCCAGGCCATTCTCAGATCACTCTTCAAAAATAAGAATGAGCAGATCAGAGTGAATTTTATTCTAAGCACTTAAAAGAGGATACCAGCTATAACCACTGCAAGTGGTACAGAATGGAAAAGGTCAGTGAGCAACAAGGTAGCTCTATGTTCTTCCTCCTTCGGAAACAGCGCTTATATTGAAAATGTATAAACATATATCGTGTTTATACAGTCAAATGACTTCTCTCCTAGGAGATCATGGCTTATTTAAGGCCAGGAAGAAGTTATTAGGGAAAGAAAAAAAAGCATCCTAGAAAGAACAAATCTCTTGACCTGGTAGCATATTTATGCATCCGAGACTAGATTTCAGCTCTCCTGATTTAAAGCAGTGTTTCTTAACGCCTAGATTGTACCAAATGGGTGCATTAGTCATATTAAGGCACTGTAACAAGATGAAATCACAAAAGCTCTGCCGCGAGGATGGTCCTACAGTGCAGTTTAGGGCTTGGCCTTTAGACCTGTGTGGTTAACTCCTAAAACCAAGTTGTTTGAAAGATCTGGCTTTCTCACAGGAAACATGAACAAGCTTCTTACAGGTGTCTGGTAGCAGTCTTCCTTTTCTGGATGCACAGAGGAACAATCTGATGATATTTTAAAAATTCCAGCTCACTTTTCTGCTGGCTTATAGCTGAACCCCAAAATGCGAAAGTGTTTGGCTTGATATGATTTAAGGACTGACAGAGCAGAGGGCTTGTTGCCTCTTGCTTCCATGCATTTCACCTTTGTCAAGCCTCTCACGAATATATGTCTTTTACATAATCCAGCCAGCTGCTCCACCACTGTCCCTGCAGAGTAACTGGGTCACCATCTGAGGCCCGTGGCCTGCCTGATTGCGTGGGCATTGCCAGCATCTCCTTCTTCTCACCACTCCATGTTTTCACTAACGGATAAAAAAAAATGGGGGGGACACAGGAAAGCCTTGGTAACTATCTGGGGAAGCTAATAAAGATCTGAACTGTTACCTCTCCTCCCAAAAGATGGAAACTAAACCACCCATTGATCTGGGAGGAACTCTTTAGGAAGCCAAAAACAAGCGCAACAAATCATGGAAAACATCTGCAAGTGACTTCAGCTAAAATACATGATGGGAGGGGTTTTCTGTGTCCCGGCCCTGAGTTCAACTTTCACCAAAATCAAGGATTGCTCCTGGGTGAAGACCACCACCTCTGCTTCAGTGACTTGAAGCATCAGGGGTTCAGGGCTCATGCATTAAGGTGTCATTCTCAGCGCATGCAAGAAGACCCTGCTATCATCTGGGTCACTGAGGAATATCCTCTCGATAGGGAGGGGCTGCTTTCCTTAAGAGCATTTTTAGAGTTGCAGAAAGAAATGTTGAAGGTAAGATGGCTGTGTACAGAGAAAGATTATATTCCAATAATCACTTCAAAGAGAATCGGGGAGGAAGGCATGTTTCTAATTTCTATACAAAAACAAAGGAAGTAATTTCTTTCAAGGTTTTTTATTTGTTTTTCAAATTGCACAGTGCTCAACTTTTAAAATAATAATCATTCTTGACAGCCATTTAATAATTGTTAGTGATCTATAGCTTTATTATAAAGTACTCATCTAATGATGTATTTCCTTTACCCTGAGGGCCAAGTACAAAGCAGGGAAATTATCTCGGTGATACTTTTAATAACTTCCTGTGGGATTGCAAACTCTGGCTGAAGCTGTCTCTGCAAAAGAGTTAATCATGTAATTTCACAGATTAGACAACACAGGGTTACTAATGAGAAACTTCAGTTCAGTGATAAACTCTTTTTTTTTCCAAGAATATTTTGAGAGGCCTGTAACCTTTGGCTGACACCCAACGAGGCTATTAGTTTAACCATGGGATGCACTACCAAATGTACAAGAGTCAGCAGAACTTTTCCTTCTGAAAAGTGCTCATAACCCTCTGTGAAGAAGTCTTCAAAAACCCAGATGGGATAGGCGGAAAGGAAAAATCAGGGAAAAAGGGGCTGACTTATCGGCTTCCAATAATTGGCATGGCTTCAGCTTCCAGTTTCTTTTCAACAACGTCCGCTCACTATAGCAACCCCGGATCCCATTTAAATGTCATGCTGCCCTCTGTTCTATAAACATGTATCATCCATCACTAAATATTTAGATCTGAATTGTTGGAGCTGAGTTCTGTGCCAGGGGTAAGGGGATTAATTCCTTTCAAGGCCCTCACATGATGGATTTTTCACTGAAGTAAACATCCGAGAAGAGCTCACACTACGGCCATAAAATATATAAATAAAGTTTAAAGTTTAATTAAGTCAACATTATTTAAAGTGGTTGTCATATTTTATGGTGAACTCTTTGTGTTTATTTTGTATGACTCCTCATAAATAGTCTCTCCCCTTCAGACAAAAGGCACGGCTGGGTTAAAGTTAAGGGTCCCATGCGTGGTACGGGAAGGAGGATCTCCCGGGCTCAGGGGATCCGAAACACACTGTATCGGGCCTTCTGCTATCTCGTGTCTTTCTAATGAGCTGAGATGTTGTGCAGACACAGGAAAAGCATGGCGGAGTTTACAACAGGCGTGACACGGGGAAGTCCTTCGAGTGGCTATCTGGGCTTGGCAGAGGGAGGGCCGCATCCTGCCCGGTCCAAAGGCTGCTGATGCCGGGCAGGCAGGCAGTGGGGAAGCAGATGGGGCTCGGAGGGGGCAGGTTGAGAGGGGCAGCCTCCCCCCAGCCTCCACCAGCCAGGGGATTGCACCAAGCGCTGGGAGAGAGCTGGTGTTGCTCCTATTCCTCTCCCACCCTTCCTGCTCCCTAAATAAGTCCCTCAACCCAACGAGGTATACTTTTGAGAGGAAAATGATATGATGTTGTTATGTGGCCTAATCCTTTGGAACAGCAAGAGTAACTTTAAAAGTGAAAGAAAATAAGTGGACAAATTCACCGAAGTGATTGCTAATCCATGCTCTCCTGTAGGGAGGTCTTATAACACCCTCATAAGGACTTCTGGGTAATTAGCTAAGCAGCCAGGTGGGAAAAGGTGAGCCATATGCTGGAGCTCTGGGTCAAACCTGGGGAAAACTTGCATCAACTTTGGTGGTCCCTCAGCTGCCATGGGCAGCTCCTGCCCGCCCTCTCTGCCCCCACTCCCCGTCTGCACACCAGCAGGGGCTACGTCTCGGTTCAGGGGCTTGATATTAGGGTAAACACAAAACTCTTGTGAGATGCTGATATTCTCGAGGGATGTGTGCTGTGTAAGACCGAGGCCTCTTTTTTTCTCTTTCTCAGGATTTTCTGCATTTGTGAAAGGAGGCTAGAAATGTTGCCAGGACAGTAGAGCCCAAAGACAGGACTAGTATTAGCTGTGACAGGAGTTTGCCATTGATCTCCTACATGACTGAGAACAAGTCATTAGGTATTTCTGTTTCTTACCAATAAAGCTGGATTAGCAGCATTTTATCTTGTTTATCCTGCTTTGACTGTAAAGTTCCTGCAGCAGGGTTGGTCTTTTACACTGTGTATATAGCACTCACACCAAAATTTCCACTCTCTGCAAATAGTCACCTATAGCTGCTATGGTGCTGCAAACACTGGAGAAAAGCGTATTCCCCCTTTTTGTTCCAGTTATACCTCTCTGAACAGCTTTTTCTGCAAACATATGAAAAGTGCCAGAAAAAAAACTATAGGTGAACATTATTCCTGTACCTGTTCATGCTCATTCATCCTGTAGCTATTTATAAAGTAAATGTGTATGTGGGTATGCATGTCTGTATATGTACACGCACACACACGTGCTTTACTGATTCTCAAGTATCCATGTTTAATCTATGAGCATGGACACATTTATTCAAATTCAGAAGCATAGGTCATGCAATCTGTTTGTGAGGGAGAATGCAAGGCATGCTCTGTCCCGACAGGGCACACGCAGAAATGCAGACCAGACTGAACTGAATTTACCAGGCAGTAAATTCTCTTTCTAGCAAATGAAGCCACAAACAGCCATATGATGAAAGATCCCTCTGCTTTCATTCCGTATCAGTACTGATTATGTTGCCCCAAAATCTTTAGCATTAGGTAACACGATCATGCTGAAGGTAGTATGAAATTTAATGAGGTCTTAATCTACATGACAGGTTAAAAGCTATGAGAGTTTCTAAGGCTCTATGTGGTATAAATGGAGTGCAAGCTATTATTATTTGATAAGATAGGAAGAGGCCTAGCTAAAGGGAAAGCGGTTCCCTACAGGCTCTGGATTTCAGTTAGAAGTGACACTGTTAAAACTAAAAATACATAAAGAAACATAAAGAAAGAAACAAATATGGAAAAAGGGGAAAGAGAGAAAGAAAGGAAGAGAGAGAAAGAGAGAAAGAAAGGAAGGAAGAAAAAGAAAGGAAGGAATGAAGCAAGCAAGCAAGCAGGAGAAAGACAAAAGAGAGAGAGAAAGAATGAATGAAAGAAGAATGAATGAAATTCAAAGTACAAAAAAGCAGCTCCATCACTCCGGAGCAAGAGAACAGTTTTTAAAAAAAAACCAAAAACAAACAGAGAGGGAAAATATTTAATTTGAACTTCATTTAAAAGCAGTAAGGATTTGTTGAAAACCAGTTAAGGAGTGACTCCTAAAGGGGTTAATGGTGGTCAAAAGTCACCAGTACTACTTTCAATGGCATGGAGTGAAATTCAGCCTGTGCAAAGAGCTAGCCCTAAGCTTGTTCATCTCGTAAGCCCTGTCCTCTCTGTTTGCCAGCCAGCAAAAGCTGCTCACCGGGTCCGAGACTTCCTTTCTGAGCTGCCAGAAGTGGGAAATAGGAGGCAGGTTTGATTGCACCACTATTTCTCACGCCAAAGAAGTATGGCTGTACAGTGATATTCACGTCTCGTAACAACCTCTGCCGCACTTCCCTCAAGGGGGTTCCCACCTGCAGGGGCATGCAATCACCACCCTGGGGCTCACACGCTGGAAAAGTCCCACAGAAAGGACTAGGCAGGACTGGCATGTAGGCATTGTTTTAGCCTCACTCCCTGCGTGGGGATGGACTTAGATCCCAAGCCACTGGCTGCACTTCTGACAATTTGTGTTCTACTCTATCATGTTGCCTTCCAAAGGCCAGCCAGATAATCCATCCATAATATGCACCATTAGCGTTAAATTCCCCTCTTCCCAACTCATCCCCCTGCCTAAGTCGTCAGCTGCTTTGGCAAACAGCACAGCAGAAGCATGGCGTTTCCCCTGCTATAGGTCTTACATATATGCATGTAAAAAGTTTGTAGCTTAGTTTGGATCCCCAAGTACCTTGAAACCTGAGTGCTCAATGAAGTATTAATTCAATTTCTGAAATACTAGAGGTGGGAAGGAAATATATCAAAAGTTATTGATATGGACAAAAATATGAATTTTCAAAGTAAAACCAAAACCAATTACTATTTCGCTAGTATTTTTATGGGGGTGGGTGGAATTTACAGGAAAACAAATATCCTATCTCATGACCATTTCTGATGAGTCAAAAGTTTCCCCACTACTCCGTTCACAGCAGGCGTTGGATTAGCCAATGCCTTATTCAATCAGGAACAACAGTGACAGAGGGTCAAGTAATTGCTTTTCCTGACAGGAAAGCAAAGCTACCAGATGGGGAAGTGATGATTAGGCAGTCTCTTTGCCCAATTAATATTGAATTTATAGAACTGTGTGAAATAGCTCCAGTGAGGGAGACTGATGACGACTTATCCCAGTCAAGGGATTCATCATGGACTAGGAGAGAAAGAAGTAGGTCTGGGGAAGCATAAATATGAACACTAGCCCTCACTTTGGCATAAGTGCTTGTTGGCTGTGCTGTGGACATAAGCTTTCTCTTTTTCCTTGACCAGAAATGCGATCATTGTCAAACACGCTATATATATTTGTGCAGAAATGTTTAGTTTTGACAAATCAACAGGTTTTGACAACAAAATAAAACAAAAAAGCATTATTTTGCTGGCAAATTCTTTAGCAGCCCTCGCAGTCAATGCTCCCAGAATTGCCTTTAAACAGACAAATCATTCCCACAAGTATGAATGTGCAGTTCCAGCTACTTTAATGGAATTTGCATGTGTATATCAAGGGGTAGAATTTGGCTCTTGGTCTAAAACACATTGAGCACTTTTTAAAGAGAAACTCATTTAGCAATGATGTAAGTCTCTGCAGTTTCCCTGTTTTGTCTATGGAATATTCCAGTTTTATAAAATGGTATGAATATATGCAATGTAGTTATATTTGGCTTTTATAGCAGTATGCAACTGCGAGTCGAGAACAACGCAGTTAATTGATGTTTACCAGAACAGTTATCCCTCAATTGTAATCCTTTTATTCGTGTAAAAATTATTCTGATACTCTGGACTCAGAATTTTTTCTGATTTCACTGCTTTCATGCCAAGGGAATTCCCGTGATTTCAGTCAAGTTACCCTGGCATACAGCTGATGCAGCGAAGTAGCAAATCAGACTCTGTGGAAGAAATCTAGTCCATTGATCTCAGTGGGAATTTTGGCATTGATTTCAAGGGAGCAATATTTTCCCTGTAGCACTATAAAATAATAACTTTTCTTTGTGTAGGTGTAAAATAAAGTTAATATCTCAGTTATAGTGACCAGATATGCAGTATAAATACTGCTTAATTTCTGCATATACAGAAACAACAGAGGACTTTTTAATCTTGATTTTTGTTTAAATTCTCAGTGGTAAGTATACTTTGGGCTACAAATACTTCTGGAGAAATCATTCAAAAAGGTATAAACAAGGTAGCTTGAGCATGAGCCTTATTGAAGGCATCTTGAAGTCAAATTTTGGTGTAGCTGACCTAGAGAATTCTTCAAGAGAAGTGTGAAAATAAACTGTGACCTGAAGTGTTTGGGTTTTACTTGTTTTTTGGCAAACAACCTGGCCCTGATTCACCTCTCACTTAATTGCATAAGTGCTATAAGTGATAAAGCTGAATCTCATCATATAGAAAGAATAGAAGAATGAAAAAATACTGTGGTAATTGTATCGGGGTCTTGACCATGAGAATGCAAGCTTGCAGTTTATCAGCTGAAGAATTTCTGGTAGCGACTGGCCTTCTCCAAGGTAGTGGCAGGAGATTCTCTGGTGTACTTTGAACCTATCTTTTTTTGACTGTTTGTGACCAGACTCACATGCAGAGGATAAGACCAGAGAAGAGCTCATGGAGTGATTAAGAGCTCATTGAACGGGCCTATCAAAGGGCTCACTGGGGATCCCATCTTAGAAGAAGAGACCAGAAGAGCTTGGCATGGTTCTGCAACACGATGAAACCTGAGGGAAACCTGTTACATTCCACAAATACACTAAGGAGGAAGAGACGAAGAAATACTAGGAAGAGGAGAAGTTTAAACAGATGGAAAATACTGTCACAAGGTGAAATGTTTATAAGCAGTCCGGAAATTAATTTAGACTTTGAGGCAGAAGGTGTTTTCTGGGTCAGGTTTCCATGAAGGCAGCAGATAAAAATGGGGAGGTTCAAGGTGGAGCCTGGCAAGTGTATACACTGACTATTGGAGAAGGGGCTTGTTGTCACTATGTGATACAGGACCCTCCTTTTAGTCTAAATTCCTCTGCTCTAAATCGGGAGTAGTTCTGCTGAAGAACCTGTTTCATAAAACTGATAAAAGGGTGTATCATCCCCTCCCCTATGAAATACCACTTTAGTGGCTTTGCTCTGATAGCTGAGTAGCTTCAGAAAACCTGTCTGCCACCAGAGGGTTGAGCAATTCTTAAGGGAACAGGTAGGTCCCACCCGTGTGCATGCTCCACTCTTCTCTGTGTCTGGGATGCCTCAGATAAAAAGTGTTGACAGCTCCAGTAGGGATTTTACAAGAGTTTGCCATTCATATTCCACAAGGACCAAAAGATCCACATGGGAATATTTAATATAAACAGCAATAGTTTCCCACATCTTTGTTTAGAGAATAGCCTGAGGATTTCTAAACTTTAGGATCATATTCATTCCAGAAGAATGGTTTCACTTACAGCCGTATAAATCTTTCCTTTACTTAAATGAGGATTTTTTTTGCTTGTATCTGAATATTTAAATACAATATTAAGGTAATCAGACTGCAGTGGGTAGCTTAGGTAACTCTCACCTCATCTAGTTTTACTTTACAGGGAAAGACCTGATCTATGGAGGTGTTAACTATCTATTGTCGTAGTGTGAGACCTGCCAGACTTCCAGGAAATACAGTGGGGTTTTTTGGTAAAACAAATTAGGAAAATGTTTCCCTGAGATTTCAAGATTGGACTTGCAAAGAAATCCAGGGCTGAAAAATTAAAGTCCTGCTTCCAGCTGGGCTCGGCTTCTAATCGCAGTGATCGGGCTGTGGAGCTTAGTACTCTTGAAAGCCCAGCCTTGCCTCTAAGTGCCTAAGAAGGAGCTGTTAGACATCGAGCTGTTTGGAGCATCTGCTCTGAAGCGTCCAAAAGGCCATTTCTCTTAGCTTGCCTTTAGGATATTTGAAATGCCTTTTTGGCCTACTTAGCAGTTTTAAACATTCCTAACTTCCTTAATAAAGCCTACTGCTATATCACACTTGTCACTATTAGCCACAATCTGATATAGCACATGCAGCCTCCCTTGGAATTACCAAATGTAGGGGAGGGGAGGAAAAGCTATCTTTTTGTTAAGAAATAATGATACAGTATTGCTGACTTCTAGCATTCATGCGTCAGACTCACAGATGGCTGTGAGACTGGAATACCTTTATTTCCTTCCATTTGCCTGCTGATTTCTGAGATTTTAATGCTTATATGTGTCAGCTCTTCTCCACAGCTATGTGGGCTTGAGTGCACCAGAAATGAACAGTTACTGGATAGTGGAGTGCTGCATATTAGCTATTCATGAATCATTTCCCCACTCACACATATCAGTATTCTGAGTTTCTGTTTTCATATCTATGCACTCTGGATAAGTTTAAGCAATGCTGACGCTCTCTCCTGGCACATTGGTTGAACATTTGTGTCCTGTTGTGTTCCTGGAAATAGAAAGGATAGATGAAAAATAGAGGTCATAAGCCACTGCCAAAAAAAACCACACCAGTGCCTGCTCTTTCACAGCTACAGTTAATCCTTCTTCAGAAAATAACTGATATGTGGAGCTAAAAGTAGGAGATTTTGCTAAAATTTCCATCCTGGGAGTTCTGAGGAGTGTATGAACTCAGGGAAAATTTCAAACATAATTGAGACATCATAACCTCAAACAGCTGTATGTGCCCTGGCAGGGTGCTTTTTAACACCTAGCGTTCCTCACATTCATCTATCACTGTTTCAAGAAATGAATGATGGCACAGATCATGCTGCAACCAATTCTTCCAAAGTGGGACATGTGCATAGTATTACCCAGTTTAAGAGAGAAAGTCAGAGGCAGAGGAAGCGCCAAACAATCTTTTGTTTGTACCTCATGAGACCATGACAAAAATAAAGTGGGATCACTTGTTTGGGAGACTGAGGGAGGAGGCTTTTCTACATGCTTGTTGACTGCTAGGTTTTCTTTCTGGGAGTTAATAGAAAAACACTTTCATCTCTGTGTTTGCAGCTTTAGTTTACTGCTACCGGGCACAAGTCTTTGGTGTCAGGAGGAAGGAAGCAGAGGTGTTAGGACATAAAGAGCATCTTCCACTTACCGGGTGAACTACAGAAACCAGAACCACTTTCTTCCTCTCTGCACACATGAGATGTTATGTTCCCTTTACAGAGACAAATGAAGGGAAAGCAGCTTAGGATGATCGGTGTCATCCCTCAACAGTGCAGTCATTAAAGATAACTAAATTAAAGTAAGTTACCTCTAGTTAACATTAAACAGTAGTTCATTCTTTACAAATAAGGCATCATTTTTTGTAAAAACAATGTTTTACCTACTAGAAATTCCTTCTTGAGCTTTCATTCAAAGGATGCATTGATCTGATTTATCAATTTTCTGGAATACACGAAAGACAGAATAATATAGCTTTGTGGTATTTTATAAGAACTAAAAAAATAAAACCCCAAACCCAACAAGTAATCTAAGTCTATCCAGTTAGAAGTTTAGACTCATTACATAATGTCAGATTTGGGGGAAAAGAGCTAATTTCCTATTCATTAATATCTACTGTTTCAGTAATCGTGAGTTATTTTTACCAAAGGCAGAAAGACAAAATATAAGAAAGTGTTCACCAAAGAGGCTACTTTGTAAAGCTTGGTCAGTATTGGAAATAACCGTTGTAGAACTTCCTTTGTGAAGTTAATCACAGCAAGTATATTCTCTTGTACTTGCTTCATCATCTGAAATTGTGTTTTGATTGTAGTTTGCAACAGTTAAACTATCTGTGTGTTCAAGACTTCTTTCTCTTGATCATGTGCTTGATAAAAGTTTTCTTAACTGGACTTAGCTACTTTGTTTGGTTTTATCCTTCCCTTCTACAGCCTCTCTTCTTATCCTTTTCTCTGGACTCTTAACAACTTCTACTTGAAGCACACCAGTATTTATGGTGTGCCCTAAAGGACAGTGCCCCCTAAAAACATATTCATAAAAGTTAGTACAATCCACAAGTACAACGAGTTCAAAAGAAAAACAGCCTGGAAATGAGCTTTGAGATGAATGCTTTAGAGTCATTATCTGAGGTAAACTGGCAGTCTCTAATGAGACATTTGTAATTTAATTGTGTCATGGAGAGACTATAAATTTCCCCCAGAGCCCACATCCAAGTTGTTTTTATAATGAAGATAAAGTAACACACATACCAAAAATCTTTTGAATACACTATAACTTCTTCCAAAAAGATAAATAGGGCCTATATCCTATTTATGTCACTACACTTGGTTGCATAACAGAGTTTACAACAAGTAGGATAGAGAGCAAGAGTCCATCTATAATCATTTAATACCGTATAATTCTTTACATTTCTCTTT
>NW_009647401.1:4420771-4524026 GCF_000708025.1 Charadrius vociferus | reverse complement strand
TCAGTACTACAAAAGAAGACGAAAAATAACAGGATTACAAATGGTTGTTCTACAGAATCATTATATGGGATTATGTTGTGTTTGATGCTCCCTCTGGGGAATAAAATGTTCTAATACTGCATGACTAAGCCACTCCTGCATCAGATTTCTACAGCTTCAGATAGAGAATTGTAAAGATTTTTATGCCTTAATCAATATCAAAATGCTGCCTACTCACTCCAAGTTCTTAAAGAAATTAGGACAAGCGCGTCTTTCAGATATAGAAATATATTGTGCAATACACTCGATTGATCATACACCATGAGCCCTCTGGGTCCCTCAGCTGGAATGGTGTATTTACTTCTCTTACAGATTTAAGCATTTTTTTTGTGATGTGATTCTGTTTCTTAAATTGTGCTGGCAAAAATCTTCAAAGTTCCAGCTAGCTTGGACAACTTTTTCGAACATTGAAAACGATTTAAAATGGAAGTGGCTTTTAAAATCAATCTTAAACTTCAACAGATACCTAAGCATTCATTTTTTAGGCAAAAGTAGGACTTATAACCTGGAAGTGGGACATAGAGGAGGATGAAGAATATTTTATGTCCTAATTCTATGGCAAATATTGCAAAAATACCAAGTTCTACAAGGATCTGCTTTTGACTGTTTTCCTCTGACTTTTTTCTCTCACTCAAGATGGATCCTGTGATCTAAATACAGGACAGGGAGTGATCATTCTTGTATTTCAATTCTGTCTTCAACATAAACTGTCTCTGCATTTTTAGGAAAAGATGTCTCACGCTGAGATAGCTTTTAAAAAGCCATTCTGAGATTTCTTATGATGTCTGTAATGCAAGCCCAAGATTTTGAAGCTGCCATCCTTGTAGATGCTGTTCACAGTGCAAGGTCTCAGATGAAAGACATGAAACTCCTCCTCAGAAGCAGCTCCAATGTATCTTTTTCCCATTTTGGAACTCTTTTAAAATTTTTTTCACCCCCAAGAAATGAACCTTTTCATATACTTTCTCCCATCTGAAGATGAATATTTCCATTCGTAAACAGCAATTTGTTCAATGAAAGAATCAGAAAAATAATATCCATCTAAAATAATTTTTATTGAAAATGAGGTTTAGCAAGATCCCTTCCAAGCTCCGTAGACAGTACTATAATAATATTTATCATGTAACTATTTCATTTTCTGTTCTAGAAAGCACATACACATTGTGCTAAAACACTGCTGAAACCTGAACCAAGACATAATTAAATCATTATGCACAGGGATAGATGAAAAGTGATCAGGAAAGATTGCAGCCATTTGACCATTTTGGTCTGATTCTTTGTTGCCTAATACCTTGTGGAGACATTTACAGGCATGTATAGGGAATATGAAACTGAGGAATGCAATCACAACTGATGTATTTCATATTGACTTTTAGTAAAAATAGAAGAATATACATTCTAGACAGTGTAATGTATTAGGCTTCACATTGCAGTAGCTAAATGAAATTTTATGGCCTTAATTTTACAGGAAGTTAGACTAGACAATGCAATTGCTTCTTCAGGCCTTAAAAATCTAGGAACCATGAAACAAATGACTGCATTGGGCTCAAGTCAATGGAGAGTGAAGTTCTACTGCAGCTGGAAGGGATAAGAATTTGCAGGAAATACAGTACAGTATACAACAGAAAAGGAATGGATTGTTTCAAATAAAAAGTTGTGTGACTTGTTGCTAATTCCAAAGAAAGAGGTTACAGCTTGCAGATGAGGCACGGGCTGTAAACTATTCAGGATGACTTTCATTGCTCAGAGGGTATAATTAAAAGTATGAAGCAAACTGCCAAAATCTACAATAGAAATGAAAAGTGTACACCAGGTCAAAGGGGATCTGGACTCATTTCTGGAAGAAGAGACAGTGCACAGCTGTTAGCTTGACTTTTTAAGGGTGAAGATGATCAGTTACTATATGAATTGATTGGTATTTCCCAGGCATGTTCTGTTAGGATTTGAAGTCTTCTCCTGGACCTTCATGTATCATTGTTTCTTTCTGGCAGCTGCATTCATCCAGGAGCAAATGTCTTCCACTGACTGGAAAGGCATATTGTAGAGTAAAATTGCGGTAGTTCCCAGAGAAAATACCTTGGTGCGAAGGAATTTTCTTTGTTTTGCCATGACTTAATTCAGATCAGGAAAAAAAAAGGATGGGTAGCTAACTCCAGCATTGGGAGTCTTATCCCCAATTAATTGTCATGACAGTGCCTAGATCTGTGATCCTGTATCTAACTGATTTCATAGACACATCCATGAGAATAATATCCAAACAGTTGCATACACCTTTGGAGTCTCACTGGCTCTACAGTCTCTATAGTGTGATGTACCATGTAAAAAATCAGAACAAGGGACAAATGGACACGACTGGGGACAATCTGATCAAAGAGCACTGCCACTGTCCATGAACCCCACCTCAGTAACTCACTCAAGCAAGCCTAAAAGTGAATCACCTGAAATGGACAGATGCAGGCATAGGTTAAACTGAAGGGCTTTAGAAAAACTTAGGCTCACAAAATTCTTGAATGCTGTAATCCTCCCAATCATATAATATCACTCAGACATTTCATCATCTGTAAGAGAGGGGATTACCACTTCTGCGACAATTATGAAATCACTAGAACAACTGATGTGACTCGAGGAGTGTATTTCCATGCTGCTGGCGCAGAAGAAGACATGCTCTGAAGGAGGAGGTACTAGGGTGAGAAGAGATTATAAGCATTTGGATTTATTGGACTATTTCTTGGAGCCCTCTGTATTAAGCTGAAAGGCTGAGCGTTAAGGAGCCCTGCCTGCTTCATAGCATGCTCCGAGCTCCCATTTATTTGGGGCTGCAAATGACTGCTGAGTCCCTTGATGAAAGGCTCTCTTCATGAGACATAAGCAGCAGGCACGGTTTTTTTCAGAAATCCACGTTCACAGTACCAAACCAGGGAGGCTGAGTGTGAAAGCTGAAGTTTTTTTGGATCCTGGACAAGTTACCAGGCACACTGACTGCAGTCCAACATAAAATCTGCTTACACCAGAGCAGCAGAACAAAGAAGGTCCCAGGCTTTCTGTGTTCTCACCAGCACCGTGGATCCAGTGCAAAGAGGCAATAGCTACTTCTGGCTTAGCCCCAAATTTACTAGGACCCTGGGAAAAGAAAAGTAGCATGCAGAGGCAGCTCCTGTGGCTAATCCTGGTGACATGCAGCCACTTTATTTGATACCTCTTTACTCAGAGGAGTTTGTAAAATTTAGGTCATATTAGTGTCCTACCTATATATGGAAAAGGACCATGGATAACCAGTTTTGCTCGTAGGCTTTTTTCAGCATAGTCTGAGTCACCCTCATTAGATGTAGGAGCAACAGAAATAGAAACAGAAGTTCTCATTGACATAGACCCAGGGAAGTCATCATATTCTCAGTCTTCTCTCTATTCCCTCCCAAGTTTTCCTAGGCACTGCATAAATACAGCAGGAGATTGTCCGTACCTCAGAGTGGTTTTAATCTAAATATTATCAGAGATCTAATAGCAGTTCAAAAGTTTCAAAATTTTCCAGCTTCACATACCACATGCATTACCAGTGATGCAGCTTTGTTTAAAGCAACTTGAATTGTGCAGGTGAAGAAGCCTATGGGGCTGGGTAATGTGTACAGCCACTGAATGCTCTTGGGGATCAATTTTTAAGGGAGTTCCTGATATGTGCGATGAGTTTCTGTCCCTATTTTTAACATCTGCCCACCAGCTCTTTGAATATACTGTTACTGACTGGAAGAAGTGACCTCAAAGGGGCAAAAAACACAAATCACAAATTGTGTTGTCAATTATCAGGTGGGTGGCTGACTTGTGACTGTCACTGCTGAGCACACCTACGCTGGCTTTTAGTGAACATAGTTGGCTTGAATCACTCAGCTTTCCTATTCTTGCCCCATTTCCAGAATAACACCTGTAAACATGACAACAGTGTATGGGTTTCCCGGATTTTCATTTGTCATTCCTTTTGTCCACAGTGTTTAGTGAATTATCCTTTGTAGTTCAGGACTGACCCCTCATGAGACAGATGAAATTTAGATTTCCCTGGAAATGTCTGGCAAACTTTCCACTAACTTGAATAGAGCTGGGATCCGTTTCCCATCGCTGGGATTTTGAGTGGGTTTTTTTGTTTGTTTCTATGTTACTTGTGGTCAATATTTCCTGTTCGTAGCATATTTATGGAATATCTTAATAGAAAACGGTATGATACTTTCGATAATCTTTGGTGCTTTCTTCAAGATACTGGTCCTTGTTTTGAGGAAGTTGTTCAATGGAAATAGTGCAAACCTTTCTTCTGCACTACACATGCTGAATCAAAGGACAAAAAATGAGAAAACCTGTAAAAGAGACACTGAAGTACTGCAAACAGGTTGAATGTTTCACTGGTCTTGCTCGCATTTCAGCTCCAAGCACTTTGGCAAATCTTGTATCTTAAACACCTGGCCCACTGCCTTGGCTGAAAAGAGGTGGTTTTGTGTGTCAGGTCTCCAGGTTTCAAAATATATTTGTGTCAGCACCAGCTGTTTTTTGTGGTTCATTGATCACACACAATAAAAGATCCTACTAAGTCCTCTAATACTTTAGAAAAGTTTGCAAAGAGATTTCTCCAGATGTGGTCAATGCTCCTAAATGATCAGAGGGAACACCAGCACTATTTTATGGAGCTGGTATTATGTGATAGTAGAACTTCATTTACAAAGACTAACTTAATCCTGACTTGGAAGTGCTTGATTTTGGTACTCCAATATTTAAGTTTGTCATTCTTTTAAAGCAGGATTTTAGATTTTTTTTTTTTTTAATCTTCCTTGATTATTTTACCCCATAGTGCTAGACTATGGACAGCTCAGAGGACTAGAATAATTCTGAAAAAGCAGTCCTGGGACCATCGTCTAACTGGACAGGGCACTGAGATTGAAAGATCCACAAGAATACTCTCATCTACCCTTGCTTCTGAAAGGCTGATGACACTCCTCTCTCAATTTACAGGAGCATCTTTACTTGTCCATTTTAACCATAGTCAGGGCTCCTGTATTCCTATCTGGGATTTCCTGGCCTAGAAACCATGTTCAGAAGAACATGCTTCTCCCAGGAGACATCTGATTTACAGGTAGATTACACATGTGCACTAAATCTGAGGCTTTCAAAGTATACCAGACTTTGTGCTTAAGTGTATAGCTCAAGTGTAATTAAATTGATACCACTCGGAGTGGTTGGAGTCACAGGGAGGACTGGTGCAGCTGATTTGCTCTTGAACTCCCAAGGAGGTCCAGGGCTCTGAAGCACGAAGCAGTTAGGTAGGAGTGGGGTCTGCAGGGTTCTGATCCTGTGGGACAAAGTCCCTTGAAGGTTGTGGTAGCTTCTTTGTCGAGAGCACAGGAGGGCTGCAGGAGGAAGAGAGTGGAGCTAATGCGCGTTGCTCTTTTTCTATGTTTCTTCCACATGATTGCTGGCAGATGTGACCCATGACAAAACCTTGAAATATGGCTGTGCAGACAGAGATGGGACAGATCCAAGGGTAAAAAGCCTGTGCTTGGGAGATGCTGTGCTGTGACGGATTGCATGAGTTCAGATGTATCTCTCTCCCATCTTGTGTTTGCCATTACTTACTTAGAGGAAAGTAGAACTGCCGAGGAGGACGGCTGGGCAGAGCTCGTTTCCTTACTCCCGAAACCTATAGAGTGGGGAGACACATGCTAGTCCAAACACTGAGGCTTTCCTAACAATATGGATCATTTGAGACTGAGGAGTGGAGCTGAAATGACAGAGATAGTTTGTGCCAGAAGTGCATTTTTTGTGAATGCTGAAATCCTGACATTCCTGGCTGGCCCCGTATAAATATGGCCACCCAAGTGCTGTGGCATTATTTGAGTTCATCTGCTGAATAGCTGTTATGTGGTTTCTTTGGCAGCTCAGTGATTCCCTGAACTGACAGAAAACCATGGCCCCAGTCTCCGTTGCTGCTGCGCGGGGGCCAGTGTTACGAAAAAAACCCACCCAAACACACCATGACCCTGCGAAAGCACACAGGCCTGTGCATCCCTGTCGGCGTGCAGCTCGCTAGCGGCGCTTGAAGGCGAGCGTGCTCCCGTGTCTTGCACCGGCCCTGGCCTCTCTCCTCCCCACCGACCCAGCTGCGGCGAGGCCCAACATGGAAACCCGCTTCCCCATCCTCCTTCTTAAAACCCAAGCAATTTCTTGCAACGGCAACCAGAGGAAGAGGCAGCACATTTATATTAAGTTTGCGCTTGGCTGGGTGTGTTTATGCTTTGTTTCTGAAAACGGGACCGGGCACATGAGTAGCACGGGACAAAGTTCAGTTTGTACTATGTGAAGAGGGCTGTGGGGGAAGATGACCTGGAGGTCGATATCGAGGCTCCTCCCTGGAAATTTTTTTTCTTTTAATATTTGCAGTTTGTTGTAATCTGGTCCCTCCCAGGGGAAATGATTTGCTCTACTCAACGCATTTTATAAACTCCAAAGAGAAGCTCTTGCTTTGCTGGGATGACAGAGAGGAGGAACCGCAATATCCCACAACGGCAAAGAAAACGTCATAGCTTTCCCTTCAGATCCAAGGCAGGATTTTTCAAGAAGGGCAAGAGGAATCCTCCTCTCTAACAAGCTGTGGCAAAATAAAATACCAACTTTTTTGAACTGAGGAGAAAAAATCATCAGAAATGCTTTGTACCAGGAGCTCATGTGCCCTATCCCTCCTTCAGATGCTCACGCAAGCTTTTCACACTGCTCATGAGCTTTTTAGTCTCTCCAGCCCTAATATAGGAGTCCAATATCAATGCACACTGGTTTTATGGTTAATGGATTGCACTACTGTGCTGTCAAACCTCAGGGTTTTATATAGCTTAAAGCAGTGCAGAAACACTGGAGTGAAGGAAAAGGGGAGTTTCACTGTCTCAGCCTACTAAGCAGGCAAATTTTCTAAACTATCAAAATTATTTAGAAGCATAACCCCTATTTATTTAGGGCCAAGACAATTAACCTGAAAGAAGCAGTGTGTACTTGTGACTAAACCACTTCAGGCACCCCAAAAAAGATAATTTAACCCTAGCTTAGGCACCAGCACCACAGCACGCCGTTCAGAGATGCCCACCTTTGTGCATAGGGCTTGCACTTTTTAGAGTCGCTTGGCCACGAATAAAGTCTGTTACTCAGCCAGCGTTTACTTGGGGTGGGGAAATAGATAGCGGCCAGTGTCAAAGCCTTCACAGGCAGGAGGGGATGCTGTCAGGGAGCTGGGGCCGCACTCGTGTCCATCCGCACAGCTCCCCTGGCTGGAGCGGGGCCAGCCTCCTAACCTCCGACTACCTTGCTCAGTCCAATCCCACAGCACTTTCTGTTTGTTTAACGCTGTCCAGCAGCCTTGAGATAACGGGGATGTTGCCGGAGAGAACAGGGCCATCTCGGGGCCGGCCTCACAGCTCTCCATCACCAAACACACCGCAGCCCAGGGGTGCTCCAAACATGCCAGATCCCCAAGTGGGCGTGATGACCAATGCCGGTGGGTCAGAACTCAACTGCAGGTTGCTTTTGGAGCTCTGAGATGCCTGCTTGTCACCTAGCCATTAGCAAGGTCTGGCCTAATTCAATTGTCTCAGGGCTATGCTGGCTGCTGACATCCCAGTCAGTGTAGAAAATGCCCTTCTTCTCAAAATAAATGAAAACTAGTGCGTCAAAAATACCACATGCATGCATGTATGCATGCACATATGTAAGGATATGTATAAACTTTCCCTTTGAGAGCTGTGTTGGGATGGAAAGGTTTACAGGCCCTGCAACAGAGCAGTGCCGTCAGGCAAAAGGAAAATAGGAAAGTGCAGCAGCTGCAAATCCTCATACAACATCTCACTTAAAATGTCATGTGTGCTACTTGGTTTAAATTGTCACCCCTCCAGCAACCACAAACAATGCAGAAACAGCAGATGTGTTTTCTATTTAGAATTAAACAGTTTATCTCAACCACTGTCATTGTTAAAAAGGGAAAATAAATAAATATCCATGCTAATGTAAACTTCAAAAGGTACTTTCTGGCATGAATGGCTATTCTGAATCCAGATTTCACTGAGAAAACTAGGATTTGACCACAGATTTTTTTTTTACTTTTTTTTTCCAATAGGGATGCTGGCAGCTCAACATGTAGTAAAACTTAGACTGGTCAAAAAAGATTTTTTGGCCAGATATAGCGTCCAATAACTCATGTCATTTAGACTTAATGGTCCAGAAAATTTAAGTAAACATCATAAATGTCTTTTGTTATTAAACTTTCCATTCAAACATTTTGTTTAACTCTTTCTTAATGGAGAGTAAAGATGACATTTCAGGCATATATTTACCTATGTGATAATCCTAGAGTCACCTCATTGATATTTAAAGATTTGCCACAGTCTCAGCTTAAGCAGGCACTCAGCGAGAAAAACAATAGCTGGTGTGAGTGTGTTCTCCAGAGAAGTTAAGCTGATGATGAATTTCACCTTTAGAGGTCAAGGTCAATTTATTGTACAACTCAGTTTTATAAGTCTATAGCTTTGTACTGTGTAGGGGCAAGAAGCATCTTAAGCAAGAATGTCCATATGAATATTATTGGATCCATTTTTTATTTTTAAGAGGAGACAGTATTTGTAAAAGGTGTTGTTGAGTGATGTGGTTGGGATAGGCCTTAGGAAAATGTAGTCCTTTTGTACAAAAAGCAAATGTACAGCTTCGTTTAGTCATTGATGCCCTTTTACATTGATGCTTACATTTAAGATACAAAAACAAAGAAGAACTCTGTCTAGTTGTGAAGATATTTTGACTAAATGAAGCTTGATTTGTTTCCACAGCCCAAGGAAGGTTCCAAAGCTGAATATCACTGCATTCTTCTTTGTGTGTGACATGGCCTTCACCAATACCTTTCTTGTGTTTGATTTGCAGCCAGTATTTTAAGACCTCACCAGCCAGCTTGTTTCCAGATTTTATATTTTTACAAAGAGTTTTTTGTCTTTCGGCAAGCAAACACACAAATGTTCCTGTTACTCTTCCTGCCTGAAATGGGCAGAAGGGTACATGTGACCAGCAATAAGCTGTAAAGCCTTAACTGCCAGTAGTTACTTTACGGTCTTGTAACATGTTCAATTCAACATTTGTTTCTCCACAGTTGTCACAGTCCTGCAATTCTGCAGGACTTCTCAGTGGTTAACTGGGTGTCTACAGACAAAGCAGTCACCAGGACAGGCCCAAAGTCAGTGTGTGCATGTTGGAATGGCTACCAGCTGAAGAAAATACTGTGCGACACACCATCCTCTGGGGTCCTTGTAAGAAAGGAGCACTTTGAGAGTTGCATAGTGGTTAAGTTCTGAAAAGATCATTAATTTACCTGGTCCAGGGGCTGACCAAAAGCACACGATTGAGGTTGATCAACATGAAATCTCAGCAACCCTTCTCACACTGCGGAGAGCAGATCTAATTCAGCTGTCCTGTCCAGACAAGATCTGTCTCCAATGTCTAGGGGGAAAGGAACAGGAAGTCCTCTCTCTGGGCAAGAGGACAGGCAACTGGGACCAGTTGAGTATTGCAAGGGTATTCCCTCCTCAACTCTCTAAGTAATTGCCTGTAAATGTGAGATTAAATTGCAACCCTTGATTACTTTAATATAGTGGTCAATATAATTTCTATGTATGAGGTTGTCCTGGTTTGAGGTAAAACAGAACTAATTTTCTTTTCAGTAATTTTACTTTTCATCTAAGCCTCTTTTAATTAACTAATTCTCTGAAATTAAAGGCGCATTTTTCAGACAGTGTCTGCTGCTAGCAGATAGGGTCTGATGTTTATAGCTAATACCAAGGAATGGTATGCAGAAAGGGACTTGCTTACACTCATTGCTATAACAACCAAGTTAGTTAACTTTATTATGTACCAAGTTGGAAGCGGAAGAAGGTAGAGGGGTCACACCTGTGGGGAGGAGCAGACAGGATAGGTGACCCAAAACTGACCAACAGGGCATTCCATCCCATCTGCAGCTTGCTTAGTATAAGAACTGAGGGATCAAAGAGCTCAGACTCTTTCTTCAATGGCCAGCATCCAAGGAGGATGCTGTCTGTTCGTCTGCCTTTGATCCCAATCCATACGTTCTTGAATCCAGATCTAGAATCTAGTTCCCATGACTGAGTCTGGTTTTGGACTTTCCCAGTGCCTGCTGGTGACATGATCATCATCCTGGAAGCTTGATATGATTTTGTATATATTGTATATATATCATTATTTTCGTATTAATATTATTATCTTTTAATTATTTTATTATTAATATTCCATTAAGGTAGCTTGGTTTCTTTTTCAACCCATAAGTTCTCTCTTCCTCTCATTCTCTCTCCTCTCCTCTGAAGGGAGATGTTATTCCTTCTCTGAAAGGGAAAGAGGTAAAAGAGATCATGTGTCATTCGTCTTAGCGGTCAGACCAGCTTAAACCACGACAGAGGTACAAGCACTTTACCTTCTTAATCTGTCTCTGCTAGCTGTCCTGAGGAGAGGTAACATGCGAGTAGGCAAGGGCAGAGCTGGTTTCAAGGAATAATAGCTCTGAGCTCATCACTGGTACTTGCTTGCCGCAGTAGATCTGCAAAAATGAGTGAAATCCTTTGGAATTAAATCTTCAGGGCTTGTCTGTGTGTTGGACGTCTCTGTTAATGATTTTCTGCCAGCCTAGCCAATGTGGGCGTCACATTTTCTTCTGTCTGTCTTGACTCCTCTTCTGGTTTATGTGACTTGAATATAGATCAGAAGGACTTTTCCAAATGTATTGTTGCACCTAAACAGTTTTTCCAGAGCAGCAATTCTGGATCAACATTCCTGAATAATCCCATGAGCAGAGAATTTTAATGAGCAATAAAAATATCTACATGAGGAATTACACAGAAATAGTTACTGTGTTTAGTTTCCCACCTGGATTTGTTCCAAGCTAATTTCCAAGTGTAAATGATCCTGAAGAGATTACATATTTACCCAGAGGAGGAAATACATTCCTTTATTATAAGACTGAACTGGTAGAATTGAAGGAACATGTAATACAAATGGAATGGACAGAAATCTGTTACTAAATGGGAACTGAAGAGCTTAATTTAGTGCATCACTGAAAAACTAAGGCCTTTAGTTCTTAATATTTGTTTGAGTGTTCATTCCCATGAGCATCCATAAAGTCTCCCATCAACTGGATTGTATATTTGCATATATAACCTGTTCTTCTGAGTTACAGCTTGGAAATATTTTTTGCTGATATATATTAATATTATGCTGCCTCCCAGCCTTTAGTTGTTGACTAAAGTGTGAGTTAAGACAGACAGAAGAAGACAACTAAAGAGGTTATTTATTTATTTTTTAAATGCCTCTGCACAATTTAAAATTGACTTGTGGTAACCTGGACACTTGAGCAGACAGATTTGAAGCCAGTATAATTTTCTTATTGCTTGCTCTTTTTTTCAGACAGTCTTATTTGAAATAATTTTAGGCCATCACTCTTCAGGGATCTTGAGGTCAGACCAAGAAACCTTCCAAGGCAATAAGAAGTTCATACTAAAACAATGCTATCAGGTACGAAAAGTAAATGCTAACATTATCTACATGTCAGAGAGCATGGATAAGTTCTCACAGCATTGCTCTAGTAAAATGGATTTGCTTCCTTAAAACGGAAATCATGATATTGATATTAGTCTCAACAGAAACAAAACCAGATTCTGACTTAACTATTTCTGTTTAATAAAATGAAAAAACTTTTAAGATCCAGAGAATAAGTAACAGCAAATCATCTGATTTGGTTCTTTTCCTTTTTGTGAGCTGCACAGGAAAAACAAATTATTTGCTGAGGCTATTTTATTTTCTTAGCTTGTTTGCTACATTGAATTATGCAATTATTAGCTGTGTTGATAACATCTATTCTTACCAACACCATGCTAAAGTTTCACTGTCTTGATTCAGACTTTCAGACTCCTGTTTCCAAGGTTGATACAATCAAATATGCAGTGTACTCGATTATTCTCTGATATCAAATAAAACACCTAATATTGCCTTTACATACTTTTCTTAGTGAACTTGGATGGTAGCAAATTTATTCAGCAGAAAAACTCATTACTATAATGTTGGCGAAACTTAATCTCAAATTAGTTCAGTTTTATCTAAGTGTCTACAAAAGCAAAATAATTGGTTGTAAGTCTGTAGCTCCAGGCAGTACTCCCTCTGTCTCAACACAGGGCATGTGCCTCTACGCAGGTCAATCATATTTTGTTGATGTCATGCCAAATAGATAAAGGTATCTGTGAAGCAGACTTCAGGGGTAAGAGTACATTATTCAATTTCATCTTTTATTTAGTTTATTTTTAATAATTTTACCTATATTTTAAAACAAATAGAAGTATTAGGATTCCCGAAATGCCTTCTCCAAATCTTTTCATTCCAATGAGTGACTGTCTTAAAGAAAGGGCAAGAACTGATTCACCATTGCAATGTTATTTCTCAAGAATTACAGGGTGAAACTTTTGCTTTCCGCCTGGAAAGACAGGCTCTGCAGCCTCAAGCCAATAATGAAATAATTGCTTAAAATTCTGGTTTCTTCTGAATCCTTCACCCTGACTCATCTTGCAGCCTCATCCCCAGTTTTAGTCCTCAGTATCTTCCTTTTAGGGACTTTGACCATCCCTCCCTGACAGGGCTGACAACAGCCACCGCACTCCTCACTAGCTTCTCATACCCACAGCGGTTTTGCTCAGGAAAAGAAATTTCCCTTACATTGAAATGGATGCTGAGCCAAGCCAGAGACAGTGAAGCCCTGTGCACCTCTGAGCAGTGGGAATGAAGCAGGTTAGCAGGTGTTCAGAAGCAGCAGTCACAACTAAGAGCATGCTGGGTATCTACTCTCTCTTCCTGAAAAAGACCAGAGAACATAATTTGGTTCTGATTTCCCTTACAGACAATTTTAAATAAATTATTCCAGACATCTTCAGAGCTCTTTTTCCTCAGCTGATGATATGAAACGAAAGGGTCATGACCATCTCTGTCTAACCACTTGCCCTTATCACAGTAATATTATTGGTTTTGCAATGGAGGAATATGTTCTTTTTGAGAAAAGGGAAGACAAAAGAACTTGGGGGAGATGAAAGTAGGGAAGAGGAGGAAAGAAGGAAAGATAGACTTTGCAGACTCACATTAAAAAATGTTCATTCTAGGAGGTGAATACCCGGGATGGTGCATACAATGATGTTACTTCCCACCCTAAGACTGATGTATGGTTATCAAATGATTTGGTTATCAAATGATCAAATTTATTAAACTCAAGTGTGGCACAGGGATACTGCTGTGATGGTTGTCTTTTATGACTTTGGCAGCTCAGGGTCATTAAGAAGCCCAAGACAACACTTACATTTTCCCGAAAAATTCTTTCACTGATAAGCGAACTCTATTTTGACTGCTTAGATTGAAAATAAAAGAATTATTATCAAGATTAATCTATCACGTCTCTCAGAATGAAAGTAAGCTTTGCTTGAATTTCTTTCAAAATATGGATGGAAAGGGAAGGAAGCTCTAGCTGTGAACAGTGAAAAAAGGAACTGCCTCAGATCTCAGACAAGAAAGGAACAAGTTGCCTTCTCCGCCTTGGCATTCTAGTGTCTGCTGCAGCCGAGTGGGGCGTTGTTTGACACTAACTGCTGGTAGTTTGCTATGGGGTTTTATCATTGGTTTATCATCCCAAAACCTTTTAGGGCATCTTCTGGCTGATGCACTTGTCACATGCTTACAGATGCAGTTACATTTAAGAGACGACAACAGTAGCATATATAACTAGTGCAGCCATAGACATTTGTTTCACTCAGTTTACTCTGTGGTCTGACTGTGCTTTTGTTCCTCAGCACCTAGCAAGCCATCGTCACTACAGGAAACATTGACTACAGCCGCATCAGTCATGAAAGATCAGGTGCAGTGTTAGGATGGTGTTGGCTGTCTCTGTTTTATGCAGGAAGGTTCCTTTCAAACCGAATTTTGAAGTATACTCAACTAATGAGCATGGCAATGGAATTAAACATTTAGACTGGTTGCCCTGACTGGAATGTTTTCCATAATGAAATTAATATCTGTAATTGGCATTGTTATGTATGTGGTTCAAATTTTCATGGATGCTGTTATCAACCATCGCATCCAGGGTGTGGCCATGATCGTTGGTACATTTTTGGTTGGGGTATTGTGCAACAGACGGTGGGGTACCAGGTATGTATGAGTCAACAGCCGAGTCAAAGTATGGATCCTTGCAGTGACTTCTCTGGGACATTCTTCTGGTCTGAAAGATGCTGTCTGTTCCTGTTTTTAACATAAAGATGCTCTCATTAGAGCCAGTAAAATCTTGGAAGAGTGAACGAAGTGTTAATTCCCATCTTGATTACCTCTTCAGCTTTAAGCTGCAGCGCTGCAGCTGGGGTGAAAGGCCTGTTCAGTGTCCTGCCTTCAGAGCTTACTGGAACCTGTTCAGGTTTTGAAAAGCTCAGGGAAAAACACTGTTTCATTGCAAATTAGACCACTGAGGGACACAAAAATGATAAGATGAACTTCTGACTTTGACTGAACTTAGAACACTTCTCTCCCACACCTCTATTAATTTCCATATGTTATTATTAATTTCACATACATAATGTTGAACACTAAGTAGCATCATTAATTAAAAGCTAATGAAACCAAAGACATTTCCTACTCTGCACACAGTTATTTGCGTAAGAATGACTTGTTATTTCTCTGCGCATATGAAATACAAATCATCTTTCCATCTGGGTAAAGCAGTCAGGGACTCAACAGTACAGAGCTCCTTGAATTGGCATGGAAAATGAAAAGGAAGGGGAGAGAGGCCAGAGGAAGTAGTTTGGTGTTATTTAGTCACAGCGGCAGCAGCCATCCCACAGGAAGTATCGCTGGCCAAAAGGGAGAGGGGTGGTCCCCCTTCCACTACTCTGACCCTTGCAGTGTTGCAGACCTGTCTGCAGGGTGTTGGAGCCAAGGAATATGCTGCTGAAGAAAGCCTGAGACATCGGAGCGAAGCAGTGAATCACACACCGTGACTGCATTTGCACCGGGCAGCCATCCTGCAGGCTTGGTGCTGTTCTTTGAGAGGACTGACACGATGCAGATGGGCAGCAAGCAAACAGCTTTCAAAACCCCGATCGCAGCCAGCACTGCAAAATTCACTGCTCCTTCAGTTCACCATGATTTCTTCGTTGCAGCCTCCCTTCGGATTCAATCAGATACCATATGCTAACCGAGCAAAGAATTTCCGCTTATCACTTACTAATACAGCTAACGTTAGACACAACAGTCGGCCAGATGCAGATGGCCGCTTCCAACAACATTTGACCACGGGCTTTGCCCCACACTTAGAAGGAGAAGGAGTCTTCAGTAACGTAGCAGGGCCAAACTAAGTCTGTGTTTGGTTTTTGAAAGGAAAGCAAAATTATGCAGATGTAGAATTTTGGGAGGCCAGATGGATTGTATCTGGAAGTGTTTATCATTTTTAATATTTTGAAACCAGATGTTGATGCACAGACATTGCTGGTTGCGGCCATAGGAAGCTGTGTTAGAAGGACACTCTCTAACCTTTGTTAAGAAATTACAATGTTTTGATCCAGTTAAGATCAACTATTAGTACAGAACTGGCCAACCACTGCTGTAAGCCGTTAAAAAAATAGGAAACAGATGCTCAATAGAAAGAAAGCTATCAGCCAGAGCATTCCTGATCTTTTTATAAAATGTAAACTTAAATACTTTATGTGTCCTTTAATGAACTGCTATGGAACAACTTTAGTAGTCAAAACATTTCACGAGATTACACAAATGCAATTTGTCATTTATTAATATTTCCACAGAAGTGGTGTCCCTGGGAAAAAGGGCACGAAGGTGGCACATGCCAGGTGATAAATGTAAAGCATTTCTGTGACAAGAACTCAACGCAGATCTGATACTCGTAAGACTGATGGCATTTTGATTGTAAGAAAGCAACAGCTTTTATCCCTCAAATAGACTGTGGCTGTGGGGGAAGGAACAGCCATATCTACATTATGTGGCAACATCTATAAATGTTAACAAGTATATGATAATTGATCATATTTGCAGGAAGGACAACCACAGCAGTGCTCAGAAACTGCAAACAGAGTAGGAATTTTGCTGTTGAAGCCTGCTCTGTTGTTACACTGAAGGATTAACTCTGCTTTTCAGGGTTTTTTTCACTGTCTTGCAAAGCTTAATGGTCTGGTCCTGCCCTGTTTTCCTAGCTGAGAATGATGACACGGTGATGAGTGGCAGACCCACACTAGTGCAGCGCCTGCCGCCCTCCTCAGAGCTGTGACTTCTGTGTCAGAAAGAACAGAGCTGGACCCAGACCCTGGAGTAAGTAAATTGTCTGAGTCCCCCATGCCTGCCTTCCTTTCTGCAAAATGGGGATCATAATGCTTCCTATCTCATGCTATGTTGTCATTTCAATAAAGAACAAAAATGGCATTCATTGCCAAGTTGCTTTGAAATTTAGTGAAGACAAAATAGCATCCTTTCCTTCAAACTGCATTATAAAGATTGACTTGCTACTTTGAGCAAATTGGACAGCTGGATCCTACCGTCATGGGGACAATGCAAGCAAGTTAAAAATGGAAAGACATCTTGAAGGTATTTATTAACGTGCTCTGGAAACCGAGGCGGAACGATCCTATCCTTCCTTACAGCAGGGCTCTTTTGCAAAACACGTCTGGAGAAGCACTCAAATTGCTGCCTGTCCTGCCCGCTTCGTGCTCTGCCCATGCTCTTGCAGATTGGGGAAGACTTGCAAATAGGCAATGGGATGGGATTTCCTTCATCGTCTAAATGGCCTGTGGGACAGGTAAACTTAACAGTCACAGACACGACTGAACATAGTATAAAGTGATTTGAGATAGATTTAGATCAAATGTAAGTAGAAGGGGGTTCAGAATAAGATTATTTGTTCTCTTTCTTGGCCACATAGGCTGGGCTCAGTTACCATAGACCTTGGCCATTTGTACCTTAGGTGACTAATTCCAAAGTAACTCAGACCCTCCATCCTGCAGCATAATCACGGGACGAGTTGACCACTGATGTACCCTACACCTAACAGAGGGTTTCTCAGAGCTGCTCTCTTGTTGTGAATTGTCCCGGTTGATTCACATTTTAAAAATGCAGTTTCTCAAACAGAGCAGCAGTAGTTTGTTAAAACATTGGACTCAATTGCTGCACAACCAAAATAACACTCCCCAAGCTCTCCTCCCCATTTAGCACGGCCTCCAGTGTTTATCATACAAATTCAGCATAACCACAAACTGAATTATTTTTTTTCCTTTGTCTTTTCCCCAGATTAGACGTGATTTTCACATGGGGCAAAGGGAGGGGACACCTACTTTGCATGTATTTTAGCAACCAAATAGTTTAGTCTTTTGTTCACAAACAAGCTGCTGCTTCTCTTCTCCCTGTCCTTGTTTTTGGAGGCTATCCCACATTTCAGCTCATGCTAACCAGAGCTATATTACATCTGGCACTGTCCCTGTGATTGCTCAGGCAGCTGGAACAAGTTAGATTGCATTGTTTCCTATGACTTCCCCTTGCATATCAGTTGCCATTACTCCACCTCTGCTGGAGCGCTTTTGCATCTATGTTCTCTCCTTCTGTTCTCTGCAAACTGCCAGAAGTTTTCACTGTTTCTTCATTTCCACTGTGAAGCACACAGAAGGCCAAATATCCAAAAGCAGATGCTAAGGAAAATATAGTATAGCTTTTGGGGCAAAGCAATACAGAGGATAATAAATGCTACGGCATTTGGGCCTCTCCCTGTTAAATACGGGCGCTTCTCCTTTCTGAAGGAGGACAATGTGAGATGCTTTCCTGTCGTTCTTTTTTTAATTTACAAATCTGAACACTTCCAAATAGTGGCCTAAACCCCAGGGTCATGTAAGGCTGAGGTGATGTTAGCAGGAAGGCTTTGGCAGATGATAACTGTGAGAAGAAGCTCCTCAAGATCCTTTTCTGTATACGAAGTGCTTATTATCTCAGGAGTGCTGATGTGAAGCTATATCCCTGTAAATCCAGCCTGTGTAAGCCACCTTCTCTCTCCTCTCTGAGAGCTGGGAATGAATGAGACAATTGGTTCAGTTTCTGTGATGAGACACAGCCACGAGTTCACGTTTCCCTCGTGGCATCACATGCAGCTCACTCCTTCCCTGCTAGGTGTGCCTGCTGGCCAGAGGCTGGGCCCCAGCACGGGTGGGCTTTGCCGCTGGTGCTGCCATAGTTCAATTTATCATTGCCCTGCGGCACTTGTCTAAAAGCCTCTTCATCACCCCAATTCCCACTTCTGGATTATGGCTACAGCTACCATGTAGGATGGTGTCTTTCCCTGGCAACCCTGCGAGCTGTGGGCTGGCAGTTCCATTTTCTAATAATGAAAATTTATAGTTACAAAAGAAAGAAGGTATTTCATTCGATGTAGCATGGGTAACATGGAACTTGTATACATGCTTCATAAAGTACAGATACACCCTAGACATTAATTTCTGGTCCAGATTTGGATTACTATTGTTTATTTGTTAAGTGCCAACAATGTGCTCAGAGCTGTAGAAGGCTCGAAATGAAGACAATCCCAGCCCTCAAGAACTTGGATCTGAAATTCTCCAAAAGTCAGAAGAGGGTTTAGATCAGGTGTTCCAGTTCAGGCTCATCCCCATTATGAAGTGGTGCTGAAAAAATCCAGATGCTTAATAAATAATCGCTGAGTTTTCTTGTAAAAATGTAACATTTATTGTAAATGAGTAATTTTTCTAATGAATATTTTGGAAATGACGTCCATGTGGAGAAACTATACACTGCAATAAATTGCACAGGGGTTGCCTGATGTTTCTGGGGGTTAAAGAGAATAGAAACTCTTGGCCAAGATGATGAAAAACTTTCAGACAAGCCAGGGAGTGAGTGCCGACATGGTGTAATCTTAGGCATCCATTAAAGGTTTCAGGCTACATTATCTATGTAAGTACTGGACAGACATGGACTGAGGCACCAGAGCCTGTTATAGCAAATAAATGTTAAGGCTGTGAGAACAGGAAAACTCATGTGTTGATATACATTGGGAACTGAGGATGTCTCTCTCTTTCTAGCCATTCTCCCTAAAAAAAGAAAAAAAGAAAAAAGAAGATGGACAAGAAGAGTGACCTACCCTTTCCTGGTGAAGTACAGGGGAAGGTCAGGAAGGAAGGGGCTAACTTTCTGGTGGGTATGTTTGGGCTTTAGGCCTCAGTTCTTTGCCCAAAGCACACCAATCCCGTGTACTGCATTGCTTATGTATGAGATGAAATCCGGAGCCATAGAAAAGTGGCACACAATATATGTGTGTGTGTGCGCACGCAGCTTTTACCTTCCCCTAAACTTGCACCTCTGTTCCTGTGGGATTCTGGGCCTCAGACACCTTGCATTTAACACCATGCGTTCAACACTCACGGTAGTTGACAGGAGGTACACATTTATTAGATGTGTATCCTGCTTTAACCAGAAGCAAAGCCCTAGGTATTCTAGCCTCAAACAATTTATTCCTCATTACCACTCCTGTGACAAATAAGTCCAGCTGACACATGTGGCATGATCGGAAGCCCAGGGAAAGTTCCCATTGATTTCCATGCCTTTTAGATCAAACCATCACCAGTTAGAGAATTACTTAAATTTTAAATAAGAATTACTATTAAAAACAAAAATCCATCACTGTTTTGTACATGTCAGGGGAGAAAGCAAACACCTGTTCTCAGTAATTTTATTCCAAGTCTGTGTGAACATTTTGTTCAGCTTATTTTTCCTCCCATATTCCCTTCTCTCCCTGTCTCCCCAAACCGGTCACCTCTGACGTTGCATTAACATAACTAATCTCTGGGTGGAAAAATCACATTCCATCGTGGATGTCTCTAGCCTGAAGCAGGGTGAGTGACACACCTGTGTACTAGACCTACTGCGCGGATAATAAATGAGTGGCCATGATTTGTCCAAGGAATGTGTACAATTACAGGCAAATACTGTAAACCACTCAAAAGCCTTTCCACCGGGACAGATCCTCCTGTCTTTACTCAGACAAAATTCCCACCACTTTCCTGTCTAAACACAACCTTATTTGCAGTTCAGGTTTATCGCAGGCAGTCGGAAGGGAAAGGAGAAGGGAAGTGTTGCTAGTGCTGTTGTGCTAAGAATCTGGGCTAAAGTGGAGCTAAAGAGTGGAATGACCCCTGGTGTTTTGGCTGGGAATTACTGGCTTTCTGATAAGTACCGAGATGCACTTCCACCGGCATCCCACAGACGGTCCGGTGTGTTGGAGCAGCAGCCGGTACAGAGGCAAAGCAGACATGCCTTCTCGCCTCTCTCAAATTCACTTGCAAAAAAAGTGAGAAAATTTACAGTCTTTGGTTTGCTTGATTTGGAATGGTATTTTTAACAGCTAGACAGAAAGGTGCATGAGTTTCTGCTGATTTCCAGCACGTATTAGGGTTGTTTTAGAGGAGAAAATGACGTCATTGCCTCCTTTAAATGCCTTCCTCCTTCAGGAAAGTGGTCCAGGTGTGTGATTAGAGTGTGCGGATGGGAAGAGACACAAGCAATTTATTGATTCCCATCTAGCCTGCTCTTAATAGGGGTGCCTGATATGGCCTGGGACAGCCTACTCAGTTTTCAGCGACCAGACCTTTTGCGTGCCTCCCAAACTCCCCTCTGCATTTGGGCTTATCTCCCTGTATCACCTCTGGCTCACTGTGCTAACTTTTACATCAGCCCGTGACTGCCTCGGCAGCCCAGAGTGTGACCTCCCCACTGCTGGCTGCTAGTCTTCCTGCAGCCAGGTCTCCAAACCCCCCCGTAACCAAAACATGAGCGTGAACCCGCCTTGGGGCCCAAGGCGCCTTGCACCCTCACAGCACCCCCAGGAGATGCAGGTACAGAGCGCTCCATCCACCAGGAGCCCGGTGTCGGGAGATGGCAGTGTCTCCCCACCGACGGCTGCCCTGGAGCTTTCAGCTGCGCTGCGGTTCAACCAGCAGCCGGAGCAAACACGGCCCTACCTGCACAAACCACAGCCACAGCGAGCGTTCGTCTTCTTCTCCCCCCAAATATGCTCAGCTGTGCGTTTGTACAACCTGTGGTTGATAAGCTGGGCGCTGGAGGCGAAACTAAATGGCTGGAGGCTGAAGAGCAGCAGTGGGACCAGCCTGCGGCGCCCGCCGAGCTGGAGTGATCAGTCTGTGCTTTGCCACCCAACGGGGCATCCCTCCCTCTTCTCCAGCCTTCAAGGCTGCCTGCCCACCCCGCTGCCACTGCCCACATGGTGGGGACAAGGGCTGGTTGCTGGAGCACAGGGACCCTCAGATCCCTGCTCCTTACGCTTACCAGACAACTGGGTCAGGACCTGCACAGGTTCAAACCCAGGCTGAAACAGCTCCTGAGCTCTGCACTGGTGACACTGCTTTTCCTGAGGTCCCAATGGCCAGATCATGCAGAGAGCTTTGGAAATTCCCTTCAGCTGGTGAGTTAAAGGCAGCAATTGCTACTGCATAGGGCACAGAGAAACAAGATGCTGGCGCAAGGCACGTGGGCACGTGGGCAGTACCTCCTGTCTTTTGCAGCAGGCAAAATGCAACAGGTTATAAATGCTACATACAACCAGATAGACGCTTGAACAGCAGAAGTTTGACATTCCCATCCAAACCTTCCCATAGTTCAGGTATTGAGAATCACAGTTTCAGCAATTGCATCAATATCTGCTTGGGATCAGCCAATATGAAAAAAGGGGAAATGTGGACAAATAGCATAAATATTCATGTAAATATTCACGGGCTTCACTGTTCTAGGCAAGAACAATTGCATAGCTGTTCACCCATTGCCTGTAATGGTCTGTCTCTGCTACCAGTGTCTGAGTGATAGGAGAAATATGTTTTTCTGAGAGAGTTCAGTATGAGGCAGAAAGGGAGGCTGGCATTTTCTATTTCAACACCAGCCCATGGCTGGAGAAGACAACTACTTTTCAGCAGCACAGCAGTTCAGGAACAGCTCATACACCATGTGCTGCTGCAATAACCACTATATGGATCTCAAGTCCTGATCTGTAGCATGCCCCAGCTCTGTCTCAGCTCTACTCCATGCTTCTCCCATCCCAGTTTCATCCCCAGAACTCTTTGTGCACCTGGTTCAATTTGGCAGTGAAGAGGGGCCACACTTCCTAGCCTCTTCTTCCCCCTTAGCATCTCCTCCCTTAGCTGATCCCATGTCACATGCCCTCCATGAATCCGCCCCCACGCCCAGGTCCCAGTGACTCCCATGGTGAAGGCAGGAGGGTCCCTGGGAGCCTCTAATTTCTCTTTTCTTTAACAACAAAAAAGGGTTTCTGCAAAGGTCCGTCCTTCCTTCCTTCCCAGAATTATTTTTCAAAAGCAGGAAATTTATCTCTGGATTTGTCTCTTTTATCAGTTCTTTTTCTCTCCCCACACTTTTCAGGACTGTTCTACAGATAGTCCAAATCGCCTTTGAGAAAAAAAAAACCTGGCATTTTCTGTCCAACATTAGTAAGATGTGTCTATCTGATACTCCTAGTCTGCCCAGAAAGTGAATGGGTGCATTAGTCGGTGCTTCCATTAATGTTTTTTGGTGTCTGAGATCGTGAAGCGTTTTGCAAAATCCTGTGCTAAAGCATTTTGTTGTTAAGATCAATTCTACTTCCAAAATGAAAAGCTGTAATCTGCTTGCTATTTGTGTCAACCTCTTTGTGTCAGGGGCTGAACAGTGGTGAGGCAAAGGATCTAGGGACCCGTAAAACAATCATCACAGACTTGTATGAATGTCTTCCATTGAGGCAGTTGTAGATAAGTTTGTTATATCCTACAAACAGAAGTTCTATCTTATGTTTCAGAACATTTAGATTTCTGCTATTACCAATGAGTTTCATTCAGGTCCTCGAATGAAATGAGCAATGGAAAAAGATGGCAACAACTATGAATTTTTTAAAGGAACTCTGGAAGGATTTTCATTGCAACACTGCGCCCCACAGTGGTTTGCTGTTCTTTCCACCAGTTTAACCAAAACGCTGAGTAGTAGAAAAGATTTCAAGAAGTCACTATAGCTAGAAACCTTTGGAGAAGAGATGCATTCAGTAGTACCTTATTTTTCAGGAAATAAGTGAATATATCTAGCCTCACATCTCTCCCCAGCCCAACAGATGCTCTTGACCAATTGAACTGAAGTATGCTGAAAGATGTAATAGCACTGGCAAAGCCTTTTGGAGACCGTCAACTACTGTGAATAATGCTATGACTAAGCCTACTATTTAAATGGCCGAGGCCCAAGGAATTTGAGGGTATCAGATACCTATGAGATTGGCCCACCAGCTCCATTTCACTTGCTTCTCCTAGAATGAATCAATACAGAGAAAACTTGTGACCTCAAACAGGCATCTAAAAGAAGGCAGGGCCACAGCTTGCTTAAGTTTGCTGGCAATTTGTTGTGCACAAAGGCTCTCTATGAGGAAGGGCATGGGAATGCTGGTTCTTTTTTTAAGCCAGGGAGAGTGCAGGAACATTTTGCAGATAGCTGAATTACCCACTCTCAATATGCTCTGACCTCAGTAGAAAGGAAACTCATTCAGTGAAAATACTGTGTTTTTCTCCTGGCTTCTTTGAAAATCCAGTCCTGGCTCCAGAGATCTTACAGAATGTCTCCTGGGAATGTTTCTATGGCTGACTCGTTGCCTTGTTAACGAGATGATAAAGTTACAGAGATCCAAATCTGCCCATTTATCTCTGCCTGTTCTAACACGTTGAGAGCTGGAAAAGCCCCACATACTGCAGTGCAAACTCTTTGGACCACACTCCTGTCGTCTCTGAAGGCTCTTTCTGTTTCTTCTGTAGGCAACAATAGGTCTGGTCTGTTTTGCTGATAAATTATGCTACTCGTCGGAGACATAAATTTGGCTTACAGCAGAAGCGTTTGCCTGGCCGAGAGGTGTACTGTAACAACAAATGTACTTATTGGATTGTCTACCATCACTGAAGTCATCGTCTTCCGGCTGAGGCCAAATGTTACGGTGCACATGTCTCCCCTCATCTCTCAAGCAAATCACAAGACTGCTTACACAACTCTGAGAAAACTTCACTGCAGATAGCATGCTATGGAGCTGACACTTCTGTAATGTTACACATGTGTGATCTCAGTTTATTGGATGACTGTCAGCTTTAGAGATAGCAATTCCAGAAGGTTTTCTCAAGTAACTCTCTCAGACGCTGGCTACCTCTCAGTAATAGGCCATGCAGTGGAATCTTCTCCTCAAACGGCCTCCAAAACATTATTGCCACATCCTAGGGAGATGTTTGATTAGTCCCAAAGGTGGACTAATTCTGAGGCAAAATGGATTTTTAATCCCTCAAACCCCAAACTTGCTCAACCATTGTGAAAAGGTTATTCCTTGGCATCCCTCAAACTTAGACTGTAAGGGCCATCATCAGACAGCTGGAATTCTGTTTAAATCCCTGGATCCAATATTGACTGAAAGCAACTAGTGAACACATCAGTAGAAAGAAATGGTTATCATTGTTTTTAAAAGGAAAATAATAATCCTGAAATAATGCAAGTTCTTGTGCTTGATTAGAATTAAGTAGGAGAAAGATAATTTTTAATGCACAATAGTTACAAAATGGACTAGAAAGTGTTAGGGATTAGCAACAAAATAAATTGTATGAAAATACTGTATGAACAGAGATATTCCAGGGGCGAGAAACAGTGAAATACCTAAATGTTGTTTCAGCTATCCCAGGGATCTTTGCTGAATGCACAGCTATGCACTACAGAGTATGCAAGATAATTAACCTCATGAAAGGTGGGAGTAGAAAGAAAAGGCCAGAAAAAATAGTGTCACTGCCAAGTACTTCTACGCTTTTCTGACATACCATGTCCACTTGATAGAAGTAGACAATAATTACTGTTATTTTACTTTCCCTGTATTCCACAATTCTTCCTTCCCCATAACATTGTGCAGGCAATACCAAATAAAATTGAGAGAACAAATTCATAACAGAAAGATATATGTTTTCAAAACAGTTATAGCTGACCTGTAATTTTGACTGCCAAGTTGAGTTTTGCGGGAAAGAGCGCGACAAGTTTCAGAAAACACTGGGGGTTTAGTTGATGAATAGTAATACCATCAATTCCACCAGTGCAGATAGTTAGTTATGCAGGTTGCCAGCCTGCTTTCTTAAACCAGTAGCAGCTGAAAGACTGGAAGAAACTTGTTCAAGATGGGGCACAGCCTCTTCATCTTTCCTGAAAGGTTTTTCTTTTTCCTTGAAATACCTGGTGCTGGACCCTGTCAGAGACAGGCTAGACCTGATGGATAGTTGGTCTAATCAGATCTGATAATGCTTTTCTTAAAACACATGGCACCTACCTAAGTTCTCCTGAGTAACTTTGGAAGAAAGACCGAAATGACTTCCACTTGTGAAAGCATCCAGAGAGCCTCGAAGCAGGAAAACCCCCGAGGTGGGACAAGCATTGAACAGTTGAGCCACAGTGGACTCCAATGAGCTGGCGAGGGAGCACACCTCGCCGTATTGCTGGCATGGGTTTTAAGCCACTGAACTGGCATTTCTCTCATCTCGTTGCTGGGCTTTGTCCCTCATTAGACATGGCTTTCTCAATGGACAATTGATGTGACGATTTCTGTGTTTTTAAGAGGAATAACAGAAAGAATCTTTTGCAGGGGAGATCACTTTATCTGAAGAAATGGCTGCAAGTAGGCAATTGGAGAGCAGCTGTTCCCACAACTACGGGTTTGGGACTGCTGATGGTGCTCCAACCATCTGCTTACATTCGTAAAAAACAAGGCAGTCTCCTTTTCTTTGGTCAGCCTTATTCCACTGAAGAAGCTGAAAATACATGACTGAACATGGCTTTTCCAAACCAGACATTAATGTTATATAGCAGTGTGCTGCTGTGAAAGGGAAGGTGTGTGATCAGCCATGGAAAGGTAAGCTGGACCATGAGAAAACCTTTGCATTGGGAAGTAATCTACACACTGAAAATACCTGAGGAACTTGGGATTAAGTACAAAGGTGGAAAAACAGGAAAGCAGCATATCAGCCATGATCATGTTACAGAGTCTGCGTGCTCTGTTATGCAGTTTGCTGTTTTTAACAAAGCAAATACCAACATATTTGTTTTGTTCCTGACTATTCTAATAAATCCCAGCAGTGTGACAAGTGCTCTGGCTTCTTCTATTCATTACGTTATCCTGAAATCCACAATGATAAAAGCTCTGAAAGCATTGCCTCTCCAGACAAAAAAGCATCATGGAGACTGATTGTCAATATACTACTGTGAAAGTCAAGAAAGAAAATTTAATGGCAAAAAAGTCCTCCAGTTACAGGGCTAGGAGTATAATGTGATGATTTATGATGACAAAATTCTTCTTGTAATACATCTCAATATTGAAATCAATGATTACCAGAGATAAAGAGGTTCACCCTCTTTTAATTCAGAAATATGCCAAAACAATGTCGTCCACTTCTTTGCACACCTCATCCTGTTAAACCCATTTAAAAGGAGCTATTGTCACAGGGTCCAGTGGCTGCTTTCTAAAGCCAGTTGGTTTGTTCTGTGGTGTTATTGTATCACCACAGAGATCGCTGCTATTGCATCACTACAGGTCACTATTACAGCGTCTTCATAGCTGAGACAAGATTCCTTTATTAACCCCAGCGGTCAGTTTGAGTGTCAGGTGTCTGTAGCTTTGCATACTTGAATGCAGGAGCTGCCAGCTCTGAGATCTACAGGTTCAAGAAAAGATACCAAGCTCAGCGCTACCAGTGGAGTTACAAGGAAGGTTGAAATTAGCCTTCAGCAAAGACAGCCAGCTGAAGTAAAGGGCCACGTGTTCTCCAGATGTTTTCTAGCATAAAACCACAGAGTAGAATCTGGTGGTGGTGGTTCAGCAAGAGGGGGGACAAGAGATGGCTACCAATTAAAGATACATGTGCTACCTACCTCTACGAAAGTGGTTGAATTACTAGATAGAAATTCAGTACCTCCTTCAGCAGTTCCTCTTAAAAAACCAGCATGTTTTCTTTATAGACCTACACCAATCTGTGTACATTGATCAGAATAGAAAATTTCAACGAGGATAAAAGAAGTCACAAAGAGCCTTGGCCAGAGAAGAATAGATATTTGATTTAGCAACAGGTAAGGGCAGAGAGATAAGGTTAGTCTGAGACGTGTGATTCATATCCTGCCATGCTGTGCCATGACCATGAATCACTTAGTGCCTTAGTTACCTGTGTGTAAGAACAAAATAACAGCACCTTTCCACTCAGTAGGAAAGCTGTGCCTCTCTCCCCGAAAGCTCTCTGCCTTAGGCTTGCTCAGTAGTAGATCACCACATCTCTTGGTGGAGAGTCCCATGAGGGGCTTCAGCTTGTTGGGAAACTGGAGGATTTCTTTTTAGGGTAATTTAATACGAATGGAATGAAAAGAAAGGAAAAATTCTGGTTGTTAAATACCAACCATTAAGATTCTACCTGCCTACTCTGACTGCTCTTTTCTATGGGATTTGTGAGAATAACCATGCTGGAACCCGGCAGTAAGTAAACATGCCAGGAGAAGGCTAAACTTGCTCATGCCATTAACGTCTCTGAGCAGACATCTGTGAACGTGGTGACGAGTGATGGTGTATTTCAGAGTGTGGGAACAAGTGACGTGTAAGAGTTAAACAAGGTATTTCTCTGGCAGAGCTACATCCAGAGTGCAGTGTGTTCAGCCCAGCCGCAGTGAGGTAGGAGCTCGCTTGTGAAACCACAGGTAAACCATCGGCTGGCAAGTGTCACCTGCCAAAGGGACTTTGCTGTTATTCGCTTCAATGGAAATGACTGAATCCTCCTGATTCTTCACTGAGAGGTGCACACCTAACCACTGAATTTACAAACTAGATTAGGACATTAAAAAACTTTCTTCTCAAGAAGAAACCATCATAAAACTGGAGGTTCCCATCACCTACATCACTGCCCAGGATGGGACAGGTTTCTGTCCTTTAAAGGAAGAATCTCAAGCAGCGTAGACACTTCTCACTTGGGGCAGTGATTCTATGTAGCACCGTGGACTTAGGTAACAAAATGGCTCACAGTGCACATGGAGCTGGGAACGACACGGCTGAATGCCAGAAAAAATGTGACAGGCCACCCATGTTCACTGCCCCTGCTTCAGTGGCAGCACTGGAGGCTGGCCTTCAAAATGAAGAGGGCATCACCAGCTGTGACCCAGGAGCCCAGCAAGACTCCAGGCTTTCTGCTTCCAGCTCTTTGAGGTGGGACCAGCATCGTGAAAAGGACCAGTGGCACAAAAGGGATCAGCAACACTTCTGTGGTGGGACCAGTGGCACAAATGGGATTTGCCTGAGCAGCACAAGGGTCCTGTAGCAGCGGTGCCCACCTGCCAGTGGGTTTCTCTTGCTCCATCCACACTGCCATGGACCTGGGAGCTGACTTTTTCCCTACGCGTGCCCCACTATCACGGCTGCCAGCAGCAAGGGGGGAGGCCGCTGCAATACATTATTTATGGTGAATTTGGGCACAGCATCTTGTGGGGAGATTGCTGCGTGATGAATGGACTGAGAAAGGCCAGGCAAACGGTATTATTATAACACTACATAAATATGTTTTTTTTCATTTAACATTAAAACACCTGATTTCCTTTAACATTGTAAACATGTCACTTTATTAGGTCTGGGAGAGCTGATGAATTTAAAGTCATTTTCAGCAAACAAGTGGCAGCCTTTCTGCTTTTTAGATGGAGGTGAGGGAAAGAAATCTTTGTCGTGAAAACTTATGGACGAATAGAGGGGACAGGAGAAAGCTGTCACTCGCTCTGAAGTTTCCTATAGAGACGGGAAGAGCCACCCAGGTGATATCAGTGGAAAACAGTTAAAAAATGGAGGAAATACAGTTTCTAATCTCCTTGAAACAATTGGCACAGTCTCTGTGTTTTGTAGCTAATAAATTTAGCTTTCAGGAGGAAATTAAAATAAGCTGCATTTACTAGTTTTTAAGAATGAAAATGAATGCATTAATTATGTGCAATGTTACCATCTGCTAAACAAGGCAATTTTGGCCAGGGCTTGGCAATTTATTCCTGGACATAGAGTTTAAAAACAAAGCTTTTCAACCATAAAATTACTGCCCTGTAAAAGGACAGATAAATGTCTAAACAAGCGCCTCATTACTGTCAGAGCAATGATTTGTTGTTTCATCTTACTGTTGTGTTTTTCAGGTTATTAGAGTGAAGGTTGAGTCAGCCTTTCCATTATAAATAAACTGCTTTTAAGGAACTGCAGTTTAACTGGAGAAGAAAACTCACTCTGAGCATTTAGGTAAAGTGAAAAAATAAAAACACTAACAAGTGCTTGGATACCCTTTGGGCTGATCAGTTCTTGACTTCTTGAAGGCCCAAACTAGGTGATATTTTTCCTCTGTGAATAGGTTCCTCCCAGCTAGGACCTCTGTTCCACTGAGAACCAACTTAGTCTAAGGGTATAAAAACAACTCAGAGATCATCAGTAAAGCACTGGGAGCTGCACTCCTTTATCCCTGGGGGCTGACCCCAGGGGCGATGCTGCCGGGGCCATTGCCCTCTTCCCAATGGGATGGTGGTAAGTGAGGGTACATACAGTGGGCAAAGCGAGGGGCCAAGTGATTGGAGTGGGCACCCACCTTGAGAAGGGACCTGAGCAGGTTCAGCTCTTTCCCCTCTCAACTGGCCGTGGGGGCCAGGTGGCTGTGCAGCCTCTGTTTTGGCCGCCAGGCACTTCAATGTTGAATATGAATATGTTCTTCATCAAGACTATTCAGGGCTCACGATAAAACTCTCATTTTAGCTCCCTGTGAGTAACAGGAGAAGTTGGGCTCTGCTAATTACCTTACCTCCATCAGCTGCTATGTGTCAGTGGCCTGTGGTGATTGCTGAGAAGAGGATTACATTTCATAAATCAGTGTGCATATGCTGTTTGAGCAGAGCAGCCCCCTGCACTTGGCTCCATTCTCTTCCCTCCCCCATTTTTTTTCCTCCTTGTTTTGTTTTGCTTTATGTATGAGTGATCATGAGGCATAGATGTCATTAAGGGTTTCTGGTAAATACCCCTCTGCATGGGCTGCAGCAGTGTAACACATGCTCCAGTCATGGTTTGTACCATAAAATCAAATGAAACTAAAAGCTTTCCATGTGAGAAAGATAGCATTTCAAACTGACGGACTCTTGTAAAGACAGCATTATAAGCTGCTCATGGGCTATGCTGGTGAGATACAGGCAGAAGCCTCCCATGGCACTGAACCTCCCCAGCACAGAGACATCCAGCCTTGCTTGGGCAGGAGAGGTGCTCCTGGACATGTTGGCAAGGGCACAGGGACAGCCTGTGAAGACTTTGCCCTCCCTGAACAGGGCTCCCAAATAAAGGGGATGGGATCAGGTACCATAGGGATACACTGAGCTACTCTAGCAGGTCCTACACCCTGTAGCTAAAACAGGAACAAAAAAAGGATTTAATTGCTGCTCTCTCGTTTCCTGCCAACAGGAAGGAGTTATGGACAGAGGGACGAAGCTGGCAGCTTGACAAACACCTCTGGTCGTGTCCAAAACCTTTCCTATGCAAAGCACCATCCCAGGGTGACAGGTCAGGACTGTCTGGAGGAGGTTGCAGAGAGAGAGCCATGCAGGACCAGAAGCAATCCTGCCACCAGAAGCAACAGCTTTTATGCTGAAGCAAGTTTCACAGAGCAATATGCATGCATTTGTCATCACTGGGACAGCACTCTGCATGGGTGAAAGAGAATATTCATGCATTGTTAAAAAACACACTCAGAAGTTATTCATTTCAGTTCCTGTTCACTGCTGCCCATTCCCACCAAATAAACTGTTTATTCCAGGAGAAAAATAATATATATATACACACAGATAACTAAATGAAAACCATCTTTTTAGCTCATTAGTGTGTTGCAATGGCAATGGATTAAATCAGCTGCAGCTGATTGTTACTAAGGTTTCACCATAACAGCTAACCATTTCCTGGAGAATTAATTTATTTAACTGTCTGCATGTGGCAGACATCGTGAGGCTGTGAATTGCCATGTCCTCATGGGTTGCTAAAGCAAACAGCCCAGTTGCCAAATGTCTGGGATGGCTCTTACACACTTGGGTGGCATTTTCACATGGCCTACTAGCTTCTCTGCTAAACATTCAGACCCTGATGCCCTGGAGGTGGTGCAGAGCATGAGGACTCTCTTGGGTACGTGGGCATTTTGATGAGACCTCAGACCTGTCTGGTGTTTTGGGGCAGGTGAGGTGCTCCTCTGCAAGCTGGCTGCGAAGAGACTGGGAGTGGGGCTGGAGATGGGATGGGGATGGAGCAAGTGGGCAGGAGGTAAAAAGGTACGGCCATGCCTGTCTCGGCCAGAGATCAGGAGTTAGACCTGCTGAGACCTAATCTGGCAGTTCTCCAGCAGCAGGTTTAAGATGTGCTGGGACACACAGGCTCTGGGTAATTTGGGCAGCAGAAGAAAACCCCATGCCTTTCTCTGCTCATCTACTTGCGGTTAGGTCCGTGTGTCTCCTCCTGCTAAGATTTGTACTCTTCTAGTGGGTTTTTACTGTTAATTAAAACCATGCAGAATTAGAGACTTGACATTGCGTCAGGGTTTTTGGAGATCCAACTCCCCTTCCACCCCATTTTGGGTGCAGGTGCCCAGGAGCTGGCAGCGGGGTGCTGCAGTGTGGCCTCTATGAGGAGTGGCTGGGGCTGCCCCATGCCACGCACAGACGGTTCCAGTCAGCTCCAGTGGAACCACAACAGGGCACAGCCCCGCAGCCAAGGTGGTGGTGCCTCTGGGAAAGCGTGTGCGAGAAAGGGCAGAACAAACCACACAGGCGGGGGAGGAAGGAACAAAAAGAGTGAGAAGCAGCAGAGGGAACACCAAGGCCAGATGAAGTGAGGAGGAGGAGGAGGTGGAGGAGCTCCCTGGCAGAGCAGATATCCCCACTGCAGCCTGTGGAGGACACTGACCTGGGGCAGGTGGACATTGCCTGAAGGAAATGTGGCCCATGGAGAGGAGCCCACACTGGAGCAGAGGAGGAACATGAGGAGAAAAGAGCAGCAGAGAGGAACTGCTGTGTACTTTCTGACTGTAGCTGCCATACTCCCCATCCTGCCTGAGCTGCTTTGGGGACATAAAGGAGTTGGGAGTGAAGGAGTGAAGCTGGGCATGGGAATGGGGGGAGGAAAGGTGCTCTTTTAATGTTTGCCTTTTTGTTTCCCACTACCCAATGCAGTGATTAAATATTTATTTCAATTGGCATTTTTGTCTGGGTGGAGTCTGTTTTCCCTGTGACAGTAATTGCTAAGCAATCTCCCTGTCTTCATCTCCACCCCTGAGCTTTCTCATTACCGTTCTTCCTATTTCCCCAGTCCCACTGAGGGGGAGGAGTGAGTGAGAGCTGGGTGGGAGTTTGGCTGCCAGCCAAGGTTAACCCAATATTCGCCCCCCCCTCCAAAAAAAAAAAACCAAACTGCAAAGAAGTCCTGCTGCTGAGTGCCAGGAGTTTACTCGGCTATTCCAGGAGGCTCACAGTACTAGACACGATCTCCTTACGCTAACCTGGCAAGCTGTACTCAATGCATCAGCCCTCAGCTCCACAAAGGGACACATCCATTCTGTGTGCTTCTTCCACAAACGCCTTGCGCTTATCTCTGTGCGCAAGACTTTGCTGCCAGTTTTCTGCTTCTCCTCCCACCCTGGGAGGACAACTCTGCTTGCCTTGCGTCCTGCTGCTCTGCAGAAGAGCATCTCCTGCCTGCCTGCTCTTACAAGAGCACCAGTTCCTCCCCTTCTTGCTGGCTGTAAGCAGTGGCAGAGGGAAGCGTTTGCAGCCCTGCCCACCAAAGGCAGAGTGGCGCATCGGACTGGAACGCTGCTTATGGCTGGTCCCATGTGTGCATCTCGTGCACCTTCATCCCCGGTATCCCCGGGGCTGCAGGGACTCGCTTGCCTTTGTGGCCGGTGTAGCATAAGACCGCTGGAGCACTCCTTCTTTTTCCTGCAAAAGCTGTAAGGAGCTGCTACACCTGAAAGGCTATTTGGGATCCTAGCAAATTCACAGACAGCAAAGGGCTGCAGCTGCAATGAGGTAACAGAAAGGTGTAAAACTAGAGAGAAACAAGGCAGCAAAGAGATCAGCCTGCAAAAACCCATGGACCAGAGTTGGTGGGACAGTTGGAGGGGATAGCTGTATGGGGTAGGAGTTGACAGCACAAAGGAGACGAATGGGGCTGTGCTGTAAAACAGGAGAGATACACACACACACACTGTCCAGGGAAAGTGCCCTTTCTGGTTGCTGTTTTTTTCCCATGTCTTGTCCGCCCCCCCTCACCCCGCAGCCAACTGACCAACTAACCACAGCCTCTCAATTGCTCAATCCTTTCCAGGAAGATTTCTTTTTCCAGACCCCTCACAACAGGCATAGTGGTTTTAGTGCTGGGTAAGGAGGGAGATTGGTTTTTGTTTTTGTTTTTGTTTTTGTTTTTCTTAATTTCTTCTTCCCTTCCCTTATCTTTCACTCTCTTTTTCTTTTTTTTTTTTTTTTTCTGATTTCAGAAACATTCCTCTTCACTAATGGACCAAACTAGGACCTTTTTGAGTCAGAAAGCTAGAAACCAAGATCCCAATCCAGAGAAGCTGAAAGTAGAGAACAGAGGCTTGATATGCCAGCTGAGAGCCGCAGTCGCCAGACTCCTGTAATGGCTCAGTCTTTTTTTCTGGCAGACCTGGTGGGCTCCTGATTCACTCTTTCTCTAAACAGGACTAGAAATGTTCCATTCATCGACATTGGGGTGTGCAGTCTCAAAGCACATTTTGGTTTCAATGAGTCAACAATTTCTAATATTTTCCAAATAGCTCCAGTTGTTTTTTTTCACGTAGAAAAAGTGTGTGCTTCCTGGTGAAGGGCACAGTAGGTTGTATAGTAGCCTAGGAAACAGGAATGACTTTCCATTTGCTGCTCCTCTGCAGCACTTCATTTTCCCAGACACTGAGAGCACAGCAAAAAAATCAAGTCTAATTAACCTCCATCCTCAGCCTGACTCGTTGATATGATACAGTTCATTTAGATCCTGTCCTTCACGCTCCTCTGCTCTCTTGCTTCATGTTTATTGAAGTGCATGCGTGAATTTCTAATAATCCATGTTTAGATGGATGTTTGATGAGTAATCCACCCAGCAAATTTGAGAAATGGTGCTTTATGCAACAGAGGATTTTCTTTGCTTGTCCACTTAAAAATCAATTTGTGAAGCTTTCTGGTGTTTTCTCCCTTTCTCCCTTTTCTTCCCAACCAGAGAAAAAAATAATCCTTCTTCATTTTTTATTAGTAGTTTCAAGTCAGACACTCAGTTCTTGGAAAATCAAGCCTTGAAATTGGTAAAGAAACTAACATGCAGAAACAAACTATTGACATGTTTTGACTTCCTCAGCATTCCTCCTACTGCCTGGGCTTTTGGCAATTGAAACATTTCCCCCAAATTTATAAACATTTGCAAAATGTTTCAGAATCTATTATTTGTTTGGAAAAAAAAAATGGATCAAATAAGTGAACACTAAAGGTGCATCCCCTAGAGATAATAATACATTGGCAAACAACAGAAGAGACGCTTAACAAGTAATTCCATTCTGAATTTCTGCTTGGTTTTCCTTGGGTATTCACTCTAGGTAATGAATACAGCTAATGAGAAAGAGGTATTTCTGCACCCAAATGAGGAACCCATGACTGCTCTCAACATAATGTTTTCACTTTAGTTCAATGCTGTGAAACTTCATGTGCAGCAATGAGAAATGAAGGTAAAGTCCCCAATATCTTGTTTTTATTCTGATGTTGAAAAGGGAAAAATTCTGAAATCTCCCATAGCTTTAATGGGGAGGAAAACAATTTTCTGAATATCTTTTATTTCACTCTCCTGAAGTGGTACTGAATATTGGCTTCCTTTCTCTGGAGTTACATGCAAACCCATCTGGGAGACACAATGTTAAAACTATTGTTAACTATGGGTCAGTCTGCTCAGTAAATGGGCCTGCTTTATATTTTGTCCACACTATTTTTGATACATCTTTCTTTTGTTCCTAGAACTGGAGTAGAAGGCATGTACCCACATGTGCATGTACCCACGTGTACATATACCCACAAACACTGCAGATTGCATTCCTATGTCCCCAGTAAACAAGGAGAAAGTCATTACAAATTCTTAGTACATTTGAAAAGATGTGCAATCTTAGAAGGTTTTAGCTTGCCAATATGTGCTTCCAGGATTGTGCAATATCCTGCGCAATGTCCAAATTGCCATAGTTATCTTTATGATGTTGCAAATGGGACATAAATTTTTGCCACATCAAATGATGGGCACTGGGACAGTGTAGCCATTGAAATTAAACATTGGAACAGCTTAGTAGAGAAAATGGTGTCTTTGTCATCATTTGGGAATCTCTACATAGAGAATAGTTATCTTTGCAACAGACAATGCTTTAATCTAACTGCTGGGGCAAAAAAACCTCTCTACTGTTTACAAGCTGTCTCTTGTGGTTACCAAGGCTCTGCCACTTGCTATGTTGTTCCCAAGATCATAATGCCACTGTCATGTGTGCTGATAGTCCTGCAGTCCCACTTTTGCCTTGCAGTCTGTGCAGACAGACTGTGAGGGTACTGCTTCCTTCAAACCAAGGTCAGCACCTCACTAAGACATGAAGCACTACTTCCAAAGACATTTACAAAGTTTCATGAGGCTCAGCTTCGATTGGAATGGTTCCTTCCCTTCAGTAGACCAGTTGGTCTCCTGAACAACCCATATCCCTAAGAAGGACATTAGCATAACTCCACTAAGTGAATTGGTAAGAGAATTTAAACGAATATACTATGTCTAGACCATCAAATTGGTTTGATCTGTATTTTGCCTCAAGGACAACCGCAGCAAAGGTGTTAGTTGTTGCTCAGGCTGCACCTGGAGCGAGGCACCTAGCATTCCTGGTGAGGAAAACTCCCTGCAGAGCAGAGGGAGGTTCTGCAAACAGTGTGCAGGTGAGCCAGTCTTTACCAGACCACACGGGCACAGTGTAGCTCCAGGCATGAACCACAAAGGCAGCGTGGACGTACTTAAAAAGAGTCCAAGGTCACACTCAGTTCCTGTAAGAGACATTGTGTACGGAGGGTTTCAACCACAAAGCAAGCGTCTTACACCACGGTATAGTGCAGAAAATGACATTTCCAAGTGTATTTATTGAGAAATAGTAAAGATGCACATAATTTTACAAGCTTTTAATTTTAATTTACATTTTCTTAAATTATGTAGGCCCTAATAAACTATAATCTGCTAATACATGACAGAGACCCTTGGCTTCAATTATATCTCCAAAATGCTGCTCTTGCTGGGATTTTGGCTCATGTCACTTCAGCTCCTCTTCAGAGATACTAAATACCATATTCATTTGGAGCATACGCTTGGTGTCAATCCTGTAACGCAGAGATGACTTTTGAACCGAAACCCTGGATCTGGATACAACCTCACAGCTACGATCTAGTCTTCCTATCGCGGGCCAAGTCCATATTCTCCATGAACTCTGCAATTCCAATTGGCAGCAGGATTTCATCTGCCCCAACATGAAGTGTTCTTGTATACAGAATTTTGATTTGGCCTCGTCTCCCTTGTCAGTGCTTGCACTGGAACATCCTCCACATCTGCTTTAGATGCAAACACTGCTGCTCACACCGGATTCGAATGAAAACAGATATGGGAGCTAGCTGCCACCTATATCTTTGTGCACAATCTCCGTAAGCATCTAAAAATAAGCCTCATTTTTACTTTTTCTTGTCCTCTTTTACTGATATGCTGAACTGCAGAGAGTTATATCTATTTAAGATACTATCTTGTGACTGCAATCACACCGTATTTGTATTCTGCAAGCTGACTACTCAAATTCCTAATGAATGTTCAAGTTCTGTACCGACTGAGAACTGCTAGAGTATCAGCAAAAGGCATTATATTCTATACTTCATTTGACCAAAATACTTGCAAACATTACATTGTGCTCAATCTTGGTTGTTGGGGAGAGGCTGAAGGGAAGGCAGTTTCTGATTAATATGCTGTTGAATTAAAATGCGTTCGATGTCAGAACGACCAGCCTTCAGTTTAATCTACTTAGGCCCATCTGGAACAGTCTGGCATGACTATGTCTCTGCCTTGGTAATTTTCTCCTCTGTATTGTTCATGCAGGAAAATGCATCAGAGTAGTTTCTCTCTACAAGGCAGGTGTGTGTACGATACACTTCCATTTAAAGATATATAACAATTTTAGTTTAGCAAGAGAGTATTTGTGCTCTGAAATTTTGGTTTAGAATTTCAGTATTGCGAAGGCTTTTAAGCTAAATCCTTGAATTGTCTTTGGATGGATTTTTTGTGGATTATTTATTTTTTACATTTAACTTCTGCTATGGTAGCACACAGAATCCAAGTTAAAACCAGAACTTTGTCATGCTCTGTAAAACTTCCCTCCTTTTGTCTCCATCTCCTCTCTAGAAGTCCAGTATATTAATTGAGCCATACCTGCCACAGAGAGCTAAGCACAACTCCAACGAAGGCACTGCAAACCTTTTATAAGAACCAACGGTTGTTGCTGGGCTATTTTTTGTTCTTACATCTGATTAGGAAAAGAACACTGAAAAAAAAGCTGAACAAATAACTTGAGAAACACTATTGCTTCATGCATTTAAATAACACTATGACTTGTCAAAAAAAAAAAAAAAGAAGAAAAATAAGCTAGTTCACCATACCAATTTTTTGTTTTATAAAGGCTTTTACGTTGAGATTCTCATGCAATGTTATGATGCTGGAACTTGAGGACGGCTTTGTTTGAACTTTTTTCCTATGCCAGTAGAAACAATTTTTTCCCACCTGAAAAACTACAAAAGCTGGTACTACGGCTTTTTATGAAAAAATGTACTTCCAAGCCAAATTTGACTAGACAGTTACTGTAAATATAAAGAAGGTACGCATCATTTTTACTTAGTCAACACACAAATCTATCACCCAAATAATGATTTTATATGTGGCAAGCCTCATGTGATGATGTCTGTAAACTGCCCAGTGATAACAAATTGCCATTAGTTTGTTGTGTGGTGACTTGTATATCCAATTCCAACACAGCAAAGAAATCCCATTTTTATGAATTTATAGAGGAGTTTTGCCTTGGACTTTTAGTGGCTCCAGGCTTTCACCTACCAACTAACTTTCATATAACCTACAAAGTTTAAATCAACTGGTACTACTACCTGGTAACTAGACACATGGTGGCTTCACAGCACACAGAGAGGGAAGATCTTCACCTCACTGTGCTTGTGTAGGCATCCTGGAGTTTGTGTTTAACATCTTCTGTTGCACACACCTCTTCACGCAGTCAGAGCACAGGCAACGTCTCCATGTACAGTGTTAAAAATCAAAAAGTAGTTTCCATCTTCTGCCATGAGAGACGGACTACTTGCTGTTGTTTCACAGTGCTCGAGCTCACGTGGAGCGCTAGGGACCCTGTGTGCAATATGGACTTTGCTCATTTTCCAAAGCTGAAGGGTAGCAAAAACTTGCAAGGTAATTATCACTGTATCGACTGCAATTTTTAATAGAAATGATGAAAATTAAGGTAATATTTTTTCTCACTATTTCTTCATACGGATCCCCTCCTTATCCTCTCCTCAGACGCCTGACATGCTACTGAAATTTCTGTTGCAAAAACATTCAGGGGTGCTCCTGTGTAATATTGTCGTGCAGTCAAAAATGGGTGAGGAAAATCATGTCAACCCAAAACAGAAGACACATAAACGTGGAACAGAATGGAAAAGCTACCAAAATGCTGTTATATTTACCAAAGTGAACTTTGCTCCTGAAATGGCCAATGTCATCATGCCAGCAATTTCAGCAGCTTGTGTTGATCCTGGATATACTAAATGTGGCATCATTTGTGCATCTGACCAGTAAGAAATTCTTTAGTAATTTTTCATTCCTAATGAACTTGTGTTCTATTCCCCATCTGGGCTTAACTCCACATTTTCACCTTCCAGTAATGCCACCTGCGCACTTTGTCTGCTGGGTGGGAACTTGTTCTTTTATACACAGCAGATGCACTCACTGTATGGCTTTCAGTGGACTAATTCATGAATATGGCTCTTAGTTCTCTTGTTGGAGAATCAAGAAATGATGCTGAAGGTGTTAAACCCTTTTTTTTAGCTTTCAAGGTAGCGGTCCCCAGTATCAACCTCCCAACATACTCTTACTTTCCTCAATCAGTGGAATTATTCAGAATCCAAATAAAAACACAAACTTTCCTTTATTATTTTTTCTTACTGCAACAAATGCTTAAATGCTTTGGTGCAGCCTTGCTCTTTGATTTCTTTGAATTTCAAATTTGGTCATGTCAAAAATTATCACAAAGGTTTTTTTGTTTATCTACATAGGTTTTAACCAAAATTACATTATAACACACGAACACAGTCTTCTCTTTAAGGCACAACACATCATTATGCACATTCTGTTTGCCAAACTTATAAAAGAGACAATATTATATAACCCTCTCCCTCCCCTGCCCCTCCCAAAGAAAGAAAAATTGCATCCACTTCCAAAATCAGCTGCTAATAAAGTCACAGTAAATTATTTTCATCAATAATTTACACAAATTACAGGTCTAGACAGGATTGTCATTATACAGTCTGAGTGCATTCCAATTCAGATTTTCTGGGTTAGGTAGGCTAAAGTCTGGTTCAAACCTCAGTGCTGAGAATATATCCCATTTTGAGGAATGTTGTTGAACACCACCTTGTCGGCTGGAAAACGCATGTTGGTGCTTTGCCAGTTCGAGTCCTTTGTTCACTCCTGTCAGGGCTCACTTGGTGTGTACCAGCAACCTCCACAGTTTTAATTCATTTAAAAACGTTGCATATATAAGACCATAGAGCTTCCTTACGTAGCACTAACTTTTTAACTCCATTCAGCAATCTGAATTCTTCAATTTGGAATTTTTAATTCCAAATATTTCTTCCCTTCTTAAGACAATTCATATGTGTAAAGCCAGAGGCATCGAATCACACATAAAAATTCAGTGTACTTGAAATATATATATATATAAAAAAAAAGGATCGCCAACTTTAGAACACAGTTACAAATACTCTAGTTCCAGTGCTTGATGGAGAGCCAAGAGGTCCGAATGACTGGATATCCTCCAGAAAGGCATGTTGTGCTGTGTTTGTTAGAGGGGGGAAATGGTCAGGAAAGGTGAACGCTGTGACACAGGGCGGTACATGACACGCGAGACTAGTCAGATTACCACCCCGTATTTTACACCACCGTGTTTCTGGATTGATTTTTGCTAGTAAAGTACTGACAAAAATCAGACCAAAATAGATCTGAGCTTAATAGTTCAACTGAAGGTAAAATACTTACATAGTCCTTTTTAACAGTTTCTTTGGAAACAGACGGTTATTTAGTAAGGGCTATTTGCCTACTGTTAGCATGCAAACTCGTACAAAGGAGCATTGATGGGAAATCCATTTTTGCTCCACTTACTACATTTTGCATGGGACCAAATGATCATTTCAAGGGCTGTAAAACTTTCATTAAAAGAGGCTTCACACACAACACTTTGAAACAGAGTTGAATTACATTTTTGGAAGAAGTGTGATATATATTTTTTTGCTGTTGGGGGGGGGGGGGGGGAAGAAATCTGGTTTGGGGAGAGAATAATGCAATTCTGGTTTAAAAAAGATAATCTATGTTGCAGAAAGCATCAGTGTCGGTGAGAGATGCAGATATATGCACTATTCTCCTTTCAGCAATTAATCAGAATAGGAAAAAAAAAATACTTTCATGTTCTGTTCAGATCTATTTGTAATGTACTGTATTGATTTCTCTCTCTGAATTCTGTATCTATTCATGCAATATAGCCAACGTTAAGAAAAAAGCATGCCAAACTGGGAAGTACACAATCCAACCACCTTTGTTTAGCACAAACTATAAAAGACCCATCACCAGTACTGTACCTATATTAAGGAACCATTTGGAATGAGCATTTCGGTTATTTTCATTTTGTTCCTGTTTCAGATACAACATTAAAAGGGCACTTTATTTTGCTACTCCTAGCACAACGATATTTATATCACAAATTTTTTCAGTTTCTGCACACTTCCAGGGTTATACTGGGAAGTATGGTGCAAATTACAAATGTCTGAACATTGAAAATTTATCTGGTGAAATTTAGACTTGAATTATTATCATAAGAAAATGGAATATTTCTAATGAAACAGTTCTTTTTTAGAAACAGAGATTTGGTGTGCAATCTCTATGTTGTGTTCGTGTTTCCTTTTGCAGATATGTCTTTATTGAAGCAAATTGTATGTTCATCATCTTTGCTCCAGTAAACTACAGATCTTCATTTATGTTAGTAAAAAATTTGCACAGTCCTTTAGATGTTTTTTCCACATTCTCTGTACCACTTGTCTTGAAACCTCCCTGATTTCACCATTTAAAGACAACCACCACCAAATCTTCATGTCATAGCACTTTCTCTCTCTTCTGTTTATCTTTAATTTGCTTGAAGCTAGTTAGACACTTCTGCTGCAATCATTTTTCATGTATTTTTAAAATAACTTTGCATTTTTTTTCTTTCCAAACTGAAGTGAAGCAAATGCTAGAATCCAAATGGTTCATTTGACTCTAAGTTTTGATCTCATCATGCTCTTATTGCCTTGCGTCTGTGGACTGAAATTATTTGTCATTCTGCCATTGTGCAACACTGACAGAAATGCAAACAGAAAGGCTTGCATTAGTAGCTACGTATCACACCAACATTTCAGGAGACAGGTTACCTTTTTTGCTGCCTGTTCTTCTTCTACACCATCCCCAATTACAACATATACTACTTTTCTGCCAAACCTTTGCATTATTCGTTCAAAGCAACTTTCTTTTCCTGGAAGATAAATGAGATAAGAGTTCAGAGTGAATTTACCTGATTAGCTGCATGTTCCTCATCTCGGCCATCTCCAATCACAACATAAGTTATGTTAGTGCCAAATCTGGACACTATACGCTCAAAACAGCTCTCTTTGCCTGAAAAACAATGCACTACTTATTCAAGCTATCAAGTGAGTTATGGTGAAGCCCTACAAAGGATTATTGCAGTGATAAGACATTGTTACTACTACTTTTTAAAAGTTCCCAGCCTTGGGATTTAGAGCCAAGACTGGTAAGAAACGATTAACTCCCTTAGTGATACTAAGCTGTTCCAGGTAAAACTAAATCTCTTAAGAGTTACAGGAAAGCCACTAAGACAAAGGAATTAGCCGCACTGCAAAAATTAATAGATCAGTGAATGAATAATTGCATTTAAGTACTTCCATATTACTGCAGTAATATTTTTTCAAGGAAAGCTGAAATTTTAATTCTAATGTATCTGCAACAATGAGTGACGTAGCAATGGAAAAAGTGTTCAAAGAACAATGGACAAGCAAAATAAAATTAGTGAAGCATTTGGCTCTTTTGGAGAAATGTGGAAGCAAGCAGGCTAAGCCAGTAACAACAATAAACAGGATGGAAAGGGACCAAGTAAAGTCATCTACCGATCTTCTCATTGTACTGCCGGTTCGGTTTTATCAACAAATGCTCATGCTATCGATCCTAGAACTGTCCTCATATGATGATTTCACTGTTTCCACAGGTGATCTCCATATTTAATGAATCCTTTCCATTAGGAAGTTTCTTTGACATGCGACCTACACGTGCCCTATTGCAAAGAAATCATCACCTATTGTCATACCTCCCATCAACGTAAAGATTATTTCTCTCTGCTCTGCAATTGTTTTTTACCTTGTTTGTTATTATGTCTATCCCCGCCCCAGGTTTTTCAATCTCCTCTCACAAGCTCATGATTTATAGATCTCCGATTCTTACTGCTCTCCTCTTGCTTTTTTTTTCAGCTGGCCCACAAAAAAGGGCTTATGATTAGGAAAAGCAGCACGTGTATTAACTGTTGAGTGAGGACCACATTTCAGTATGTGGCAAGCAACAGCTGCAAATATAGTCCTGTGCTCAGCACAGCACAGAGATCACTAAGACAAAAAGTACAGAGAGATTTTGTACCCCAGAATTTGCTGTGCTCCTGACAGGGGTGTAACAGCGGCCATACTGTTCCCAGAAGGAATTTCTGGTGCAGAATTACTTTGACAGAGCCTCCAGAGACTGTGCTCCGCTTCACCACCCTCTTCTGTGCTGTCGGCACTATTTCTTAATGCTCCTTCCTTTGGTCCGAGCGCAATCTCAGTGACTGAATCCAACATGTACAGGCTGTATGACAGATGACATCCATTCCAGAGGCTGCTCAGTACCATGTGGTATTCGGGATACTTCGTACCTTGTTTTAAGTTTTTCAAGTATTTGAGGTATTTCTGCCTAGAGGACAGCTACAGCTAATTAAAGGATGACTGAGGTAATATTTTTTCCTGACATTGTTAGAATATGCATTGTTTTTTCCCTTGTGACAATCATTTAGGAAACACATTGTAATGCTTTTGTCAATGAGGTGTCAGACTCCATGTTATATAAGGTGTCAGAGGTATAGAGATTAAGCATTCCTGAATTAATAATTGGTAAATCATGAACTCTGCCAAAATTATTAGTCATTGTAGGCTGTGTCACATTTCACATGAATGATAACTTTTCTTGGCTTACAAGAAAATTTTGGATGCAATTTCCAAAAACCTTGAATTTCCAAACTGTAATACACCAGAGGTACACAGTTATCAACAGAATAGGGAAGTGCCCTTGTGGCATCCATCAACGCAGCTTCTGTTGGTAACAGTTGTCATTACCATCACCGGTGTACTATGCTTCCAGAAAAAGCTCATGAAGCGGTGGCCGAGCTTACATAGGGCTGAAGGTCAGAGCAGAGACTGTCAACCAAAGTTCTGCTTCGATTTGCATTCTGCACCATACTTAGGAGGTTCTGAGGCTTTTAATCAGTACGGGGACCTTTATTCTTTCAGGCTCCATTGAAAATAATGGGAATTTGGAATTTATCAACATAAACACATCCAAACATACGCCGCAATGCCTATATCTTATAACTAACACTGTAAGTGTCAGGGAAGTGACTTGGAATCCATCCATTACTGGCAAAAAAATATTAGTGATGAAGTGCAGTCAGAATGGAGAGAGGAATAATTTTCTTACCTATTTTGGTTGCACTGTAAATATTTTCAATAGGAAAAGCTCCTCCTAAGCTGTATAGTAGAACTTTTGCAAGTGCTGGGATAAGCTGGGTTGTTGTTACCAACACGTTTACACAGTTACTCCTAAAATGAGAGACATAGTTTAAGTTTAAATAGTTTAAAACCATTACCCAAATGCTGATGAGGCGAACCAGCTGTGGAGAGCATATTCAGGATTCCTCAATATTTACTTTCACTCACACAGCAGTGTGCTCAGCACCATCACTTCCAGAAAAATGCACATAAAACTTTTGGCAAAATCCTTTAAAAAAATATGCAGGCCTGATTTGTAGGAAATATTCCACACTGGTTTATAAAAAACAGGTCCTTGAAGATGGGCCCACTAAAATACAGCCATGTAAGATCACCAAATACTTCTGAAAATAGGCATTTTAATTCTTTGAAAGCATCATTTGCAAGCTGGCAATTAATTGGCAGTAGCTACGAGCCAAATAAAAGAGTTAGAAGAATGCAAAACCATCATTTGTTACTCCTGCCTTGAGGGAAAATAAACAGACAATACACATTTCTGCACAATGACATCACTTTCTTCATGTCTCAAGAGTAAGAATATTTCTGAGAAGAGGGAGAGATAAGAATAATCACGTTAATAAGCTAGCATTGAATGCTGAGGATGAAAACTTGAATGAAGAAGTTGTGCTAGCAGCTACACAGCAGAAAAATCAGAGCTAAGCTGCTTTAGGCACTGACAGGCTGGACCATGAGTGTGACCGTTGTGTGAACATGGACCTGAGAGCAAATAGTTGTGATTTTTCCTCCTGGTTCTTCCACAAATTCCGAGCAAGGTCTTAGGCTTCTATTTCTGCCTTAATGTATCTCAATTTCCAGTCAGTAACATATAGGTAATGTTTAGCTGCCTCGTGGGTAGCTTCTGAAGATTTATAGCTGTACAGTTCTTTGAAGACAAGTCAAAAGACTATTATTTAACAGCCCTGAGTAACTGATAACGGTTTTCCAGACTCATCCACCTATGCTCAACTGGCCCTCGTTGCCAAATGTCTTTTTGAAGACTAGTAACTAGGAAAGAAACACAGAACTAAACGCAATGGCTTACTCAAATTTTTTAATTTTTTTCTCTTTAGGTGCTTAAGACACTGTTAAATAAACAACAATTAAGAGATAAAATATAGCAAAATTTGTTATGTTTAAAATAAGTTTTTCACATCTTTCCAAGTCTGTTCTTTCCACTTGACACTGTGTCTTTTCCCAGATATGTTCAGAAGGCAACATGGCTTAGCATTATTTGTTTTTATGGTTTAAAACCAGACTTTTTGAGGATTTCTGATGAGATACATATTGCATGGCTGAATAAGCAGCAGCAGTGTTCACAGTTTTATTATTTCAAAGGAACAATACATTTTATGTCTCATCACTGTGAACCCCGAGTTTTAACTCAGTTAAAACATATTTTTGCTCCTCTGAAAACTTAAGATATATGCTTAAGCATAATGATATGTCTGGAAGGACAGAAGGACATATTTTTTTTTGTGTTCTGGGATCTACAAAGTATTTAGGTAGCACTGTGAATAGGCACAAACATTGAAGTACAGAACAGAAAGACAAGGAGTTCAGAGGATGCTGCCCAGCAGATAATAAATTAAAGGCTGGCTCAGAATTCTATAATGCGCTTTCAGTGTACACAAGGACATTTATCACATTTTGAAAGACACTTCGTACTGTCTTTAATAAATGCTGGGATTGCTGAAAATGAAATAATTTTCCACGTAATTTTTCCTATGTCCTATTCAAGATTCATATTAGACCTCTTCTTCAAAGGCACAATTTATTGTAATGTAAAAAGTAAAAAATAGCCATTACAGTTCCAAACCGATAAATATTTTTACAGTACACTCAAATACGTACCTTGTGCTGATAATTGACAATGATTTAAGTGCATTTGTTAGCCAGGAGTCTGTCAGAGCTTCAATCTCTGCTCTTAATTGCAACCATGCATCTCTTTTAGCGGGACCCAGAAGTCCTTTTATGTAAAAAAACAAGAAAAGAAAAAAACCAAATTAAATAATATATGAACTGGAATGTATAGATTTTATGGTCATTGTTTCTATTTTAAATACCACTAGAACTTGACTAAACATCAAAGAGAAAATCCATTGTCTTCAAGGCTCAGTAAATTGGTCTCTGTTTTTATTTGCACTCCACTATAACAAGCAATGTCAGAGAGTATTGCAGATACTAATAATTAGTTTTCTGAGGTTTTTTTTTGTTTTTTTTGGTGTGTGTCTATTCAGGCTACTTTACTATGTTTCAAAGCATACCTTTCAGAAATACATATTTTTAAAACCGACTTCTCACAGGCATCTTACTCCCTCATTATCAGAGGCAGTGACAAGGAGATCCATGCCATTGGGATCATAGGCAGAGACACTCACAAAAGAAGAGTCTTTAGAATAAACTTGCCTTTGCAGTATCTGCATATGTTTAAAACTGCCCTGCTTCTGTTGCCTTTTAACAGCTGTTTTGAAATAAATAGATATGTATGTTATAAAAAGATTATTTAAAAAACTAAGAAGTAGAGGATGAATGCCCACTAAGGATGGAATATATTTCAGAAGCAGGATTTGTGGGAAAGAATATAAAAACCTTAATACAATGCACCACATATCTGCACTCTGCCTTTGCAATGATTGTTCCTCTTAGTGCGCTTCCCTATGCTATGCTCTTGGACTTAAGTTCTTACCAATGATGTCAAAGGTTTTATGAAATGCAACAGCTTTAGAATCTTTGACGCATTAGGAGATACAAGAAAACCCAGTAAACTTTTGGATAATACTGTTTCAAATATTCTTCATATATAAAAACTCTGGTCATGACACCAATGAAGGGCAAGGTAGAGCAAGCGAAAGCCAATCATTTACTATCACCCTTTGCTCCTATTGCCTCATCTTGCAGCAAGTAAAGACTCTAAACTTCTAAAAGAAAATATATATTTCAAGTTTACATATTTAGAAAATGGTAAAGGTAATGTCTAATTCACTGTCCATCTTAGCAGTACTGTTACCCATTTTTGAGACTGCAGGAAGTGAACATCAAATTGTCTGGTTTTGCTGGAGGTGAGCTTTACTTTGAGTTTCAAGTTCCTTTGAAATAAATTTCAGATGAGTTGAAAAAGCCCATGCTATAAAATGGGAGAGTGTTCAATTGGACTCCTTCCTGGTTGGCTTGGCCTCATCCTCAACTGTGGCTGTTGCAACGCTTGAAGACTTGCAAGTATTCCCTGTTCTCGCAGGATCTTGAGGGAGTCAGTTGACATATCCCCCTCCTCAGAAGAGGGCTCTCTGCCTCTGCAAGTCACACAGGACTCTCCAGAACAGATTCTTTTAGTTCTGCTGCTTGATTTCCTGCAAGCCTGCTGGCACGGACATAGTGAGTCCATGAACGAAAACAGTAACAGGAAAGCTCTCAGCCCAAATGAGACTTGAATTTCTTGCTAACACAATTAACTGTGTTAGCTACAGAGTCAACAAAAGGGACTAGTGGTACGGCAGTGCCAGGGTTCTCTTGCCTCCACTGGTGAAAACACACTAGTAGGTACCCAGCAGAGAATTCAGCAGACAGTGTGTTGTTACCAACTAGATCACGAAAATGTAGGATAGAATAGGCCAGCCACGACCAATTTGTGATGTGGAAACCATAAAAACTCTTTTCCAGAATAACAGTATATTTGAGATAGAATAAGTGGCTCAATCGATGAGTAAGGTACGTATAGCCGAGCTGGGTCTGAAGGAGAAAAATGGGCTTTGTGGCAGCTAAACGGGAGCCTGATCTGTTTCCCCACCTCTGGTTCTCCTGCACAACAGCACAATGTTGGCTCTGCCATTACAGTCCGTAGCTTTCAATAGCCCAAGGTCCAGTCACATCACTTTCCATTCAGTCTGTGGCTTCCAAGGCACATTCCCTCCGTGGGAGTTCATCATCATGCAGTTTAACCTGATCAGCTTTATAAATCGGTTTTGACAATTAAACTCACCTCCTATGTTGTTCTTGTAAGTATTATACAACTCTTTTACTCTTCTGTAACGGAAAGCCAGCTTCCTCATCCAGTCAACCCCTCCTCTTACACCTGTTGGCAGACAAAGGTTTGCACTACTTGCAGCTGCATGGAAGCCATCAGTTGCAAAACTGTAGGTACTGCAAACACCCAAAATACAGTAAAAATAAATACAATGTATTCCTGTAAATGCTCAATTATTTAATCTTTGAAGAAAAAAAAAAAGTAATAAATGCTCTATCTTACCTTAGGTCTTGTCCATTATCATCAGAGGAAACATCATCTATATGAACTTGATCACACTCCTGTTGAAAAAAAATAAATCAAATGATAAATGACCTTATAAGAGAGTATGCTGCCCATATGCTTAGTACAGATGTTGGGAGAAATGATTGGTGCAGACTACTAAGTGCACCAGAAGATGGCAGCGTATGTACACTTACAGCTTCCTATTGCCACCAATTTCTTTAAAATAATACAATCTTCAACTCCTTCTACACTGTATAAATTACTAGTCAAAATAGTCCTTTAGAAAAGTGCATGTAATTTTAGTGTGATTTTAAATTGTGATTGAAAAAACCCAGCAATTACAAGTCTCATTTATGGTTTCTCCAGCATACCAGTATTCCAAAATCACCTAAACCTTATTTCCCCACTTCCTCAAAGCTAATGATGATGAACCTCCACAGGCATGTAATTTCTGTTAAGTCTCCAGGAGTTTGGATGCTTATCAGATTCTTTTCTGGATTTATCCAAATGCCTTTGGCTGGAAAATCACAGATAATCAAGCAGTCCTGGAGAATTTCATTATTTCCTGGTTTAGGAAGGGATGGAAGTAACTCCAGGCAACTGAGGTACACTGGAAAACTGAACTCCTCTCCAAGCTGGTTTTATAATTTGATAGATATCAAATATTCTTTTCCACACAGTGGTTACAGCAGAAATATAGGAAAATGTGAGGGGAAACACAATTAAATAAATAACTCAAGCCATCATGCAACAGTAAATATGAACAGGCATTGTATTACTGTTTTCTGTAGTTGCTAGAATTAACTACTTAATCCAAAGACACAGCCGAAATTCAGTGTCCGGAGATTTTAATTTCCTGTATATAAGTAATTTTTTAATATTTAAAATAGCTGTTGCTAATATAATCCTAATATAATTTGCAAAAAAGTACTCCCCAACTAATGTTTTCAGATAGTTTAATCTCATCACTAAGACAAAATGAAGCTGAACTTTCAAAATGCACAGTTCTGTGCCTCAAATAGTCGTCTGAGTCACCTACTTCAAATAAAGTTGCTGACAAGCAGCACTTAATTCAGACTCTCTGTGACATGCAGGAGTAGACAGTTCTAAGTTTCCAGTCTCAGTCCTGTACCCGTGCTAAGTTGTCCAGATAAAGGATAAATCTGAACAGGGGAGTGATTTCCAAATGTGTATGCCACAAGTTCCTAGAGTGTGAATTTGGGGAATTACCATTTCTTCTTTCTGTTTTGTTTGCTTTCCACTGAAGGAAAACTTAACAGACTTTTACCCACATGAAGTAAGTTGCTAAAAAAAAATAGCAATTATGGCATAAAATAGATGCATATAATTTCATTTTCAAATACGTAATTTCATTGTATCACACAAGCTATCATAATTTAAAATTTTGCATCAAGACTAAAAGAATGAGTGGCCAAACTCTGCTCATCTGGCTTAATCCATTAAGATAGACATGAAAGACCTGCATTCAAGTAACAGAAATGAAGCATTCTTCTGCCCACTGGAGAATGATAATTTTTTGACTATGTCTGAGGAGATTATCTTGAGCTGTAGAATATTTTAAAGAAGCTGCTTGTGTATGTAAATAGTAGATGAAAATAAAAAGAAAAGGGGAAGTGGCAGCTGAAATAAAAGATTAATTACTTTATCCTTATTTATTATTCACACACCAGAAAAAAAATGCAACTATACTCCACCCAATGTAGGGCAGGACCTCAAAAATCAGACAAAAAGCCCCACTGGGACAAATTCTAACTCTATATTTTGCAATATCTGAGCAATATCTGGCTTCCTAATCACCTTCACAGATTTCCCTGGGACTGGTCAAAGCATAAGATAATATAAAAGTTTAAAACTCAGTCCTGTGGATTTGAAGGTGTACTAATTAAATGGAGGGCACACAGAAGCCCTGATGGTTAAGAAGGAGTGTCTGCTGCTGTTTGGGTTTGTTAAGCTTTTCAGCTACTTTGTTCCAGCCTTGAAAGTTCCAGATAACTGTTCTGCTGATAATTTCATTATTAAGTTAAATATGAGTGGGTGGCAAGGCCTCAGCTGTTTACTTTTATTCTTTTATCTCATAGTTTGTTCATTGACTCCAGGAACAGGAGATGAGGGGAACATGCCATTTTCTGATTACTTGCCCCTTGTACCTGCAAGAAGGTTGTTAAGTTTCCAGCCACATAAAAGGATCGAACCCAACAGCATTTTCCAGCTTCCTCCTTTCCCCCCTTCCTCTTCTTCTCTCGGATCTACGGCTCACCTCCTCACCATACTGGCAATACACATTTGCTGACCAAAACCAAATTGATGGGCCTACCACTTCTTGCTTTGTTTTAGTTTGTTTTCTCCTTTACTTATCTACTTCAACCAAAATGTCTATGTTTCACAAATTCACTTATGTGATGTGAAAAAAGCTTTCTGGAAAAAAAGGAAAAGCGGGCGGTTTGAGCAGAGTCAAGATAGTTCTCTACTTTTCCCAAAAGAATCAGGAAACTGGTGGCACAACACTAGACCTGAGTTTGCTTGTAAAAGAGACCAAACAGTTGCTGGGAGGAAGGAAAGAAAGCGAGCTCTCTGTCACTTTAAATGTTATGGTAAAATACTTTTCACATCAGCTACAGTACTGGCTACTCTCAAGTCACAGTGGCTCACTGTCAGCCCAAGAAACTAAGAAAGAGAAAATGTATTTCCTATTACTGAGAGTCCAGGAAAGGAATCTAAGTACAATAATTGGCTTTTGCTTGAAGCAATACTAATTTAAATTATATCTGAGTGCAGTCAATTCTCTGCAGCAATTTTTAGAGCCTGAAAATTTGAGAGTACAGAATCAACAAACCATCCATAAAAATTATCCTCCTGGAATAGACAGTAATTTCATTATCCAGTGAAAACACTGACTCACCACACTGAACACAAAAATGTTATTACTGAGGGGATGGATATTCAGCACTATGCTTTCTCAGGCTATATAGAACACAGCTTTTTACGTATATGCTTCAGTCTCTGTTAAAACTAGTTTGACCTGACTCCCAAATTCTGACACTTACCTAAATCCTATTTTTTTATTTTTCATTTTCACTTATAATGACAAAAAAAAAAAAAAGTTTGACAAAATCTTATTTAACATATGTCGGGATTATAATAAAAATGGAAATGTAATTTAGTTACTTTGAAATAAATACTCTTTTTTCTCCATCATCCAGGGAGTGGAGGGAGATAATGGAATTGGAAGATTCATGTCCAAGTTCCTGCCTGCATTTGTAGAAATTGGATTTTTGTGTGCATAGTATATCCTACCAGCATTTCGATAAGCTGTCTTAAAATTAATACTGAGACAGGGAGAAAACCTTCAATTTATTCCTTACCTGGTTGAGAACAGAAGGCATTAGTCTGGTTATTATTACAGAACTGAGTCCCATCTCTGATCATCGTTTAGGCACATGAACTTTCCAGAGCACCAGACTGCTATTTTCATGGCAAAACACCAACTGCCCTCCCAAGCGATACTTCTCAAGCTAACTAAAATTTATACACTGAGAATGAAATAGCTGGAGAACAGCCTAGCCTGAAATAAAAGTGCAGCTTGGCTGATTAGAACATGGGTCACTGGGTCAGCGGGGAATGTCTCAGCAGATCGGAATTTCTGCATCAGCAGTCATTGTAGTGAGACAGATTTGCATAGAGGAAGGAAAACTTTATTTTTATATATGATAGCTTTCAATAACTTGGTTATTATTACTAGACTCTGGTATGTGGTGTTTGCAACCAAGGAAGACAGGGGAAAAAGAGAGCTTGGCGGACATAGTGACTGCAGTCAATATTACAGGAATATAGGTTCATTAGTACATTACAGTTGTCATGTCCAGAGCCACAAGGTTTATTGTGGGATGAAGATGAAAGCAAGACAGAAGGTATGGGATCTGATGGCTCAGCAATAAAAAAGTGAGATGATGAAAGGATAATCTGTCTCCTGAATAAAGGCTTATCCCACTTCCTCCAGTAAGAACCAAAGGTCTTGTGTTTTGATGGCCATGACCATCAGCAGCTCAGCACTCACCTCCCCTCTCCTGGGGGAGGATGGAGGGAGGAAGACAGAGAAAGAGAGAGGGAGAGAGGTGAAAGAGAGACTCCAGGTCAGAATTGGTGAATTCTCAGAATTCATCACACAGTCATCATGCAGATGCACTGTAATATTCAGTAATGGCCATGTGCTCTGCAAACATATTTAAACAGACAGATTTATTCATCTGCATATTAAAGGATGCCTCTATGTACTTTGGCACAGGATGCCATGCAATTATATCTTATTTGCTAAGAAGACAGAAAATTGTTGGTCTTCTTGCATATGCCAGAATGTGTGCATACAGCTAATTTCAGAACAAGAAGTTTGGAATTTTGGTAATCTTATAAGAGAGTTGGTTTTGAAACAAAGATGCATTCTGGGCTAGAAAATACTTAACTGCATATAGAAATTGGTTTAATCAAATGAAATTGATTGAGTTATGAGATTCTCCAAGACAGATATTTTTTGATTTATCTAAAAATGAAAACTGTTTGGATGCTGTTGAAGCTCTGGAATAAGCTGGAGTATGAATTTTTGGACAGGGTATTAAAACCACCCTCTGAAGAATATACAAAATGTGAAGATCCACCTATGAGAGCTGAAACTGAGATCTACAAAGAAAATAAATAATGAGAGATAATAAAATAAATAATGAGAAAGGAATGAAGCTTCAATGGCTATAAGCAAGAATAAAGAGGTACGTGAAGAGGACAAAGCTCCATTTAGCTGAATTCTCCCACTTGAACTCAGCACAAAGTTGAAGAACACTCGGCATATGCTACCAAACGGCTTAAAGTTCATTGGGTGCCATGTGCAATCTGAACACGCAGGGGCAAAGGTCTGCTAAAAAGAAATTTAAGCAATGCTTTGAAAAATTGGAATCTATCCCCAGTATGGGGCACCAGAAGGAGTACATTCACTGAATGCACTTGCATTGTCAAGTGATGACTCACTAGGACTTCAATAAAACACCGACTGGTGAAGGCATGTCCAGGGCTTTACTTTCTTACGTTTCTGCTGTGGAAGGAGGAAGTGCAGCTCAGGTATACAGTAAAGTAGACTCCAGCTTCTTGACTTAAAAAGAGCTGAGAATAAATGAGATTTGCAAGGGAAGACAAAGATAACTGCAGCCTTGTACCTTCTGCTTTTCTTACTGCTTACAGTTCATGAAGAAACAAAAGAAGTGCACACTAGAAAAATCAATGTCCCAGTGAACGGAAAAATCTCATTTATCCTAATTTTTTCTATTCAGTCACCAGAGATCTTCCTCTGGCATTTTAAACAAAACCTCAGTCTTCCAACTGCCATTAGTGGCAAAACATCTGTGCATGGAGGGAACTCTGGGATCCACTCCGAGTAAGAAAACGACTGATTTAGACCAGGGGAAGATCTGAAAAGGCCATAGTTTAATCTGCGAACTGTTTTTCACTACTGTCTCTTGACACACATGGTCGTAAGACTGTCACTTCCCATGTTAACAGATCCAGACTCCCGGAGTGAAAGGAAAAGTCTGTGAAGCCCAGCTGATGAGCCTGCTTCCCAGACCACTGTCCCCACGGCAGTCCATCTGTGTGCTTCTGACAGGTCAGTGGTCCACAGCGGTCACTCCCTAGGAAGAGGCCTCTCCTTTTTCTGCCCAGATGCCAAATTGCACGCCCTGGACACATCGTGACAAAACATATGGTCACCTGGTTACCTTGGGAAGTGACATCACTGATGAGTACATCTATCATAGTCCCAGCTCTCTGACGCTGCAATCTTTGAGGTAAATGAAGACTATTCTACCTTTGAGGAAGAAAGGGAGGCCTGTGGCCAAAAGGCTACTCAGCTAGCCTGTGAAGTGAAGAACACAGTCTCTTGTGGTCAAATGATGGCACCTGCTGAAAGCAAATGTAGAGAACTTCAAGAGAAAGAATGGGAGGCATGTATGTCCCCTCCTGGAAATGACTGCAGACAGCTCTAAATTCATGGAAAGGGAAAAGATGGCCATACGACAAAGAGAGGAAAGGGTAGTTTGCAGATTCCCCCTCTCATCCAGTTTCATGGAAGGACTTCGGTGCCACGGGAAGTCACTGCCACCTGGCTAACCTCTCTCTGATTACAGTATGACAAACCCAAAGTCCAGATAGGCAGAAAACATCACACACAACAGACACTAATGCACAGCAAAACCACTATGTTAAAAACGCAGGTGTAACAGTGTTTATGTTCCTTTGATTCTTACCTCTAAATCATTAAAAAATAAATGTGTGTCAGCAAGATTAAAAATCATTTCTTCCATTCGCAGTCCAAGGGTCACTGCCATTGGTGGATCCTTAAAAAACAGAAAGCAAGGTTAGCTACTTAAATACCTTTGAATTAGATCAGAATTACTTTAAAAACTGCTGTACACAAAGTGTTTTGAAAAATTAACTCTGCAAGAAATTTCTCTAAAATCCATTCAGTATTAAGCTATTTTAATATAGCACCACAAGAAGAGACTGCGGAACCTATGTGAGCACATTTGGGGAGCTGGGGATGTTGAAACATCAAGTTTTTTGAAGTCAAGGCATTTGTAACCTGGCAAACTGACAGGGGAAAACCTGGTGGCCCATATGTAAACCTGCATGAAGAAGGCTGTAAACAGGGAAGGAACTTCTCACAAAACATATATGTAAGAAAACCAGTATTTATTATAATAAGAATACACAACATTTTTCATCCCTGAGGCTTTTATAAAAATATATAAGTATTGTGCCTGTCAGTTTGTGGGCAGAAAAGAGCTGAGTCATGGAGCAGTAACTAATTTTTCTGACCCAACGCACCGAGTCAGCAGCAGAGGTAGGAATGAAATTACTCCATGTGACACCCAGTCCACTGCACAATTCCTCTGATCTCTTGGCTTTTCTTCCCAACTTTTGGGTGCACAGAAGTACTCACCAAAGTCATGCTGCAGTGGACTAGGAAAAGTAGTCAACTCTACCAAATGATTACTTTGTAAGCAATTACCCGACACTATGATAGGAAGGTGTGATTTAAGAGGCCTTTTCAATTTCTACTGTCTCTGCTTTATAAAAATACAAAAAGTAGTCTGAACCTAGGCCTACTTCCCCAAATTGAGTTTCACTGTGGATAAATCATCACTGCCTTGCCCATGCTTAGGCCTATCTCACTTACTTCCCACACTTTCTGCTGCTCCTGTATGTATCCTCAAACTCTGTGCTTGGTCCTTCTCCATCTCAATATTTACCCTTCTTCCATGCAGGCACTCACTGATGAATTTCCAGGCTCTCCTTTACAATTTTATTGCAGGTGTTCATTCAACAAACTGCCTACAACTGTTCTTCTATGTGTTCTTCAGCATGCCTACAATCTATGGCACCATTCTTTAGGTGGTCCACAGGAATGGGAGAACATATGTAAGTTTGTTTGTTTGCTACAGATCATCCATTCATTTCTGATGAAACACAGGAATCCTGTCCCTGGCTGAGATTCATTCAAAATGTAGCCTCTGTTCGTAGGTCATCTTCCACACTATCAAATCACTCTACCTCAGCAAGATACCACAAATCTACTGATCTGCAGTAACAGTTTGTCTGATCGCATTTAGTGTACAGTAAATGTGAGATAATTAATTTAACTTTGCTAGGCTTGCTAGCAAAGAAATTAAACACATTTGCATTACCTTACATTTGTTTTGGAATAAGAATGCACATGGACAGTTCCTGATGCTTAGCTGACACCTGGTAACTTGTTTTATCATTTCCTTAATCATCTGCCTGAGCTTGTGGGGTTCAGTTAACATTTTATGCTTAATGTACTGCAATGGACTTCTAAAACAGCTGTGATCCTTTTCTCATTAAAATGAGAAAACAATCTATTTTTCATCATTTAAACTGTGATTGACGCTAGCAACTTTTCAGAAATCCTTTCTTGAATACCTTGAGATTAAACGTCTAAAAGTTTACCAGCATCTGGCAACAAAATCATACAAAACCTCAAATGATCATTTGTTAGTAGTAGGATCAAAGACTTCCCAATCAGGATCAGACATCAGCTACTCCAGGGCTTTGCAACGACAGAATAAAAGATGTCTTCTGCCCTCAAGCACTTAAAAACTAATGGTAAAATCTGAAACATAGACATATTTTGACCCTTGCTTATGAGAAAGTCAGACTTGAAGGGAATAATAGCATACAAGAAATTGTAATGATCCAAAGTTAGACCCAGTTCTCTGGCAGTGAGAGGAAATATGTTTATGTTGACCCTTGAACTGGTCTAGACCACTTTTCAGAAGTTAAAACCAAATGCAGTGCTTAGTAACATAACTTCAGCCCCTACTCCTTCTGCAGTCATGTTCACTGGATCTGAAAGTCACGTCGCTGAAGACAGCAGCAAGTGCAAAGGTCATTTTTCCAAGGGGATGATTAAGGAACACACGTTAACAGATTTGCAAAAACTTGTGTAAGATACTTAGAATACAAATCATTAAAATACTCTGGACTCATGAGATTCCTCATCAAGCCATAATGCCTTTATCAAGATGTCATCACATATAAACATGTGTTTCTCTCTCCTTTCTCTAGCATTTTTTTCTGTCCACAGTAAATTATAACTTTTTCTTCCTAGATACAATATAAAAAAGGGTATTTGCAATATGCTTCTCTACCTCAATCCTATGAACACTAAGGCATGTGCATAACTTTATGCACAGGTGGTAACTCATTATTATTTATGTGAGTTAAGTTATTCACTGGAGTGCTTCCAAGACTGGAATCTCAGACTTTTGATTCTCAGCCTCTTTCTTCCTCTTCCTGGGTAGAAGCAGACTTAAATGCGGAAATTTGCTATAACATATTCCATTATAATCCAATTTATTTTTACAGAAAATACCAACTATGTGTCACAATTTCCTGCCTTGCCTACTATAGTTGAAAGACATAAATGTGACAAAGCTTTTATGATTTTATTATTAGTAGTATTTTTGTAACCAGCTATGCCTCACTTTATTACTGTTAAAATGAGATTTCCTATGTTCCTGTTTTGACAAAGGAATGTGTAGGATATTGCTAGGTACTACATGTAAAATAAAATAAAGCAAAGAGAATTCATTTCAGCTTAGCATGAAATCAGTCTTAGATCCCCTCATAACAACTTCTGCTAAGAAGAATCACTGGAATTGAATTCTCAAGACATGAACAATTCTTCCTTTAATAAATTGGCAAAAACTTGCACTGCAACTGTTTAACAAGGATTAAACATCATGTTCCAGCTCTCGCCATGTTAAGTTCATTCCTTAACATACAAAAATAGATAGAGAAAGTGGATTTGCCAGGGTCTTGTGGTTTTATAATGTTTGCACAACGCGGAGGAACATCCCAATCATTGTTTTACTGTCTTTCAACTTGAAGCAGAAGTTGCAGACTGACTCAAGTGGCACAAAGAACAGTGTTGAAAAGAAAGCAAGAAACATGTGCAGCTGATACAGATTTGAGCACAGCAAACTGAGAAACTGAATAAAAAGCAGTCTGGACTTCTGCCAAAATGGTATTTTCTGCTACTCTGCACAAGCATACACAAAAGAGGAAACAATAATAACAAGAAAAAATCTGGAAGTTTTCCCCAGATAATTTGCAGAATAAAGAAGCACAACGCTTTGGCCCTGATTTTAGCCAGATATCGTCAGCGTGCAAACAGTCAAGACCAGCTACAGCACTTCTGTATACCACGATACAAATGACTTTAGTTACGTTAGTATGAAGGCACTAAACTAGAGCCAGACTGTCTGTCTGTGGACTTCTGTACTAGACTGGTCCATCCACTGGAATGCCTCTTGGGAGACCAGGTAAAAATGTCATGGGAGGACCAATATTTAAATGTTTTGACCAAGAGGAGAGTGACTGGAATAAAGTCCCAAAAGCTCAGTGTCCATCAGTGGAAGAAAACTATTTAATATTGTCTTGGAAGATCAGGTTTTAGCACAAGATGTTCAAAATAATTTCATTTCATGCAGAAATAATATAAACACACTAAACTTTCTTTGTAAAATCTGGAAATAAACAGATAAATAGACTGTCAGCTAGATTCATTGAGACAGGAATTCGTATATACAAAGCCTTAAAAATAAGCAAGAAAACAAGCAAAATATATTAATAATATTGTAAGAATAGATTTTCAATGGATGGCTGTCCAGAACAGACTTACAACAAAATCAGCCTCTGGAAAAATGGAAATCCTTAAGTTAAGTACCAATAGTTTTCGCTTATAGACACTTCCCTACATTATGTAGGAACCTCAGATTTAATTTCAGTCCTCAGTCTCTCATAGGGGACAATTGTTCCCAAGAGAGCTTCATGGGTGGCAATGGAAGAAGAGAATACATCTTTGTCTGGTGGCTGATGAAGGAAAACTCATGTACTCCATAGGGAGTTTCTGTTCTACGCTCTCTAGAAGGTATTAGGACACTGGACTCAGCAGTCTCAGACAATGAGGGAGTGAATGGAGAGGACAACTGGAGGTCATGATAGATACACTATTAATACAGGCGGACAAAAGCAATTTGTGAGTGAATTTGGGAATGTCATCATGGGTGTTAATGGTGACAAAAGTTTCTCTGTTTAATGGCTGTACGAACAGACAGTGAGCAATAAAAAACTTCTGAGCCCTTCCCACAGAAGTGTATGAGGTTAATGTGGCCTCCCCGACAACTTTCTGTCATTGGCAATGCCGTAAAAAATATCTAAATGTGATCATCACATGTGGATTTGTTTTGATTTTTGCACTTGGAAATCACATTCTCCCCTTCTATGGTCACAAGAGACCTTCATTCTTTTTTAACCAGTTGCACCTTGAGTCACAGCATTTATGGGGGCATCCTTGCCCTCTGGATTGACCTGGGAGAAATGAATGAAATATAAATGCTCAGAGGTAGATAAAACGCCAGCTTAATCAGTCTTAAATCAGCAAGAATAACTGGAATGCTATGGAACAAAGAATACACACTGTTCACAGGGAATAAGAATGTACCTCATAAACTTTTAACAGATGATGACATCTCCTAACACATGTCCTGTCACATCAACAAATCCTCACTTAAGAGCTCAGCATTGTAGAAAACTGTATCTGCCAACTGGTGCTCAGCTGCAAAAACCATCATCAGCCACACAAGTCATAACATAACAGCTCAAATGCCAATGCTCATAATTTGCTACTGCAGTAACTAATTAAAAATAGAAATGTATTAGTTTTATGAAGTACACAGCAGATGAGCAAACGAGCTGAACAACAAGAGGTACTGGGAGGCAGCATGGTTTCCCTGAAACCTAACAGGTGTAGAGTAGTTTTTATTCTCTTTTTATGTTAGCTCTGACCAGCCCAATAAAATAACCACTACACCAAAAGTCAGACAGAAACACCCACAGGTAGAAAACAGCAAGCCACAGAATATTCATCTGGTAAGTTTTATATTTTAAATATCAAAGGGATGCATTGACCAACCTCTGGTCAAATCTCTCGCATTTCGGTGGAGTTTCAAGCTATACTCTACTGGTGCCCAGATAAGAGGCAGAAATTTGCCCTGTGTTTTAAATGAGATGCTTACAGCTGCATCCAACAAGTTAAATCTTTCAGCAAATCACTAGTTTTGTTTTTAACATGGTTATTCTAACAGCCCTATATAATTCTGAAATCAAATAATTATCACACCATACAAAGTGCTGGACAAGTATACACCAAGGAGAGTGTTCATTCTCAGCTTCAGAAATCCTCAGGCATAATTCAGAAATCTGTTGTTCTCTTGACAAATATATGATCTGAAACTTGCCCACTGGATCCAGGCCTTCCCACGTGATCTCTGTCAACAAATGCCCCCATTGCCTATCACAAAATCACAGAATGGTCAGGGTTGGAAGGGACCTCTGGAGATCATCTAGTCCAACCCCCTTGCCAGGCCAGCGTCACCTACAGCAGGTGATGTTCGTTTGCTTTTCCTTTTTCTCTTCTACTCCAACCACTTATTAAACTGTAGAAATCTTTGGAAAGAGAAACTTTTGTCTCCTGGTAGCACTGCACCTGTCAAGTGTTCCTGTACTCATACGCTGGTCCCTCTGTCTGGCCATGAGAGCATGACGGCCACCTCCGCATGCTGCACCTCCCCTCACTGCAGTCCCTGCACAGCCTGAATTGCCGCAGAGCAGACGGATTAAAAGACTAATTTCTGAATGTTTTGTTTTCACCTGGTTACTGCAAGAAATAAGGTAAAGAGCTAGTGGAAAAGAGGAACAAAAGTTGACATGTCAAGGTGTAGACGGGAAAGAATTGAAGATGAATATCTCTATTCATACTAGCTCTAAACCCAGCATCCCACCTCCAGGAAGTATGAAGTGAGCACACTTGGTATAAGAAGATTCCTTCCCTTACAGCAATGTTCACATTAAAGACTCACTAATCTCATTTAGAATATTTAAATATGGGGGAAGGGGAAAACTATGTTTATCTTGTGAAATTTTTTTTGGTTGTTTGTTTTTTGGGAGTAACCTGATTATGCTATACAAAATGGGCTCCCAAAATACATATGGAAGGACATGGCATGCACAGCTGAGCACCTGTGTGACAATACACACCTTTATTTTTTAAAATCAGATAGCAAATCACCCCAATTTTTTAAATAGTTTAGTATCACCATTATTTTACATGACCCTGCTTTTTTTTCATTGTGAAATTACAATTTTATACCACCTTTCCAGGATAAACAACTCTCTCTACACATTTGAAAGACCTATGTGCTCACAAGACTTTGTCTGAGAACCTCACAATTCACGGACTATTTATTCTAATAGCAACTCAATTCTCACAACAATCCAGACTTCTGTCTGGATTAAGACCTTGTTTACAGATGAAAATCATATGCAGAAAAGATAAGGGCCACATCTGCTAAAGAGGTCACGCACCAGAGACTGACTGAGGTCCAGCTGTGCTATCTTTCCCTTCTCCCAAGGCTAACCTCTTAGGCACTTAGGCTCAGACACATCCCGTCTTAAATTTAGGCAACACTTCCATGGCATGCAAAAGTTAAAGCCTACTCATGATAAGCTCTCCCTGTATTCCCTTTCCTACTGCTCTAGCCTCCTTGCAGTCAACAATATATGGGTTTGAGTTTTGTTGGCAATTACTCATTACCTTTCCAATGAGTTCTCTATAAATATGGCAAAAGTAGTCACTGCAGGAAGGAAAAAGTCTACTACAGTCTCTGGAAAGGAACACATTTCCCTACTTGTATGGATGCCACCTATCAGTACAAAAGAAAAAGGATTTTACTTAAGGATTCCTTTTGCTTTATGGTTGTTCACGACATTTGTTTACTGATGCTGACCTCAGCAGTATAACTACATTCATTTCACTTGCCTTTGAGATACTCTTGGTTTATACGAGCCAACTTTATCTGCTGTCAGTACTAATGGCAGTTAATATGCCATTACTTTTTCTAAGGACTCTGTATGGAGAGTCAACTATAGCAGCAGATGAGCTCTTTAAGAAAACTGGTACTGGGATTTTTTCAAATATCCTTACTTATAACAAAGTGAGAAACCAAGAGGAATTACATTTCTGTTGCTGCCTCTAAGACAGTTTTCAAAGTCATTCATAGATGTCTTTGAGCTACAAAATGTGCTCTGATTTGTAAAACTTTGTATGAAATTTGACTTAGACTTTACTTATATATTATGTGAGATGGCATATGAGATGTAAACATCCCAAGGGAACAATCAAAAAAGGATGAAAGGAATGACTACATCATTGCAGCAATTCAGCAAGTTCTGTGGCAGTCTGTGGGCTACACTGAAAAAGTGATATAGATGTTCATGTTCAGCTAGGTTTCTCTCGTCTTTTGATAACTATAAGTCAGAAATGATTCTGACAAAGTCATTGTTATTACAGTGTCTGAAAAAAAGCAGAAGAGGAGTTTTTGGCAGAATACTGAAATGTGCACTGATTTGGCACTGTGAAGCTGCAAAACAAGCAAGACTGTTTTTTACAAGACATTAATAACTACCCTTATCTTAGCATTCCAAAAATTCAGATTTTTGTCTGGGCCTGTGAGTTTTCATATTAGCTTTCTCTTTTTAATAACCACAAACAGCTGTCTCAAAACATGGAGGGCTGGCCCATCAGTGGTTACAATCCGCAGGTCAGGCTTTGGACATTTCCAACGCACTGGCTGAGGAGGTGCGTGTGGAAAGCATTTCTCTAATGTGCCGTTTCTCACATCCTTTTCTTGAGCATCTCATCACGGCTGGAATAAAGAGGTAGGCAACTTATGCTAAACAAATCCTTTGTCTGACACAGTATGGACATAGTTATGTTCTTCAAATACCTTTACATTAATTACGTCCAAATGGCACAACACTAGAAAACCTACATCCACTTATTTACATACCAACATTTTCCCTGTCCATTTTCTTCCTTTCCATACATTTGCCCTAATTTTTTGATTTATCCAGGCCTTTAGCTCTACGCCTCCCAGCAGTCCACTCCTGCTTCTACACACTGGTCTTCCCAGCAGTCCCTTCTCCCCTTGCTCAAGCACCCCGGGCTCCCACTGCCACCCTGGTGGGGCTCGCTGCTGAGCAGCCAGGGGAGCTCCTGCTCCTGCTCCTGCAGGCTGCCACTGCCTCTCTCTGCCTCCCTCGCTCTTCCTCCTGCTCTCCTGCTCACTGCTCCGTGACCTGAACTCCTTTTGGATCTTGTCGGAGGGGAGAGGATGCGTACAACTGTCTGCTTGGGAGAGGGATTCACTCCCCGGCATTACTCACCCCAGAGCCAGCCAAGGGAACCAAAGATTCAACGGAAAAGCTGGGGAGTCAAAGAATAACATCTGCAGCTGGCGCTGAAGCAGGTCTGTCTCTTACTTGCTCATTCTGATTCATCAGTTTTCCTGTAAATTCACCCATTGCTCCAGTTTATTTCTTATTTCTTCCTCTGTGCATCCAAATAGTTATTTCCGTTTGCCCATTCTCTCTATTGTCTCCCTGCAACGTCTCTTCTCAGCAACTCATCCTTGTTCCTCTATAAATTCTTCCCTCATTTGCAGCATCTGCTTCAGCACTGCCTCATATATTGTGCTTAGGGTCTGTGCCTCATTTCTCTCCTTGACTTTTTCACATTAACCCTCTGAAAATGGGGTTTAATGTACACTTCCCCTCTACCTTGACCCAAGCCATGATGAACACAGAGGGTGAAAAACACATACGTGTGCAGGCCAGATAGCTCTGATACAGTGAATCGACGCAGAATTCATGGTTCACATACCTTGCCATACTTCTGTGCGTAGGATCCTGTGAGTAGCGAATGAAAAACTATGATCGTTTCATCCAAATCCCAAACAAATACACGCTGAAAAAAGAAGTGGGGACAGTATTGTTAAACAAATAACATCAAAGTCCCACCACCATCCCACCCAGCAGGCTAAAAGTCAACTCAGTCCTAAAGTTCAACTAATCACTTAATCAAGCACGTTTTCTCTGAAAAACAACAACAGTGTATCATGCATGGTAAAAAATCAGGAGAGTAACTTTTGAACTCTTCAAATATTTCTTATTTGTCCCCTAAAAAGCTTTTCAAAACAGCTACATAACAGATTTCAGAATCATCATGGAGGTCAAACATAATTGATAACTTAAGGATAAACAGCACTGTCAGATACTTCTCTGCAGGTCTTACTGATGCAAGGCTCTTCTTTGTTTCTCCTGCACAGCTAAAATTAAATCTTGGGTAAAACTGCTATATGCCACATACAATGTCATGAAGAATCTAAATAATGTTGTAGGATAAAATGGATAATTCTAACTTGAAAAAAAAAAAGAAAGAAACTCCTTATATTGATAAGGCATTTGAGTTCATTTTCATTGGTAAACGATAAGAGAAACAGGAAAAAAAATACAAAAAATTAAGAGTATTTTTACTGGAAAAATTAAATCCTTCGAAAAGCAAAAAAAATGTATGACAGTTTCTGTATAAAAGCAATGGCCTTTACATTGAGCGCCCAGTACTGCAGCCCCCTGTGCCACCACCCCAGGAGCAACTGTGTGTGGCCGGCCAAGTCCCAGCAACAGTCTTGTCTTCTGCTAAACCCAGAGCTGGTCAGTGATGGCAGCGCAGTGGGGCTGGCGGGGGCTGCTCGCTCCTGGTGCCCGTCCAGTGGCAGCCGGGGACACACCACACCACCGGGCAGCACGTTCCCCTGATGCCAGAGCTGGAGTGTTTCACACACACACAGGCACCCCGCTTCCTTCTCCTCCTCCTCCTTGTCACTGTAAGGCAGCACACTGCTAACACAGGAGTACTAAGACTATAATTACTCCGTTGCTAAGAAGTCACCTGTGTTTTAAATCATCACCCCATATATTAGGCAGATATATTTCTTCACTAAGCCACTGATCTTGCACATACTTAAGTACAGCCATAACTTCATTGATGTAAGCTGCCTCACTGAAATCCACTGACGTTACTTATAAGCACAAGGACAAACCTGTGCATAAATATTAGAAAGGCTACGGCCAGATGATCCTGCATATTTATACTGCATTCATAAATACATGTAATTAAGCTGAGCAATATATTTGAGATTTCCTATTCTGCCTAACTTTGTCATACAGAAGAGTAATGTCTCATTGTATGTGTATGTTAAAATAGCAACTAATATCTGTTATATCCAGCTAGTGAGACCGAGTCCATGATGTTTTCTAAAACGCTTTAAGCTATTTCCACAGCTGTAGTTTTCGGAATTTACTTTTCATCAGAAGAAACCTCCACATTATCATTCATCAATTACTGCAGGCATACCTCCAAGTCACTGTCCGGAGGGGGTGATGGATTATTCTTCCGCCCTCTACCCCGAGACTTTGACCCAGAACTCCTACATGTTCTCTCATCAAGATCTTTGATTGGTGTGGAAGGGCTCTGCACTGTGTCAAACTCCCCTGTAAAGTCAACCATTCATGGCAAAATTAGTGCTGGATTTTTAAATAAAAAAACTTTTTTTTTCTCATAGCTAGACACGTCTGTACGAAAACTCAGCCACAAGATACACCTAAAAAAGTTGCATAAAATGAGTGATAACATGGTTTGTCTTATGTAGATGGAATCTGCAGATGCCACATACCCTTTTGACTTTACCAAGGAAACATTATAAACCATAACAAAATAAGAGAAAGATTAAAATTACATGTATGCATGTGCATATATACAAATACACATAAGCACATGCAAAATATTGATATATCCAAGGAAGATGTATTTTAAAAGTCATACTAATGACTTCTCAAACCATGAAGTGCCTTTTGGTTAAAGTAGTTCATTTCCCATGTTTGGAGTTCAGCTAGACTTATTTCCAAGTCCTGCATTACTTTTACCAGAACACTCTTTGGCACTCATCCCCGCACCAGAAGAGCCAGTCAGCTTCCTTCTTCATCTCCTCCTCCCAGGTCACCTGCTCTTTAGTAGAGTTCACTTTTTTTTTTTTAACCTTACCTCTGCCCATAAATTTCCAGAGGAAAGTAATAATATTAAGTGCAATTTTCCAGTTACTACCAGAAAGAGAGTGAAGTCATACTTGTTGTATTCTGACCATCTTTCTCTAAGTATCAGCTATTTTCTGCTGCCAGAGAGAATATGTGCTGGAAGGACCTTTGATCTGGCATGGCATAGCTGCTTTTAACACTCAGGCCTATCCCTGACTTATCCATTTAATCTACTTTGCCTCTGCTGGTAACAAAAGGCTTTAGAGGTGACCAGTAGCTACATAAGGACGACAGAGTGAAGAAGGTATCTCCAGGAAGGGTGGCAGAGAACTTCCCTTTACGAAGTACTTTTGTGCCACAGCTCAGTAAACTTAGAAAATATCCTGTTCTTCATAACACAGTACCTTCAGTGTCCCTTTAAAACTGCTAGCAATAAATGCAGTTTGGCCAGGGTCCCGAGTGCTAAATGACATAAATCCTCCTCCATCACCTATCCGATTAATGATTCAATTTTTCTCCATTGAAGAACGAAAGGGTACAGCTTAGATCTGACATTTACTACAGAGTTTGATTCAAGAGAGTCCTTGTGTGGCAAGTAACTGTGTGTTTCTGGGCCCCTTTGGTAATATTTGTTAAAAGCGCTCATGATGGCACATCTGCAGAATAAATTAACACTTGGTACAAACATTTTGCAAGAATAATCTATGATGCATCTGATTTGGGGCTGGAATCTGAACATTACTCATTTTTACAAAGGAGCATCACTAAGGTCACCAAAGTCCGCCAGGTAACAGGGAAACTGGCCAGCAGATCAAGGAGAGTGATTTTTCTGCTCTGTTATGAACTTGCAAGACCACATCTGGAAAAATGTCTAGTTTTGGGTCCCCAAATACAAGAGAGATATTGACAAACTGGAATTAGCCCAGGTGAGGGTTACTAAGACAGTTAAGGGGCTGAGCACACAGGAGGAAAGGCCGAGTGACTCTTCACAGCAGTATACAGAGAAAGGACAAGAAGCAACAGACAGAAATCACAGCAAGGGATATTCCTGTTAGATAAAAGATAAAAATCCTATACTGTGAGAGTCGTCAGGTGCTGGAACAAGTCCCCAGAGTGGCTGTGCATTCTCCACCCTTGCAGGTACTCAAAACTCAACTGGACACAGCCCTTAGCAGCATGATCTAAGTTGGCTCATCCATGATAGGGTGGATGAAAAGACCCGCAGAGGTCCCTTCCAGTGCGAATGATTGAATGTTTTTGTGATCTGCCCTGAGTCATTCACCTCATTCTCCTGCCACAGCAAAGAAGAAAACAATTCTAGTCTAGCAGGATCTAAGAAGAAAATAGAGACTGCAGTCTCAATTAAGAGTCTGTGCACAATGTAACACAATAGTTAAATTCTTAATCTCTTCCATCATTTATTTATACCTTACAGTGAATGACAAACAGAAGATTATTAAAATAAATACACTAGGATGATATATTTATATATCTTGGCTGGAAAAATACTGTTGTATTTTTTGGAAGAATAAGATTTAAGCCCATAATGTCACATTCCTGAATGGGAGCTCTCGACATTGTGAGGAAAGAATTCAAGACTCAAAGCAAGGTGAGAAGAAGAAGAAAGTTAGTTCTCAAGCCTATTGGTTAGGACATTTACCTGGAGAAGGACATATCTAGGTTCCACTGCCTTCTCCGGGGCACACAGGTTTATTTGACTGAATGATTGATATATATATGAAGTATAAAGACATATTTTCATAATGCAGAATCCACATCCCTGTACCCCCGAATGGAAGGTGATGAATCCTCCATGAAACAGGAGGAAATCAAATGTCTCTCACTTCCTGGGAAAGTACTCAAATTATTCTGCTGTTGCCTGGAAGAAGATACTACTACTTTTTCTCAAACTAGGTGATGACCTCTTCAATGTCACAAAACCAATGTGCTTCTCTCCATGTGCAGAACAGAGCCAAATTTTCAGGCAGCAGCTAAGAAGAGATTTTCAGAACTGCAATTTGAGAATTTATTCCAGATACCATTTTGGATAGGTCTGTCCTGATTTGGATAAGGATAATATGCATTCTATAGTAGTTTCTCTTTCAGCTGAAACTCTTATTTGCCAAGAAATGACGGGAAAATGGAGCAGCAATAATAATATGTAATGAATAATGTTCCTATGCTGTTTTTACTTTGTCCCTTCAGAACGGAGAGACAGCTCTTGTTGACTAATCATTTCTATTCCCAGCACGGTGTTGATGTCAGTGAGGGCACTGCAGGCAGCAGAGCGATCAATAAGGTCATATTATCTTAGTTCTTTCCTCGTAAGAAGAACAGCAAAATATAATTTGGTAAATGTACAAATGTACAAAAAGATGCTTTATAGCCAGAATCCTCATGCAGCAAAAATCTACACTGGCTTCAAAAGAAGTTCTGAGTGTGCGAGAGTTCTGTATGAAAATATAATTTCCTTGATTTTTCTGACAGAGTAGAAAAATATCCCCAAACAAACCCCCAAAACTGAAAAGGCAAAAATTCAATAAGTGAAGATGAATGTTTATGTTCTTACCACAAAAGTCTTCATATTTATAATATTTCAACACTTTACAACAAAATCAAGACTCATTTCTATAGTAATGTATTAAAACATCTGTTCTCAATGACTGTGTTTATTCTAATCCAGAAAAAAAAAAAAAAGATAAAAAAAGCCCTGTTCAAAATCTCCTCTGAAAGTATCCAACAACTGAAGTAAATAACTTCAATTTTCATTTAGCATTAGCCATTACCAGTTGCTCCAGGCTTCTGCTTGGGTCAATGCTGTACATGATAGTATAATTATCTGTTAATCAGTACTGTAACTAATCACTGTACCTTGTAACTTCTGGGTATTTAAAGCCAACTTTATTTCATTACGTTAATCTCTAAATCAGAATGAGCAGCTGTCTCTTACTTGAACGCAAGGTATGCATCTATTTTAGAACTGCAGAAGTCAGTAGTGCATGTTTTTTTGAACAACTGTAGGCTTAATTGCTTGATTTGCTTTTTACCAACAGCAGGCTGTTGGTAAGAAGCAAAGGAGCAACTGCATTTTCTTATCCTCCATTTGCTTTAGAAATTAGGTCAATGCTGATAAAAGGAAAACTTACTAAAAATTCAGCCATGTAACATAAAAGAATGTGAGAAATTCTAGTACCAGAGTACTGTAAACCTTACCCTCATGAGAAGTTCCTATTGCAGCTCATATTAGACAGAAATTTTTATTGCAATGTTTTAAATTTTTTAGCTTTTCCAATATTCAACACATGTCTAATAAATATACTTCATAGCCTCTTCCCACCGGAACTATGAGCAGCATCAGAGATCCAATAAAGCAAGAAGAAAATGTTAAAACCAGAACATGGAATGACCACTTCATAACAGATGTTCATACACATATTCATACACTGGTTCCTGTCCATCCCGTGGAGACCTTGCAGCAGGTCCAGTTAGAGGACAGGGAGTTACAGCACCACCATTACAAATGGAGGTGGTCTTTCATATACAGAACATTGTTTCCCACCTCAAGTTTGATGTGAAAATCCCCTTCTCCCTGTTAATCATAGAATCATAGAACGGTTTAGGTTGGAAGGGACCTTGAAGATCATCGAGTTCCAACCCCCCTGCCATAGGCAGGGACACCTCCCACTAGACCAGGTTGCTCAAAGCCCCATCCAACCTGGTCTTAAACATCTCCAGGGATGGGGCTTCCACAACTTCCCTGGGCAACTTGTTCCAGTGCCTTACCACCCTCAAAGTGAAAAATTTCTTCCTAATATCTAATCTAACTATACTTTCCTTCAGTTTGAAGCCATTCCCCCTTGTCCTATCAACCATTGTGCCACTTAAGTGGGAGAAAAGAGGTATGGGCAGTCTGCACACAGACCTAATGCCATCTTCTGGAGAAGCTGCAAAGGGTAACTTTACTCTGGCTACCAAATTCGGAGAGACCAAGCTCTGCTGCTTCCTAGTAACTGAATTGGAGCTAATATCCTACGAGTGATTCACCTCACTTAGCTCTGGACATATGAAAGTGAGATGCCTAAACATGGAGCTTATACCCAGGCTCCCTACAGAACTTTATCCACCCTAGATTAAATGTACTCATGTACTCATTGAATATACTCAAATGTACTCATCCTCTGAGGCAGAATCCCTTAAGGATTCTCCTGACTTACCCCAATATGAGATGAAGTGCCCCTGGAGATACCTATTTATCTCAGAGATACTCAGTGGTAATGAGTGCATTTGAAAAATCGTAATGCAGAGCAGGCACAACACAAACACATAAGAGAAGTCCATGGGATGGGTAAGGAGCTGAGCCTCACACCAACGTGGAATGGACAAACTTCTGAGCCCCTTCATACTCTCCTTATGGATTGACTTTTGGTGCATATTCTTAGTGGAAAGAGCAGCCAGAAGATGGCTTCAACATTGCAAACCTCTTTATTTCCTGGCTTGTAATGTGTTATTGCTTGTTATGAGTAGCAGAAAGAGTAAAGTCTTTTTCACTTTTCATCTCATTTTCTTTACTTGGTCAGTAAATAAAGCTGTAACTGATATTAACTCCTGATCTGATGAGACTTTGGTATGAAAACAAGAAATCCTGTATGTGTGGAGAGTACTAGAAGCTTTGATTAGTTATTTGAATTAATAGCTAGCAGAGAAGGCAGAAGAGTGAAGTGCCTTGCTCTGTTGAATCTTAAGTTTTAGTTGGAGAAAGCCTTAAGGACCGAGCAATAAAGCCTGTTAGACAGCAAGCGAACACGGTGAGTGCTGAAGCTCTGTAGTATGATCTACTGTATCTGAGGTGATGTCCAAGACACTGCACCTCACTGATGCAAAGTTATTTTTACAGTGACACAGAAGGCATGTCATGTATTCTCAAAGTGGGTGTTGCACTCTCAGCAGAGGGTCGCATGATCAGTGCAACGCTTCACAGAAATAAGGAGTACGTGGGCAGATTTGTAAGTTCAGATGCACAACCTACTTAACAGGAAAACAAGTTCATATGCTTAAACAATCCACAAATAAGAAAAATCCGTACTGTTTCTTAGATGTGAAGCCTTCGATATTTTTTCAACCTGTTCAATCTATGTAAAATTCCTTTTCTTTGGCAATGCTATTCTATACTAAGGAAGTTTGTAATACATGATAAATTTATACAGCATTTCTAGGAAACACAGATGCACAAGGGAGAGACAATATGGGAAACACTGTCAGATTTTCTCAAATAAGAATATGGAGGAATAACAAAGGAAGAAACAAAAGCACACAGGACATGCACAACTATCAAAACATCCCTTGTAAGAACTCTTCACGCTCTTTTAAAAATACATCCCGTATGAATTGTGTCTTACGGATATCCTGCAACTGTTGAAATTTCACGTGATTTCAAGTTACCTTTTAGCTTTGACTTCCTAAATTTGCATTCTGAGATTAGTGAATAACTTCTTACACTTTCATCAAAAAACAAGGGAATGTGTATCTCCCCATATCCGTTCCATACCATGCCACACTCACACACTCACACACACACGCACCCACTTACTTTGAAAATCAGCCTGAGGAAAACAGTTGGCAAAGAAAAATACAATCTCGTGCAATTAAAATTCAAACTTTTAAAGTAAATTCAAGCAGCTTATATGAAGTATGAGGCCTTGCTTACACTTTTCTACAAGGTATTGCCCATCCTTTGTACAAAGTCATTATTATAATACATTAGTTTGTCTACTATACTTTTCGGTGAGATGTTGCAGTTGTTCAGAATTAGGAAGATTTACGCAATGAGTTGATTTTGTGATTACAGCACATTTCCCCCCTATTCAGAGCCTAATCCAAACCCCAGTTTGTTAGTCTTTTTATAACTGCTCACAGCCTGTGGGTAAGGCAGTTGCTACCCAGGCTCCGTGAGTGAAGCCAGTGTCCCTGGAAGAGGTCGCTCTAAGAGCGCGGAGCCAGGCAGATGGCACTTGATAACCTCTCCCATAGATGCTATGCACAGCCTTAGTAGACTTCTTAGGTTACGAATATATGACACGATACTGAGCTAGATCTTTAAGAACTTTGCATATAATAGAAACCATACAGGAAAGTGAGCGTGAAAAAGCAGGCTCTGTTCACCCCGTGAGGATACCATACTCGTCTGACTGTGGCTGTGAACTCCTAAACTAGCCCACCGAGATATTGATTTCTGCACTATACTATGCATAATTTCAAATACATAATTTTAACTTTACTTTAGTCCCATTTATATTAAATGGGGGAAAATAAATTGGTGAGATGTTCAGGAACTTAGAAATCTAGCATGAAAAAAACAAAAGAGAAAGAAATCCATATTAACAATTGGGTTTGCAGGACACAGAATGAAGCAGGTAAATGACTGTGAACTGGGTTATATGGACAATGAGAAAAAATGAAGTGCTGCTATTACCCTAGGAATACAGCTGCGTAACAAAATATCGTGCTGTAGTGAATGTGCACAAGGGGGCAGAGTTGGGCAGGCAAATTGAGTCTCCTCACGTCTCCTGAGAACTTTCTCTTTGCAACTTCAACTACTTAAATGCTATTTTTTTAAAGAGACTTGGGCTAATAATGGATTGCTCTATCCTTAGTTACCAAAACTAATGAATTGGCAAGCACGGCTCATCTACATTTGAATAAAGCCTACATACTCTTGCTAGCGTGATTGGGGCACAATTAAATGAACAACAGTATCTTGTTTTAAATTGTTTACAGCAATACTTCAGAACATGTAGGTGGATACAGGAATGTTCCACAGTCAGTAACAGGAGAGCTCATTGAATTTTTATTTCAAAATTTACTAAAGGTTTGTTTCCATACAGTTGTTTCCGGTACTAACAGATCCCTACCAGCCTGTTGTAACTTTTTTCGGGCCTTCTCCTTCCACAGACAACCATCTCAAGTCTCAACTCAAAGAGCTTTATTTAACTAACAAACAAACTAGACAGGTTTCCTAAACAAACAAACAAACAAACAGCTTATTTTGGCTGGTTTGCATGATAAAGTTTTCTGAGAGGCATGAGCTTAAAATGTCAATATTCAAAGAAAGTGGATATGGAAATTTTGTCTTTATACAAGTACAGAATAAAATACGAAAATTGTTTTCACCTGAATGTAGATCTGTACCTGGTTGACTAGTCAGGCCAGGTAGAGAGTCCTGCAACTGGTAGGTTGACGATGATGAAGTGCCATCAGCCGTGTTGTTTGAGGTCATATATGCACCATATGTGGATGCTGAGTAATACTGTGCATATTGGTTTTGGCCAAAAGCTGTGTATGAGGGATAATCCTAAAACAGCAAATGCAGTAGAGTACTTAATTAAGTAGAGTAACGAGTGATTTTTCCATTAAGTATTTCTAAGTGTGCAATCATATGACTTCTGCAAGAGTTTAGGGGGTTTAGTTTAGATTTTTTTTTAATTTAAGGACATTTAACATTTTTTAATTTAAAGATATTTTCTAAAAGACTACAGTTGCTGAAGTATTTAAGTGCCAAAAGATGCAACTAGGCTTCCACTGGGATTTTGATTGCTTTCCATAGAAAATAGCATTGAACCACAGTGAGTTTAATTCAACATAACAGATCTAAACTAAAATAACATGCTATCATTGGAGTGATATAAATCCTTTTGCAACTGACAAACAAAAATGTTAATATTCATACCTGTTGTGAACTACTGAAATTTGTAGAATTTGAAACAGAATTGTTTGCATAAATAGTGGACGATGGTGTAAAACTAGAACCTAAAATTAAAAAATACAGTTAACTGTGAGAAAACACTTGTGAATCAAAATAAAATTCTAAATAGAATATTCCATGTTAAGATATAGATGAATCAGAAGAACAAACAACTTTTATTTTCTGGTTAAACAATAAAAAATTGGAATGAAACTTTAAAAGAAATGAAATGCTACTTTAACGCATACAGGCATACATTCCTCTTCACACCATGCAAGGAAGGTATTGGCAGTAAGTCATTACACTGATCGAGAAAGCATTTTTCAATTTATTGCAGTGTCTCACCTCTCCTCAAATATTGTTTTTCTCTTTTGCCTTCATTTCTAAGTTCTAACACTTCACTGCATGTTCACTTACACAGCAAAAAGAGTATTTTAACGATCCAGGTGCTTTTAATCGATCTGTAATGAGGCATGTCCTTGTTTTCAATGTCAGATGATTTCATATTGTAATTTGTAATATTTAAAAGATTAGCCGTTGTATAAGAAGCTTAAAAATTATCCAAATAAAACAGGTTATCAGTGATCAAAGGGTAATAAGTGAACTAATAATTGAATAATAAATGAAAGAATAAATGAGAATTAAGGAGAAATTCTAACAAATTATGTTAATTCAAAGAGAAACAAGTATCAAATGATGTCATACTCAGAAACACGGAAACAATGAAAAGTGACTTGTGTAGTTTAACAAATACAACAAATGCTTCAGGTCCTGACTTGTGATTTCACCCCATAAAAAAATGAAGGTGCAAATAGGCACTGCATTGCATGACCAGATCTACATTAACAGGTAACCAAAATGAATACATATATGAATATTAGTGCTAGGAAACAATACTTGGCTTTAAATTTTAGAGGTGAAAGTAGCTGCGAATGATAAGCGTACTTGCTGGAGTTCACAAAAATTAATGGAAAATGTATCCTAATTATGAGGGAAGAGGGGGCTGTTGGCAGCGGTGGGACGGGATGAGCCCTGATGGTGGTGGCTACTCACCTGGCATCTGGTAAGAGTAGGGTGTTTGGCCTGGCTGTGGGGTGGAAAACCCTGGGCTGTAACTGAGGCACCCGCTCTGCAGCGGTGATTGGGTCTGCGAGAGCCCACTTTCCGTCTTGATGCCTGGCAACATTACACCCAAATCTGTATAAGAAATTAATTTTCAACCGATTCTTTAAAATATTTTCTTACAGTTGGAAAAACAAAAAAGAAAGCAAAAACCGGTCATATCGGCATTGCTCTAACTTCTACGTAAGGTGAAGTAATAAGAGGTCAAATACCGTAAGTGGGTAAGCTGTACGGCTGTCCTGTCTGTGAGTAGGCTGTATAGACCGCTGGTTGCTGCATTCCTGAATACTGGGTTTGTCCGGCATAGGCAGACATTGTTTGAGCTGCTGGTGTAGAAAGAATGTGTGGATAGGGCCTAAATATCAGGAAAAATAGCATTACTGTGGCAACAAATACTTTGTATGTTGATTCAAGCAATAAAGTAAAGAAAAAGGTTTAAAGATGTCCAAAGGCAGTTCATTATTCTGCCAACTGTTCCTCTTCTGGGATTTATTCCATCCCCCACTGAAATAAGCTGAAAACCACTCCGGCTCACATTCCCCAAGGCACGGTGAATATTTTGTGCTGTCCCATCACTACAATGTAATTCTCAAGCTACTGTGTCCAGCTGTAGGTGGACTGTGCCACCGCCATACGGCTTTATCTGGATTTGATCCCTTTGAGCCAAGATCAGCCTGCTTAAATCAGAAAAGCTTTTGTAATCCAGTGGAGGGAAACTTGGACTAGAAGAATAAAGGAAATACAGAGGTGAACGTTAAAGCTACTACATTATGTCCTCTGTGCATGGTTCTGCTTCAACAGACATCTAGCCTCTGGCTTCAGCGGGAGATGGATTGTGCCCGTTGAGAGCAGCATGAAAAATATTGACAGCAATACTTTGGTAACCAGATGGGCTTTAAATGTTTGGAAAATATGGGCTAGGGAAATAGAATGGAAATAAAAATGGTCTTTTATTTATGAATACAGGGGTTTTATAGAGAGATTGAATAAAATCAAGTTTAAAAATTTTGCCCTCCAGAGTTGCAAAAACATACAGAGAAACATTTGTCTTGGATTGTTTTGTAAGTCAAATAAGACTTTATGGACCAAGAGTTGAATAAACACACTCTGCAGAATTACACTAACTGAAACCTGGCCATTAAAAGCCATGACTAAATTTCAGCTTCTAATTTTTTTTATTTTTTCTTTCTAATTAGTTCAGTACAGTTGGCAGCCGTTACTATCAGAAAAGGATTACTCATTAATTTAGATGCCAATAAATTGTAACAGCAGATTAAAAATTCTATTAAACCTTGTAATGTATTTGGCCAAAACTATCTGATACAGTTTGCCAAAACCTGTTTTAAGTGGAATGAGGGCTGCTCTTATTTCAGGCACCTACTTTCTCTATCAATAAATTTTGGCTATCATGATATGAATGCAAATTTGTTACAGAAACTTGAAAAAGTCTAATCAGCTACAGGATCAACGTTTTCTCTGTATCAAAGTCACACAGGTAGTTGCATCAAATACATGGAAACAAATAGATGGCATATTGGAATCAAGCACCCTCGTGCACAACACTGATTGTAGCACAAGCAAACTAATATCCTGCCAACTGCAGCAGTTTCATATAATATCTTCAGTGCTTCTTCCTAAAGTTTCCACTCCTGGATTCATGTGATTGCCCAAGAGTCTGTTTTCCTCCAAACAAATGTGAAAGAAATTTTCTCTTCCTAAGAACACCCACTGGCTTAAAAATAAATAATAAAAAAAAAGAGATTAAAAGCTAATCCAATTTATTTAATTTTTAAATCTTATGATATTAGAGAAGGAGGAGGAAAGGGTGGTTCACAACTATGGAATGTTTGGAAGCGTTTGGCAATGCTGGTGCTGGGAGGGTCTGTGAAAGTGTTACCCCTCAGTATGCATCTTGCACATGCAATTGTGATTTCTAAAAACAAACTGCTTTCTTCAAAATATGTCTGTATGCATTGCCACCACTGTTAAGATGCTAATGTCTGAGAATGTGATAGTCCATTTTTTTCCTTCCGTTGTGTGCAGATATTCAAGGGTATTTCTTGTGCAGCAATACTGCACAGAGCAGGATCTTACTCCGCAGCCACATGAGGAAAAAAAAGTTGGAGAGAGCACTATAATGGAGTCAGTACTGAGGTTTAAGTATTTTCCTTTCTCTCTGTTTCTTCTGCTGATGAACCCTTGCTCGCAACAAACCACAGAACTGCCTACAGCCAAGGTCAATTCCCTATAAAAGACTAGAAGAGAGGCAGACACTAACTTGGAGGGATATATTTGCGGAGAGTACTGGTGCGCTGATCTTGGGCTGTAGCCACTACTTGTTATTACTGCAAAACAGAAAACAAGAGTACAGCAGTTAGAATTATCATGAGACTAATACAGCCAAACAGTCTGAATACTAATGAAACAACATTAGCCAAGAAGCTTATTGAAACAGACAGCTTTTCTGTAAAGTAGCTGTCACCTCAACTGCAACATCTTCATACAAAAATCAAGATCTCCCAAACAATTCACCAGTGTACAGAACTCTTTCAGTTGGTGTGGGGGTGTCATGCTTTTTCAGCTTGACTAATATGTTTGTGAGTATGTTGCAGAGGTACAAATTTCATACATTATCTGTGATCCACACACCATAGATTATTCAAATTTGCAAGTTTTATTAAAATTGGTAGTTAAAAAGAATCTTATGATTTAATGTATGGTATAAACATGGGATTGCAATAACATGCAAATACTTTTAAAGTATCATATTAACAAGTTTCATTTTAATACTGGGTAGGAAAAATAGGTTTTACATGGGTGTGGTTAATTTTAGCAGCTTAGGTGATGGAAGATACCAGATTGACTACTAGACAACAAATACCATTCCTTATCAACAGGCCAATTAGAACATTGCCACTAACAACAATAGTTTTATTTCCAAAGTAAGCATAAACAGTCCTGTCCAGTAGCCATCAAAATTGTGTATGTCTGTACTATTCACAGCTGCATTGTTCCAAGCAAGCTGACAGAACAATAGTCATATCCCATTAACATTTCATTCAGAAGCGGTGCTCACATTGGATTAATTCCAAGTGTTTGGCAGTTTCTCTTTTCCTTCAGCCATCTGTCTTGACTAAGACAGATGTATTCCAAATATATGTACTCTAAAGTGTTGAACCAATCCCTTCAGAGCAAATCCATACTGGGCAAACATACAGAGTGTCTTTATTAGGCCATCTGCTGTTCATTCACTTTTCAAAAGATTAAAGTAGTACACAACGAAGCTCTGGAATGTCTTTAGTCTAATCAATCATAGTTGTACTTCAAAGTGTACCCTCTTCCTGAGTTGTTCGTAATGGTAGGAGAAATGAACTTTCAGAATTATATAAGTGACAAATAGGTTTAGGTTCCTAACTATTTTATGAAACATGATATATTTCTACAACCAGGCCTAATTAATGTCTTTGAGATCTATTGCTTTGAACATATGCAGAACTTCATATTTTTAAAGCTAGTTTAAACACATTTAGAACATGTAAGACTTAAAAGGAAAATACAGTAGAAGAAAAACAATTAGCTGCTTTTTTAAATGTGCAGTTGAGTATGGCCTGAAAATAAAGAAGAACTGGATAATAATTTTTGGAACATGTGCCACCAGATTTCATAAAAGAGTTGCTGACTGAAAAGATATCAAGGCTTTGTTTGTGATGGAAATCTGCTGAGTTTGATTTTCTATGGATATTCTTTTGTTGTTGTTGTTGAGAACGCTTTTCCGTGGCTTAAGCTCAACCCACAGAGTGATCCACTAGGTGTGCGTACAGCTATTCCCAGAGTTAGATGAACCTATAGCTGTATATATCAACATAATCAGTCCATAGAACTCTACAGGATGCTCTCAGTTGCTTAAGGCTTGAAGAGTAATTAGTGTTCCCTGTTGTACCCCTATGACCTTTCTAAAGACAAGCAATAGCTAACAGAGTGACCTTGGTGATTCTCAGGGCAAGGAACTTTTGTGATCCATTATCAGCTTATTGGATCTTTTTTGCCTGTACTGCTCCACTTTTTATCTGACTATTTGCTGGATGACAGCTGACTTGATTAATCAGTTTGGTTAGAGCACATTTACCATTCCACCACACCTGATGTAAACTACAAAAAATGAACGACTGTTCATTTGAATCGCTTGAGCTATCAAAACTTAATGCTTTTCAGCAAAAACTGTCCTGCCTGCTTTTTTATTCTTTCTCCATATACCTTATTTCATAAATTCAGACAAGAAAATAAAATACCTTTTTTTTTTTTCCCCTGACGATACTACCGGTTGTAGGGAAGACAGAAAAAAAGAGGCAAGTGGCCCCAAAGTAAATTGTGCACCTTTCAAACTAAAAAGCCTGTTCCTTTCGCTCTTTCTCTGACAGCTCGTCCCATTGATTTGCGCACTACATTTTAGACTGTGAGATGTTTGAGAAGCACAGGGTATAAGACCTACCATAAGAGAACATTATGACTGAGTAGACCCTGTGGACTACGCCTGTATCTCATAGATCAGATTGGTAATTCTAAGGGTTATCAAACTTAAAAAACTTTCACTGCTGGATAGCCTCCTAACCCTGCTTCTGAGGACTGTCAGCAATGGAGCCAGGTTGTTACAGTTGTTCTAACTGTGTCACTTTATATAGTTATTTATATGAATGGGGTTAAACACAGTTTTATGTTGCTTATATTAAAAATCAAAACTGTTCCTTCTCTGAAAAAAACAAATATTTCTAAGACTTCACTACTTGAATTTACCAGAGGACTGCTCTTAAGGGCAGGTATAAGAGCCTCGATTTCTCAAGTCTTACTATGGCGCTGAGGGGGTATTCCAGTCCCCACTAACGCTGACTCACAGAGGCGACAAGAATCTGACAGCCAGCTCTTACCAGTTACCCTATCAGCTCAACTGGCCAAGGTGGCCAGAGAATTTAAATGACCATAAACTGTCCTGAGAGCACATGTTGGGTTCATTATATTAACACAGGCTGGAATTTTGTGTTTCTTCATTACACATCTGGAAAATTCTGCGCAAAGAGTTTAGGTTAAAAGGATCTAATTTAAATAACAAATCACAATGTCTACACACAAGGGGACCAAATGTAGGTTATACAGCAGTGGTGTTTCCTAACTTCGCGTTTATAGCCTTCAGAAATTGTTTCCTGTATCATTTTTGTGTGTAACAAATACTAAGTAAAAAGGATGATGAGAACTTCAAATGTCTCTCTCTCCGCCCCATTAAAATGATAAACAGTTCTCAAATTAATCCGGCATTGTAAGCAATATAAACACAAGAATGCATGCGCTCACAGTACGGCAGTTGCAGCAAATTCAGAGAGAATGAAAATACTCAAGGCTGTTCTGCAGCTCTCCACATCCCCTGAACACCCACCCCAATGGGGGTCTGCCGTGGGACCACAAAGCTTCAAATCGAGTATAGCGATATTAATTACCAACTGCCATTCTTAGAAGAAGAAGGAGGAGGAAGAGTGGTGCGCAACATGACTCGACACCTGTAAAACCCTTGCTAAGAGGCACAGTTTCTCCCAGGGGCAGCTCTGCAGGATGGAGGAACCCGAGTCCTGCGCGTGAGCTGCAACACGGGAGCTGCAGCCCTGAGCAGGAGCTTGCCCAATGGCCCGGGCAAGGCCACTGTGGCAACTGTCCCTCTAAATTCAAGACATCTATGTGCTTTATTTTTCAACTTTTCAGTCAAAGATTGGGGTTCATCACAGTTCCCTGTGAATGGTAGTCTGTCTCTCCTTTCCTACACCTCACACAGTCTGTCTGACCATCGCTTTCTGTGTTACCGCTGGTCATTAGGGACAGAGCTGGCTACCTTACATGCTACTGGGCTTGTTCAGCCTTCTGTTCAGCTCCAGGACATGTCATGGGTTTTGATTGCCCTTGAAGCATGGAAATAGATTTTAATGGGCAGAATATTTGAAGGAGAGGATTTCTGTATGAAAGACTCTCAAATGGGTCTCAGCAACAGGAGTTCTCTTTTCACCCATGTCCCATTTCATAAAATATTTAATAACATACCTAAATCCTTCCCCACTCAACCAAGGATGCTTGTGCCCTTCTGACCTATGCTTGTGTAAGACAGAGTAGGTGATACCTTGCTAGCGGCCTATATGTCTAAGCATCCTCAAGAAATGAGCTCACAGGTGCTCTGAAAGCTGCAAGAAAGTACGAGCATTATCACCTTGTCACAGCTGGGAATAACACATGCATGTAACTGATTATTAGGAAACAAACAAACTGTTCAGTGTTGGGCTTTGTTATGCATTATTTTCAGTTGCAGCTGGTTTGTCTGAAATGACATCTTTCTACTGGTCAGTATTTATTGTCTTTGGCAACCCACTAAACTTCCTAAATAACCAGTTAGGTTAAAAAGTCAGAGAAATACTTTTTTGGGGTGAGTTTTTATTGTGCTTTAGCACTTCTTCAACAAAACTGAGCCAACCAAATTGTCCAATTTGAAAGTACCAGTAAAAGGCAAATGTGAAAGTAATGGATTTACTCTTTATGAAAGGCTCAGTGTGTTATCAAGGCAGCTCTGCGTCTCGCCCTGATGATGAAGAGTGCACGTCACCCAGACAGGCAGACTATTGATTTCCCACTGTGAACGACCACTCTCATTTAATACTTGAGTTTGTGGCCTAAACTGAGAATTTGGTTCATATTTCTTTTGAGTTTGCAGGTGGCTAACAGACAAAAATTATTGCGTAAGGCTCAAATTCCTGCCTTTTTTTGGAGACACCATTGTTTCCAAATCTCCCAAGTGTAGAGATCGCAACACTTCTTTTGAAGTCAGTGGTAGTTAACGGCTGAGTGGCACCTGGGGAAATCAAGCTGTTACTTAGCGATCTAATCCTGAACTGGAGGCTGCAATTTTTGGCACCCCTTCATGAAAATGTTGCCTTAGCCATCTTTTATACATGGAATCCAACACAGATATCCTACATACATGGCAGAACCTGATAAAATTTCACCAACAATGACAAAATCATATATATGGTTGGCCATTTTATAATCTGTAATCATTACAAATATAATTTTTGGACAGAGCAACAACAGAGTGAAAAAGAAAAGCTAATCTTTAGTCAAGGCTATTTATTTTTTTATGGAACTTGTTAGACTTTAAGTTGATGGAGTTCCTTTCAGTATAATCATAATGAGGACAATGTTTTCATTTTTTTCTAATTAGAAATGGTATATGCTTGCTTTACATCTCACAAAAGACCTTTTCTTCAGGCACTAAATTTGTTACAAATACTTTTCTGAATAACCAACTTTGGAGTATATCTGCATTTACTGATGCCTAAAAAACAATTCCAGAAACATAAACTCAAATTGTAAAATATTTTCATTACACTGATACATTGTGTTTTCCAGAATATTTTAAATAGGGCTTAACTATCTAAGCCTACCAAAACAAAAGCTGTATCAATATGGAGTGGCAATTCTTGGTTTCAGTGACACTTCAGTCAGGACATCACTGAACTGGTATATTCAGATGCAAAATTTATTCTTCCACCTCTCCTTGTTAATATTATTATTAGCAGGACTCATCTTAATGATTAGAAGCCAGATTATCTATACTTTTCCACAGTTCATCACCTTTTAATAATTTACAGTAATCTAATTCAAAATTGCTGTTTGTCTGAATTTTTTAAGAAGAAGTAACTGAAACTTATGATTATTTAAAGTAAAATATGGACTTTTCATGGAAAGAAAGTATTTTATGGCAATCTGGTCACTGTTTAAACTAACACACTGCTCATAGGAATAAAAAGATTAGCACTGAAATATCACCCTTAAGATTTTAAATTTTACAAATCAGAATGGCTGTTACATCCAGCCACAAAAAATACAATCCATTTTTTCTTCCTAATGTCGTACAAGACTAATGCAGAGAAAAATCTACAGTACAATAATAACATTATCACTATAAGACGTTTGCATACACTGACCATCTTCGACATCATTAAAGCTTCTTTAAGATCATGGCTCATGAAAATTGTAGATTTTAAATTACAAAAATGAAAAAGCTATCATTATGGTTATTATTATTTGGTATTAAAATGTTACTTTATTGTAGTCTTTTAAAGATTGCGTCCATGCAGCGAACGGTTCATTAGTGAAGGTTATTAACTTCTATATTAATGTGCATCTAACAATACGTGATCTTATTATGGCTTTACCTGACCCAGTAAAAGTGTCAAGCGATCCATCTCCAGTTGTTGTTGTTGTTTCACTGCTGTTCATGGGTTCTGTTTTGACTGCAAGAAGAGACACTACATAGAAGAATAAGTAGACATGAGATTTTACTTCTAAATTTATACTGGAGTCTTCATGCCAGTCTCACTAGCGGTAGTCCAGCTAGAACAAGCATGCGATGCAACAGCTTCTACCTTTGCTCTATCACCGTGTTGAGACAATACACACTTGCTCCATCTGCAATCACCATGCATCTACAGAGCTTTTTATCTGTGCATTCGTCTATCTATTGGTTTTAGCAACTGCAATATCTTCTGGGGAGATTTCAACCTAAATCTAATTGATTCTAACAACTCCCTAAGAGTAGCAAAGAGGAAGGAAACATTAGCTGTCAAGGGATGTAGCACATAACAAAAATAGTTTTGCCTGACAAGTGGAACAATAATAATAAAATGGTTTCATGCTCATATAGAAGCAAATTACTTTCACAGTGCCAGCATTCTGCCTTTCCCCTTCCCCTTTTATGGAGTCTGGGGGGGGGGGCATTTTGAGCTAGGTCACCAGCAAGCAATTTTCCATAACTGAAGAGAGAAGTTTAAAAGAAAAAAAAAAGCAAAAGAACTAGATTAGCACACAAACGACAGCCAGGACAAGTCAGCTTCTAACTCAGAGGTTACCAAACATTTGGGTCCACTCTGTATTCAAATTGTATCTTATGGATCATCATGCACTCTCACCATCCAAGCTATAACTGAAAGCACCACAGAGGCGGTGTAGATTTTATAGTTTAATGTTACCTGAACAGACCATCTGGCATGGGCTTTTGTAAAGGAGTTTGGGAATCACCCTTCTAATTGGTGTGGTAAGAAACAGTGGTATAGAATACACTGCAGCTTTTATTAGATGTTTGACTGACAAATCATAGAATCATAGAATGGTTTAGGTTGGAAAGGACCTTGAAGATCATCGAGTTCCAACCCTCCTGCCATAGACAGGGACACCTCCCACTAGACCAGGTTGCCCAAGGCCACATCTAGCCTGGCCTTGAACACCTCCAGGGATGGGGCCTCAACAACCTCTCTGGGCAACCTGTTCCAGTGCCTCACCCCCCTCAAAGTGAAAAACTTCTTCCTAATGTTTAATCTAAACCTGCCCTCTTCCAGTTTATAGCCATTCCCCCTCGTCCTGTCACTACATGCCCTAGTAAAAAGTCCTTCCCCAGCTCTCCTGTAGGCCCCCTTTAGGTACTGGAAGGCCGCACTAAGATCTCCCCGGAGCCTTCTCTTCTCCAGGCTAAACAGTCCCAACTCTTTCAGCCACTCCTCATCGGAGAGGTGTTCCAGCCCTTGGATCATCCTTATGGCTCTGATGTGGAATGTGGAACCCATCAACATATTATCACAATTGTTTTGTGGATGTCAGTTAGGGGTGTGTGTGAGCATTCATCACATACATATCAGCAACCACAGGACTGGTCACTGCCCAGTGGGGCAGCAAAGTGGCAATGAGAATCTGCATGGGTCACTACCGTGGTTGTTTGCCAGGTATGGAAATTCCAAGGACACAGTCTGGGATTTGTGGAGAAGCCTTTGCTGTGTCTGTTGGGCTGGCAGAGTCCGGTCCCCCTTCCCCCTCCTCCCCCAGCAGGTCTAACATATGCCAAGCAAAGGCATTTTCTGCCAATTGGTTACCTGATGCCTCAGAGGGACATCAGCTAAGCTGACCAAAGCTCTCGTCTGTCAACATCACTTCATCCACGTTTGACTATACGGGCAATAGTAAGGGGAGAGGAAAACTTTAATGTTCTGATCTGGCAATGCATTTACAAACTATGGTTCAGATTCAATCACCTAACTTATGCATATAAATTAGGTGCATACTAATCTCCCTTTATGTCCAGTTGATAAAGAGAGGTGCTTCCAGAGGGTAAGTCAGTCCAAATACAGCCTGAGCTGCCTTTGAGTTCACCATCCCACTTACAGTCTGTAGATCAAAAGGTGGTGGATGAGTTAAATAAAGGATTTGGTTTTCTCATGGGAAACATCACCTACAGAGCCATACTGCTGTTCCTCCCTGTGTCTGTGAGCACAACGAGGATCTCACCGGGAGCTGCACAGCTATCAGTACAGCCGCCCATGAAGGGCCCTGTGTGATTCACCTCTCCTATGATATCACACCCCATTTCCAGTCACACTGCTTAAGGGATCTTACTTTGGTAAGTCATATGGGATGCTGCAGATGTCTACAATTGCACAAGTGACCTATGCTGAATTCAAAGGGATGCCTGTGAACATTTAAGAAATTGGGATGTGTTTGTCTCTGTGACAGGGAGAGTCACCTGCGGTGTCAGCAGTGCCCCAGTGCTAAGGAAACTAAGCAGCACTTTCTTACACAAGCTAAACAGTTGTATCTTTCCATTTACTGTGTGAGATTAAAAAATATTTGAATGTGTACCTTTTAAATGTAGACTTCACTTCCTTATTGTTTCTCTTTAATAAAACTGCCACACCCATACATTCTCCCTGCAAGCAGCAGGATATTAATTCAATACAAAATCATCAGGGAAGAATTTTAGCCACATTTTTTCTAGCTGTTGTGCACTCTTTGTCATTTTGCAGGCTACTATCCTCTGATTTAAAAAAAAAAAAAAAAGCTGTGACAAGAATTACACAAAATGAACAAAGTCATTCATAAGAGTAATCAACCATTCCTATTTCTCTATTTAGATGAGATGCGATTTTATTTTCATTAAAATATACATCAAGAAAAAGTGTAAGGGTCATTTGTCACAAGACAATTGCCTCCACTGAACCTCAGGCCTCTGTCACGTGGAATATGTATTCTTGCCTGAAGCATGAAAAGTAACTAAATTACTTTGTTTTCTGATTACTACATACAGATATCTGCATGTACTTCATTAGGAGAATGAAAAATCATACTAAGTTGCGAAGATTTGTATTTTCCCCTCTGGAGATCTTTGGTCATAGTTTACTTTATAAGGTACGTGTCTCTTTTCTCTGTAGAGTATGGACATATACCTAGGTGGAAAAACCTACTTTTTAGTACCTTTATTTGTTTCCATTCAAGAAGGTATCCCACCACTGCCCATACCTAGCTACAAACCTATATTTGGTATTGCATTCAGTATGTCCCTAACTGTTTTATTTAACAAAAACTTCAGTAGTGAATTGAAATGTTTACTTCAGAGCCGTGCCTAGTTCTGGTTAATGCCAGCTGCAGTGTACTTCCATCAGCACCAACAGTCACCATCTTTTTCTCTCCCTATCAAGCCGAAAAGGATCTAAACCAAAAGAAACTCCCTCATGTACTTAACTTGAGGAAAAACATCATATTGGCACTGTGTTTTGTTGAAAAATACGTGTAGAAAGTATTTTTATATGTGATTGATTTTAAACAGTTCTACTTTGTTACATTCAGATTTTATCACAGTAAGGAATTCATCAAGGTCTTTCCTCAGTGTAGCTGAGTATTACCTTTCATTCTTTATGTTGCATGTCATTAAGCCAAGAGGGGAAAAAGCACAAAGCTAACTAAAAAAAAAAGAATTCTAACATCAGCTCAAAAACCGAGGAACATTTAAAGCTGAAATAAAAATAAAAGCTGACACCAATTAAAAACACAGAATCATCCTGGTGTTTCCCACATGTGAGATAAAGCATGGTTCTGATACCACCATGGCAACTGCTCTAGACATAATGCAAAGACTAAGAGTTCGAACTAGCATTTTGGATGAATGCTTTAAAGGCTATACATTTAATATTCTATTTTTTAAAGTGTGGATTAGTTTTAATTTTTTGTTTACATATTGAAAGAGTGAAAATAAAATGAAAAACAATCTCAAGCTGGAAATACATTTGAGTGCTGCTAACAGGGAAGACTGTGTGTTAACACAGTAGAGCTACCACGATGGTTAGGGCCTGGGCATATGATGTACAAGGATGGACAGAAGAAGCTGGGTTTGTTCTATCCTAGGAAGAGAAGGCTGAGGGGAGCGCGGATTGCTGCCTGCAGCTATCTAATGGGAAGGTGCAAAGATGATGAAGAACAAAGGCACACTCTTCTCAAAAGGTGCCCTGTGAAACAACACGAGGCAACAGACACAAGCTAGAGCAAGGGAAAAATCCAATTAGATGTAAGAGGGAAATTCTTTGCCGTGAGAGCAGTCAGGCTGTGGGCCAGGTGCCCAGAGAGGCTGTGGCACCTCCACCTTGGAGACATTCAACACTCAACTAGACGCTGCCTTGAGCAACATGATCTAACAGCAAAGTTGGCCCTGCTCTGAGCAGGGGTTGGCACAGCTGACCTCCAGGGATCCCTTCCAAATTTAATTCTATGAACTTAGAATACAGCTCCCAACAGGCAACAGCTTCTACAATGTAAGTTCTTTACCTGATGAAAGGACTTAGCAGACCAACATGACTACTACTCTGCCAATTCCTTTTTTTCCTAAAGAACCTCTCTATGATAAGGACTGAAAATGAACCCAGTGTTTTAGGGGCAAGAGATGCTACTACTGTGCATGAAGCAGGACAAGTAAGTGCAATAGTTATTAGAGCAAACAAGTCTGACTAAAAGCTCACGTGAAACAATAAGCCACACAGCTTGTCATAGGAATGATTTTTCTATTTCTTTTAGCAAGCTTTAAGGGTTTTCCTCAGAATATACTCAACTTGAAGCACAGATCTAAACGTTTTACTGCCTATGGAAAATCAGATTGACAGGACTTTGACATTACATTTCCTCACTGCTGATAATTCGTATTTAAATTATTACCTTCCACATTTATCTGAACATGCTGAAGAGTTAACTGAGGTGATAGACTAAGTTAGTTCAGTCCTTCCTTAACTGATAATTCGTATTTAAATTATTACCTCTATTTAAATTCTTGTAACTCAGCCGGACCATTCACATCAAATCAGTTATTGTAGTGCAAAGCATCTTTTGAGCTTGAGTCTTAGCTTTTTTGGGGGGTTAATTCTCTCTGGATACGTGGTTTACAAATAGCAAGCTAATTCTGAGGGTTTTTTAAAAAGAAAAGTTTTTGAGATCCTCCTAACTTTAGTTCAAACCTGCACAACTTAAGCATCTGTGTAATGGCTTGTAGAGAGTCATGGTGATGCATGTTCACACCTATGATTAGTCCCATAAGTACTGCAAGAGTGTCACATGTATAATTATTATTAATTGTTATAACTCATAAAAATTAATACTACATGACAGGAAACTCATAAATGAAAACAATAGCTTGGAAAATTTGGCCAAATATTCTTAAAGTGGCAAGTTACATGTAGTGGTACTCTAGACATAAGCTTTAATTAATAATGAAAGCAGTAGTAGAAGTAGCAACAATAATGCCAACTTTGATTTGTACTCAGGTAATCATGCAATGTTGTACCTAAAAATAAACGAAAAACAAATGGGCATTAGGTGGAAAATCCATTGGTCTGACTTCCAGCAAAGCTGACTACTGGCAGTTCCCAGCAATGCTGATCACCACAGGGCTCTCCCACTCTCTCAGAGCATGTAGACAGTTCAGCTAATTGTAGGTGGGTTAAATTCTCCTTGCTCATCAAATGACTTTCAAAGTTTGGTATGACAACTATTTATTGCAATTTCCTACCAGTTTGCTGGCTGTAGAAAAGGCCTCTGAGAAGGGGAGGAAAAAAGAAGGGGGGAGGGGGAACCCCATGAAAATGTTCAAACCGCATAACAAAAGAACAGAGCAAACCAAGAAGGGTGTTACACAGCAGTCACGGAGACACACCACCACACACATGCACTGTACCAGGGTCTCTCATACTTGTTGCAGAAGAGGGAGTACTGCAACTCAGCAACCAGTCTGCAGTATTTAACACAGTCATGTTGTCTCCTGAGAACAGGAATAGTACAATGGTTCATTCTCCCAACGTCTGTTCAGTGTATGCGAATAGTGTTCAAGGCAAGTAAGTGTTTTGGCACTTTGAGCCAAGTCTTTTAACTGCATTGTATTGTTTTTATGAGTATCATTTTAACTGGTTTATTTGTGCAAGTATAATATAGACGCATCTAGTTATTAGTGTTCTTTAATAATATGCCTGAAGTTTTCCATTCTCTTTATGCCGGAATAAGGATCCTGTTTTAAAATATAAATAGATTGACGACTCAGACCTTCTCTGCAGAGCTCTGTTACCCTCACAGGCACATACACTTTTCATTGACATTGACAGATTTTTTTAAAAATAGGGATAAGTGAATAAAATGCTTTACACTGTGGCCAGAAAGAACCAAAAAAATTTTCTTGGTGCCAACTGTTAAAATAGACAACAAAGTATAAACTCCAATAAAGAGGGCTGAAACTCTAGCTTGACTTGTATCCATGGTGTCACTCTCATGGACACTAACAGGAACAGGACTCCATCTCAGAATGTGGTACCCTGCCCCCCACTGCTGCAATTCAGCTACGGCAGAACCTATTATCTGAAAGCATTGCAACATCTGTGTTGTAGCTGCATGGTAGTGCTGGCCCTACAGTAAAAGATGCAGCAGTAATAACCAGTAAGTTTTGAGGACAAACTAAAAATCTCTTTACAAAAAGCTTTCATTACCTGCCAAGAAATGGAATTAGCACGTTCATCAGGTAAAAAAATTACCTAAGCGTAATTGTTACGCAATTCTTTTGACAGAGCTTTGAAATTAACTTAAATGGGTGTAGCTCAGGGTACAAGAGTACTCAGCAATGAAGCATGATGAAGAAAATGCAATCTATTTAGAGCTGCCAACAGGTATAACCAAACCTTTAACACTTTGTTCAAATCAACCATTCCAAGATTTTCCTTGTTCCACCTTGGCACAGTTCTGCCTCTTACTTCAGTTGGTGCAAATCAAAGAAGTGCTGTTGGAATCAGTAGGTTTGCACTGGTGTGACTGTCATTTTTTCATAATTCTTGCTGGATTTATAAATGGGTTTATGCTCATCCTTGAGATTAAGTTAAAAAATGCATATAACTAAAAACTAGCCAAAACTTTCTGTGTTCCAGCAGTGTCTTATACTTACCTCCTGTTCCATTTGTTGTAACTGATGTACTACTGAGATTAGGTTTATCCAGTTTGGAACTACCTGGTGCATCACTACTTCCAACAAGATTATGAGGACTTGCTAGATCTTGCATTTCCATAGACCTGTTAAAAAAGATGACAGTATTTAAATGGATTGTGATATGATCTATAACAATCTACTTTTTCTATAACAACGTTTTTTCACACGGAAAGTTTGTAACGCAGCCAGATTAACAGATCAATACAGGTTCCTTCAAGATCTTTGTTTTTTACCAAACTTAGGAAAGCAGCTACTAATTTGATGTGAGCAACAATGCCAGTATTTTTCACTTTTCCTTTAGGTACTATGAAGTAAATGACACAGGCTTAGGAAACTGCTCAAAGAGCCTGTAAAAGATGTTCATGAAGGAGTCAAATACATGGATGGACAGATGGAGGGATAAAGGGATAAATGCATGTATGCAGGTGTTTCTTACTCAGAAAACAGAGAAATTAAGAGAAAAGTCAGTCAGTACACAAAAAGTCAGCATAGGAACTTCTGCCTCCCATTATCTGTATTCCAACCACCAGAAGTCACTGCATCTGCACTAAATCATAGGAACAGACCACACCGGTGAATGAACAGAACTTTCACAGGCATCTGGAAGATTCTTCACTCTTACAAATGCGTATATTCTTACTAGTTCACTTGATATTTTTTTTTTCTTCTGAGTAATTTCTAGGAAATTTGCAAAATTTCAAGTGAATTTAGCCCGCAATGGATTTCAGCATCACAGTTGTACTGGGGGACTGTGGGTGGCTTTCAATCAGTGACAACAGATCTGCCTTTCTTAGGCAAAGCAGACAAAGCAGACAAGGAGCGTTTCTTGTTAGACCGGTAATTGCAATCCAATTTGCAGTGTGTGCTCGCCTATTCCTTGCTTCATTTATAAATTAATTACACAGATTTTTTCCCCAAAGAAACATTTTTGCTATGTATAAGCAAAGTTGCCAGCCCATCTGCAACCGGAGAACCATTTACCATATGTATCCTACAAAGGCCAACAGAAAGATTGTCTTACAGAGCTGCGAAAACCCAGTTACATTGTAGAAGACTGAAATGGCTAGGAAAGAGATGAACAGTCGGGATAGTTCAGTAAGAATAACTGCTCCTGCATATTCATATTCCGACCAGGAAAATCAGTGCCAAATCATTAAGGTACTACCCAGCGTCTTAAGTATTAATTGCAAGTTTCACTTTGAAATTGCCTATCTTTTGTGCTCCACACATCTTCCTCTGAATTAAAAAACAACCCAAACGAAACCCCACTATCTTTCCATCAAATACGGGTCTGCTGTCTGGATCTCTTTTTTTATTCTCCAAGGTAAGGAAAATTAAAAAACCCTACAGAACAAAAATGTCTCCCATGTTGTGCTCCTAATTCAGTTGCTCTCTGGATGCTTTAGCTTGCCTCTCATTGCATTCCATCCAACACAAGACACGGATTGAGAGCTGTCACATTTTGAGTATCTTCCAGGAAATGTAGGACATACTACATCTCAACTGGGAAAATACACCCAAAGGCACATGAAGCAAAGAATCCCATTTACTCCAGTAAATGCTCAAATAGAGCCTGAGATGCACCGATACTCTGCTGGCAGGGCAGCCTCCCCAGCAGCAGCCTGGATGTGCAGGGGAAAGCTGATATTGCAGGGGGCCACGCATCAGCAGGTAAGAATTTTACAGCCGTATTCAAGGAAATGCAAAGGCATAAACTGAGATTTGAACTGCCTTGACCCGGATTTCTTCATCTAATTGTATATACGTTGCTACACATCTGTCAGCAGTGCATTATACTTGCTGTCTACTGGAAATGCGATCAGTCTTAGATGAAATACAATGAACTGAAGTGGTTTACTAGTCCGTTGGTCTTTGTTTAGTAGTTTCTGTACAAGGATAGCAGCTAAAGGTTAAAAAAAGTCTATGAGTTTCCATCTTGTATGTATTTAAGGGAGCAGGAGAATGCTACACAAAATAAACAATGTGTTTCATTGCATACACAGTGTAATGCTCCCCACGTGTTCACTGAGCAGTTTAAGTGTCATGATTTCCTCTTCAAGTATGATCAGTCCAGAGATATCTAATAGGCAGTTCTAGCCTAGACAGTTCACATGTGCCTTTTTCCTTGTTTAGCACAAATATGACAATAATTTCTTTTCAGACCGGCATGTATCATGGCCACAGATGTAAATGCTTCAGCAATTTTTTATAAGAAAAATCATTGATTTACCTAGCTACTGTATTTAAGATGTATCCATCTTAAGCACTTTTCACACTCGAATCATGAAATGATTTTCCTTTGTCTAGCAAAGAATATAAATGGTCTGACTTTGTAAAAGGAATAGGTTTTGTTCCATACCAGTATGTAATGCAGTGCTTTCATGCAGAACTGAATTATATTCGCCTTGTATCTGTTTTCTACAGTGAAAGGCATCCTGGTGCACAGACATGGCAAGTTAGTTAATTAATACTTTTTTAAAAGTAGTACATTTACAAATAGACATTTTCTCTTGGTAAGTAAAAGACATCTTGCACTTATTGGTAGTCTATTAAGGATAAAAAGGATATCCAATCCAATAAAAAGTTTCACAAAAACCATGTGTATACATTATACTTATCCTGGGTGCTCTATGCTGTGTGAACAAGTAAAGGGATTATTTTAATATATCCCTGTGTGATATATTTATTCAAGTGCACATGTTACCTTCTGTGTAACAGATGTCATTCAATTCACCTTTCTGGATGCATTTAGTTTACCTTTAGCCTAAAAATTTCTCGGAAAGATGTAAGAGACCTACTAAAATCTTACAGTTTCAGTGAATGGAGGAATTCAGGAAAAATGCTTAATAAAATGGATGAAATGATTCCAACATCTTGAATTAATTTTGTCAAACTAAATGTTTATCAGAGTCCTGCTTTCACTGACTTAATCAGAAGCAGGTTCGGGTTCAGTATGTGTTTTCCCGCACTAAAAAAAGTAAAAAAGAGTGATCTCCGAAGGACCAATTAATACTTCTAAGTTTATGCAGTTATTTATTAAAGGCCATTTTCTAGTAAATGCAGTGTGTTTCAATTTAGACAGAATAAAGCCTATTGTTAAAGCTGCTTAAAAAAACTACATAATATAACTTTATTTTCTGTTTTTTCTTTCTCTGCCAGGCTCGTAACTGTTTCAGCTTTAGGCTTCCCCCTCTTGCATTGTCTCAGACTTTAGAGTAATTAAGTAAAATGCTAAATTGTATCAAAAGATACATTTTGAGAGGAAAAGGAGTACTTGGTAAGATGTTTTAATTTTCTCTTGACTGTTTTTTTGAAGAACATTAGCACGATTCCAAGCTCCTGAGTGAAAACCTGGAATCTGGCAAGATGGATTTGTCTTTTATTCTGTTTTGGCTACACATTAAGTCTTTGAAAGTTGGTATTTGCACATGCTTAGTGGATCATTTTAGAGGCTTACTGGAAAAGTCCCTAAAACATCCCATTTGCACAGAACAGCCTCCCAGATCCTCGTGGCCTTTAACTCCAACCTGGATGTGGACAACCCCAACAAATCAAAGCTGGTTTGTATCAAAAAGATGGCTGTGCATGAATCCTGAGCCTTCCACATTTTGTTCCCTGGCTTTAAGTGACATCTTTTCAAGGGTTAACCTATGTTCAGAAGCGTGTTAAGGAACAGCATCCAAAGAGAGACATTCTCCCCACCGACCCCGGCCTCCATCTTTACAAGGGTAGCTGAAAACATCTTGTGATACATCCCAGACCACCGCAGCGCACAGCCCAGCAGCATAACCCAACCTTGCATAGGAAGGTTTAAGTATGGCTAATTACGGTTGCCCAATTTGACAACTGCATCACTGTATTTCTGTACAGCTTTCGTTTGTATGATTTTAAAGGTAAAAAGTTCAAGCCTTGCTTCTAGGGTTGTGTTTTTAAAATTCCTGTAGTTTTTTTCTCTCATTACAATCACATATCCATTTGTGCACTGCTTTTCTTCAGCAGAATTAAAATCTATTTCCAGAAAATCTGGGTTGTTGTAACTGTTATTCATTTGCATTCCAAATTAAACTACTATAAACGTGGACTAAGAGCTGGGTTCTTCCACAAATCAAAACTCCATTCACGAATTCTACAAGTAGATCATATTTAGATAATTTTCTTCTTTCAAGAGATCATGTTTTAAAATGTAAACTATTTGCTACACAATCTACTTTTACTATATTTCAAAGATTTTACTAACAAATTTGAAAGTATGAAATAATTTACCAAAGATTTATAAAAGAATAAATATCCTCATGTGAAAACAAAGTACTTCAAATCCTTGTATAATCAGACCATTTTAAAAATACTAATTCCTTACTGTGCAGAATTTGCAGGAAATCCAAAATAAAAGAGAATTGAAAGATGGACTAGCTAAAGGCTATTTAATATTGAACCATTTTAGTTAAGTTTATAAATTAATCAGAACAAACATTTTTAAAAGGATTTAAAAAGGCTATTCTTTTTAAAATTCTTTGATAGGAAATTTTCTGCATAATTTTCTTTAGCAGAATCATTATTAAACTTCAGTGTGTCAAAAATCCACATTATTTGTGTTTTTTTGTTTAGTTTCCCCCCTGTTTTTCTTAGACCCCTCCTGTTGTAACCCCAGTTCTAGCATATCCCAAACTTTTTCACAGAAACCTGGAGCCTTGTCCAATTAAGATGTCAGCTACCTTGGATCTTCTGAAACTAAACAAACAGGGAATTTCCCTTTATTTAAAATTAACTTTTAGAGCAATATGAAAGTTGGGCAACAGACTTGTTCAGACTCAGCTAAATCTGTTTCCTACTGCTGTCAGCTCAGCTCTCTGATCAACTACATGGTTTTGAAGACAAGTGGGGTGGATTTTTTTCCATTTCCCACAGAAATTTTTTTTAGCCAGATCTTTCAGCCATGTCCTGAACATGACTGGTGGGCCCACCTCTCTTCCACATGCAGTCAGAACTAGCTTATACAAGCCTTTCACTCCAACAAAAAAATTAGTATGGATGCAAATGCACAAATGTCATTAGTCCAATGAAATTGGACTACATAAAATCTGCAACAAAATTTAAAACAATAAAAAACAATAGATACATCATATTTATAGAGGCATTTTTTTCCAGCTTTTTTTTTAAGAAAACTGCATTTTACACAATACATTCACAGTTAGGCCAGGGATTTTTCATTTTTACTTGCACATACACAAACTGTAAATAATGCAAATAAAAAGAGACTACATCAACCCTTTAACAGTCCTCAAAGACCACAGTGGGCAGTAAGAAAGAAGGTGGAGAGAGAGGGATTCTGAATGATGGACAGGTTTCCAGGGAATATACACATGCATACAAATACATGTACACTAACACACATCTATATGCAAACTTTTAATAATTCTTTGGTGCTAAATATCCACAAATACATGTGTATAAATGTATAACTTATAACAAAAAACTTTCCAAGATCTTTCCACCAAAGATTTCCGCAAATAGTGTAAAACAACACACAGCCTAAGAACACTCCTCACATGAGTACCATTTCCAATCATTACACTAACACTAAAATGCAGGTTAATAACGTTTTCTTTTCCAGGTGCTTTTATGCTGTGTACAGCAGTCTTTGACATTTTTTTTCCACTGCAAAAGGTAATGAAGAAACAGTGAAACTGATGAGAGAGATTTTCGTCATTGAGATGATGGCCTCTATTGTTTTCCCAGGCTCATCCACCCCTTCTGCGTATCTTCTCAAGCTTAATAGATGGCCAAAAGAGCAGATCTTTTGCTATTCTAGGCACAATCTTGCAAAAGCATGCCCCTCCATCATGCGAGTCCTGGGAACTTGCCAGAGAGTTAAAAACAAATAATACTGCTGGACACTAGCAAGACCTCCTTTCCACTCTCCTTGAGGCCTCATTTCTTAACTTGTAAAGTGATCTGATACAGTGCTAAGAAGCAGTAAAAAATGTCATGTTATAGGGATACCACCAGCTAATGCTCTTCAGAGTTTTATTTTATTACTTTTTTTTTTTTAACAATCCAGAAAACAAGTGCTAAACTTTTTGCAACCATTTGGCGATGGAATGTGGATTCTAGCTGTATAATTTCTATTTCTCATGGTTTTGTAAGTAGGGTGTCAACTTTCATATTAAAAAAAAGTAAGAGAAAGAAGCAAAACTAATGCCTCACTGATATTCAAAAAAAATACTTCTCCTCTGATGTCAGATAAAGGGTGTCAAAGGGAGGGAACCTTAATGAAACAAAGAATTAAAACATTAGAGTTTTTGACCATGATAAAAAATACCACAGGTAATAATTAATACAAATGTCATGAGGTTCAGCCTTGTTGAACTGTAAGTGTACAGTAAGGACTGTAGTAGACTCCTTTGGAACAAGTATTATAAGCTTGAATATCATCAGGCAGCTTCCCAGTGCGGGAGTTCAAGCTCACAGGGAAATCACCTCTACCCAGGGACTGCAATAAGCGCAATGAGGATCCTTCAAGTAAAATGCGACAATAATTTGAAGAAAACTCAAAACTGCCTGATTTTGTTTAATAGCCTTTTTGGTTCTCAACAATACTGCTTATCTTGCAGGGGATGGGAGTCCTTAGGTGATCCTTTGGGGCATAAAGTGGCACTGGCTGTGATTGTATCTCCGTTTTGCTTTCATGCCTATTGTCTTTCTCTTGGCTTTTCAAGCTCTAATTCCAGGAGAAAAAAAAAAAAAAGAAAACCATGCAGGAGTATCACTTTACAGGAGCTGTCTGACAGGCAGCCAGTGTCAGTGCTGGGGCTGCGCTTGGTGCAGAGGGCTCGGCTGAGAACGTGGGCGAGCAGGTTCAGTGACAAAGGCCAGCATTGTGGTGTGCCTCCTTATGCCATTCATAGCTAGAGAAAAGGCATGTTTCTTTTAACAGCACTGCAGCTTCTTCCCCAGCCTCCCTTTCCCATTTCCCCAGTTAAACTTCTCCTATCACCCTCCCTTCTTGACCCTGTACCACCTGGAGATTCTCTGTGCAACCCGACAAGTGTCAGACATTTTTTTGTTTTTGTTAAACCTATGCTTCCCTCTTCCCTCACCCCATGAGCAAACGCCACAGGCTTTTGTTAATCCAGCACACAGATATTGCTATTGTAATAAGCTGATATAGCTTTACTGAAAGGGATATATGCACTTCTTCTTCACAGGCCCAGTGAGAAAATATGATTAAACACCGTGAAAAATAATTGATTACAAATTCAAGTTTATTTTTGCTGGAAAGGAAAAACTGACATTTTATTTTCCTGCCTGAGGAATAAAATGAAGGTGAAAAGGTTAGGTTTGCTCTGGTGATGACTAAACACAGCCATGAATTTAGAAGGGTTGGATTGTCATGCTTTATAATTCCTGAAAACTATTATTTGCTTAAAAGTCAGTAACTGTATGGTTTCCCTGGTTTCTGATTGACTGAGACATTTTATTTCAGTTTAACGTCACTTAATGCGGTTTCCAGAAAACCACAGAAAACTGTCTATTCTAGTGCAGTTCAGTTGGCCACAAATCCACATTAAATTATTTTCTCACTGCCTTCTGACTTTTATTTGGAATGAATATAATTTCCCTGACAGAATTAAAAGACAATGTAAAATTAATTTGGATTTCTACACTTGTGGGTAACACATACTATAACTTCGAGGAACCATTTTTGGATTCTCCTGTTGGACATGTAGTCCATTTGCCCAAAGCCAACATATATTAAAATGAATAGATAAAAAATCAAGAGAAATCGGGGGGTGAGGGGGTGGGTGGGAAGAATTTATTAAATTATTTACCTCAGCATAAACTTCCAGCTCACCCTCTCTATGCTCAGGAGATTTCTTCAGTTACATTGGTGAAACGGGCAGGCTGTCACTGAAAAGGTAGATAATGGGAAGCCTTTTTTTCTGTATGGCTCCTTTTCCACCTCACCTCTCCACTCTGCAGTTTGGGATTGGTATGATTTGACAAAGGCAAATGATAGTTTTATATGGGAAATCATTACATTCTGATGTAATAAATGGATGCACACACAAAAAGCAAAGCTACGCAGAGCAATACCTTCCGGCCAGCTGGATCCCAGCCTTTGAGATCTCTTTTCTGGGCTATTCGAATGTGACAGCCACGGGTTTGATGTGATATGATTTTAGCTCAGGGTCTATGCTCCAGGCACTGGAGGAAGTATCTGGCAAGAAGTAATGTGGTGTCTGAACAGATATTTCCCGTCTTCTCAAAGAAAAAGGCAGCTGGTTGGAGAAAACCACTGCAGTACCCAGACAGAAAACATCTAAACTAATAAGCAGTGGGGAGCAGGGACTGACGGAATAGCAGAGGGAACAGTAGGGAGCTCAAGTCTCTTAGTCCACGTACAGGCTGGCCCATCCTGAACCTGGGCCGTACATGAGCATGGCTTAGCACCAGCTGGCACATGCCAAACCCGAGCTCAGCACGGCCCCAGCAGCGGCAATGACCCCCGGCCACGGCTCGGGCTCAGGCAGGGGCATGTTTCACACAGTGCCACCAGCTCAGCACGCAGCCCACAGGCTGCATTACCCGGTTCCTAGTCCCGGTGTCAACAGAAAATATGGAAAGGTACGGCAGAGGCTAAACTCATGTTTAACCTGCTACTCAAAAAAAAAAAGTGACTAAAGTAGGTTTTGAAGTCATTATGTGAGCATTTAAATAAATCAAAAGTGATAATGACACTGCAGTTCCACAGGGAGCTGTCACGTATCCAACTTACATGAAATGCAGACTAGCAGGTTACAGATACCTAAGATCTAAATGCAGGTCTTTGGATCACAGGGCCACGTTTTCAAAAAGTAGTTCACCCAACAGTTCCCATTTCCACTTCTGATCACTTCCAGATGTGATCGGCACTTGCAAACTCTGTGGTTCTTACAACATGATGAGCTGTGTCATAAACAAATAACAAACACTTCTGTGGAGATGGCTGAAACGCCAACAGCAAGCCTGTGGCCTTCCCTCCTACGCCACAACTACTGCAGAATAACTGTTCAGAGTCCCATCTGAAACATCTGCTGGGAATTTCGGAGTTCTTTCTGCATCTCTGACAGGTGGCCTGGTTGGAAGTAAGGAACAAGTAACAAACCCAGCGACTGAAGAATCTCACTAAGGCTTTCTTGGGTGTTTTTAAGTCTAATTTGAGCAAAAAGGACTATTTCTCATATATACAGAGGAATGTGGAGATGATCAGCTCTGCCAATTGCTAGCCTGTTGCTAATCTGTCATTTGTAAGACATAGCCTTCGAAGCCACACTGCTCACTGCACAGAACTTCAAAACGTGTCAAGGGAAACACAAGGCAGTGTTCCTCATGGCGTGACAGTCTGATTTTAAGTGGAATGATGAGAGGACTTTTGAAAGGGCTGTTTGAAGCCCTGATTTCCTATGGACAATGAGTATGGGGGGTGCTTGACGACCTTTGCTCTTGAATGGGAGGAAAACCACATGTTAATGGCAGACTGAGATGGAAAGAAGCATCAAAGCACAGAGGGTCCTCCAAATCCCTGATACTCACCCACACCTGAGAAAGAGGATTTTCTAAGGATAACTTCATCACTATCTTATCTTCCAACTACGTTTTTCAGAGAAAAAGGGATATAACTCCTCAAACCCTTTGCTAGCATGCTGGAGACCCGCTTTTGCAATGGGGGAGCTCTTCCCTTTACATCTGATATACCTCTCGGATGCCCTTCATTATGGGCTTGTCTGTGCAGCAGGTGGAGGTACACTTCATTCCCTTGACCTGTCACATAAACACCACCACCAGTGGAGATGGGACAGCTGGGATACCTGGGTCCAGATATTGGTGTCTGATCCATATCTGCATTTATTAATTGCAATATAATAATGTCAACTTTATTCATGTAAGACAATATTTAAGCAAATTGAAAATTGGGAAATCAAGCAGGAAAGGCTGGGAATTTTGCTGTTGGCTTCAATGGAGCCTGGACCACATGATGTAAATAAGAATTCACATTTGCATAACAAGAAAGCATAGGGTGGGTTGTGTCTGATTTACCCTGAATTGAAATGTCTGTTAAATTTCAAACTAGCTATTGAAACATGGTTCCTCTTCATCAGTGACCACCCAAGGGAAAATAAGCTCTTTCAGGTGTGCTGTATTAGAGTGATCATACCTCAATTCAATGTCATTTCTTTAGCCACCAGTACAGGGGCCTGCAAGAACTTCACCACTCTCCAGAAAGGATGAGCTATGACAGACTGGGCAGAGTACAGAAGTTGACAAAAACTTGTAGTTTTCACGCTCCATTAAAACTTTATGTCCTAATGCAAACATTTTGAATCTTCTCTTTTTTTTTTTTTTTTTTGTAAATATAAAATACAGAGAGTTACTGGCAAGCAGTCTTAACATGGGAAGCATTAACGCATCTCACTTTTAACAGTGAAGTTCCCTTAAAAGTTAAATCTGATCTGAACCCTGGCTCCCAAGACAAATATTCTGTAGTTTACCTCATGTGGAGCACATTATGTTTGGCTCCAAAACAGTTTGTGTCAAAAGCAATTATTTCTGTTCTCTAATCGCAGTCACAACAACGAGCAAGGTTTAGAATATAAAATAAATATATGCAACTTTCTGACTGCCTGATGCTTTAACTGCTTCAGCATCTGATAATTCCTGTTAAGTAACAAGGTGTAGCTGGGCATAACCATTCTGGATGGCAAGGTACGTTAGATGTGCTGCACACAACCCTTTTTGTTTTGTCCAGGAGATCTTATTACCTGTACACCTGGAAGAACAGGGAGACAATTGCATTTATTTTTAATAACTAAGTACATAAAAAAAATTCTATTCTTCTGAGTAAAAGAATGATGCCCCAATAAATGTACTTATGCTAGCTGACCTTTACCATTGATATCAAATGATTACATTTCATTTTGCATTGCTGTTCGATTTCCCCAAGTCATTTTATAATTTGACACTTAAAGCATACACATAGTTTTTATGTACCTTTTTAATTTGGGGTGAAGTAGGTGATTTTTCTAAGAGTCAATAAATACGTGTCGCTGAGGTCTCTGAGGCATGCTCCCCGCCTCCCCCGGCCAGATTATCCCCTTGAGCCACAAGAAGGGGCAGGTACCAGCTGCAAATCTGTAACACCTCCAGTTCCAGCTCAGCTTGCACGCCGACACCGCAGCCAGGCGGGGGGATACCTGCCTGCCCGGGCAGCGATGCGGGAGCGGGGCACGGGCAAAGCCACAGCTCCACAGCCCCTCACTGTCGTCCCCCCCCATACACACAGCAGCACTGGAAACCAGCCTGCCCAGTGGAAACTCTGCTTTATTGCTCCCTCTGCTAAAAGCCCGGCTTACACCAAATGGTTTGACCTTGCTATGACTTCTGACAGACCGCCCAGCCTTTAAAAATCATTAAAAAGCCACTTCTGTCAAAGTCTTGAGGAAAAAGCAGGGCAGGAGGAAACAAACCCTACAGTGTTGTTGGTTTTTAAGTTCACGCACATCTAGATTGCAGGCTTAAGACTGTAACTTTACTGCATTTAGCACAGGTTCCCCAGTGCTTAAGAACCTGGTTGGCGAGACAGGGTACTAAGGCAGAAGATGTTAATAACAACACAATTGCTTTTTATAATTCAATTATTTTTGTTTCTCAGCAAATTCTAAAATATTACCGTTGTGAAACACGGTATAATAATGAAATGCTAAGGGGGATGAATATGCTTCTCTAGTACTATTTTGAGAAAGTCATGAAAAGCACTGCATCTTTGAGAGCACAAGGGTTTTTTTCTGTTTAATTTAATTTACATAATTAGAAGGAAAATAAGACATAAGCCTGAAATAACATAGGAATAAAACATGATCTTATGTCTAGTCACCTGCCAATTACTTCTACACTGAAAAGCAAATAAAATCCCCCAAACCCTTAAAAATTAAAGTGACAGAGATTCAGTTGTAAATTGAAACAGACCTAAAATGAAATTCACCAAACAGGATGTTCTCCCTCTCTTCCCTCTTCTGCGCTCATGCCACACAATAAATAATTCTGCTAAAAAGTCGATCCATGGAATTGCTTTATTTATTTAGGCAGCGTGTATGCCTTTCTCCATAGATCTGCCAAACATACCTTCCCACAGACTTGCTGCTCCAGTCCTGGGCCTCTCTTAAATGACAGACAAGAATCCCCTATGAATTAGGTTGAGACCATCATATTCATTTTCACATATAAATAAATCCAGATTTGAACTTAGGTTTTCAAAGGTGGAAGGCTAGTGGAAGGCAAGTATATTTCATGCTTCAAGAGGAGGTAAAGTTACCTCTGCTCTACAAATGACATAAAGTAATTCCCAAAGAAATTTGACAATAATATGGACTCAGATCACAGTAAATTATATCACTTGGCAGCTAAACTGGAGAACTAAATCCAGAATTGCCAACAAAACTCAAGACACACGTTTGGATATATGGAAAGCTTTGCGATTTCTAACAGAAAGGAGCCTACACGGGCATCTTATGAGACTCATAAAGAACCTTATCAGCTGGAAAGGAGTGTGTAAATTCTGAGGATCAGATGAAAGTTTTTTGCCTTTTTTTTTTTTTTTTAAATAAAAGCATTCAAAAGGAGAAGATAGAACAGACAGACCATCTGCAATGTAACCACATAAAAGACCCCTGGGCAAATCCAAACCCATTAGCAGAAGTGCTTGACAAATCTGCCAAAGAGCCAG
>NW_009647401.1:4392793-4420734 GCF_000708025.1 Charadrius vociferus | reverse complement strand
GTCATCTGGATCCTCTGACTTCAGTTCCCAGAGGAGGACAAAGATGACCAATGCTCAGACTCAGCTGTGTGCGGAGAGAGCCGAGGCACAGAATCACTCTCTGATAAGGATACTTTAACATAAATAGAGGACACCAAGTCTGAAATATTAAAAGGGAAATAGCTTTAACAAGTATGTATGTCACGTGGGAAGATGCAGATATTGGAAAACAGAAAGAAAACTTGCAATTACTTTATTTGCACATGGTCTCTTTTTATATGGATTGTTTTGGTTCATTCTCTTCTTGTTTCCTTTTCTTTTTTTTTTTTTTTTTCCTAATAACTGATCAGGATTTAGTAGGATGGGAAAGAGGTGATTTTTGGCATGCTAAATACTAGCACAGCATACTAACTGCATGGTGTTCATTAAATGCTGACTGAGTACATAGACTGAGCGATGGTATTTAAAATGTGTCCGAACAGGTTGTGAAATATCCAGCCAAGAACTTACACTTAAAAATATTTGAGGAAAAAAGTGATTCATTTAAAAAGTAACCTGTATCAATCTCAGAATAGGGGATTTGGATCTAAATGGCCAATTTTTTTTAATGTCTGCATTCTTCTAGGAATCTATTCAGCTGGATTTGAAGTGCAAAGTAGGTGGAACCAAATACTTTTCCTATTCAGACTCACCAATGGTAAAAAATATCTGGAGTATCCAAGAGGTCAAAGAAGCTGGAACAGAGTCTGAATTAGTTCTCCTGTGTACTGCTGTAATGTGATATGACAGAGCAAAAAATAGACTGAGGGAGAAAGAAAGAAACAGAGCTCCTTCTCATTGTGATTGCATGTGCTGCACTTGAAGAACCAACAGTGTCATTTTATGGCTCAAAATTAGTTTAATTTTAGGATAAAGCTCTAAGAAACTATTGGATTCAGTAAAAGTACTTGCAGGTATAATCTTAGGTTATCTTCTTTCACTCAAAAATAGTATTTACCCTATCCCAAGACATTCCTGAAGCTTCAAAATTTTTAAATTCTGATTGCTACATTATTTAATACAGAAATACATGCACTCCTTTTCCCTGTCTTTGAAATCCAGGAAGACTAGGTATACCAAAAAGTACCGTGACTTAGCAGATCAGCAGATTCAGGTTAAACTAGTCAAAATGTGGGGTGGGTAGGGAAGAAGAACAGAGAGGGAGAGGGAAGTATAACGAATGCTCACTCTAAGAGTCAATGCTCATCTTTTAAAGGCCAATCACTTGGACCTTGTCCACCTGCTTTGCAGAGCAGCAATAAAGTCGCCTTACAGAGAAATTAATTTCATAGAATCATAGAATGGTTTAGGTTGGAAAGGACCTTGAAGATCATTGAGTTCCAACCCCCCTGCCATAGACAGGGACACCTCCCACTAGACCAGGTTGCTCAAGGCCACGTCCAGCCTGGCCTTGAACACCTCCAGGGATGGGGCCTCAACAACCTCTCTGGGCAACCTGTTCCAGTGCCTTACCACCCTCAAAGTGAAAAACTTCTTCCTAATGTTTAATTTAAACCTGCCCTCTTCCAGTTTATATCCATTCCCCCTCATCCTATCACTACATGTCCCAGTAAAAAGTCCTTCCCCAGCTCTCCTGTAGGCCCCCTTTAGGTACTGGAAGGCCGCACTAAGATCTCCCCGGAGCCTTCTCTTCTCCAGGCTGAACAGCCCCAACTCTCTCAGCCTCTCCTCATAGGAGAGGTGCTCCAGCCCTCGGATCATCCTCGTGCCACTGCCTGCCAGACTGACGTGTTGGAACTGCTGGCAATCCAAGGACACTTTGCAGCGAGCTAACGAATGCTGGCTGGCCTATAGTGCAACGTGAAGAACACACATAAAAGTGAACGCAAATACCATCTATCTATGCAATGGGTTGTAGCTCAGGGTGTTTGTTGGGCTACCAGTGCCCACACCACGATCTGACAGAAGCAAGCTGTGTCGCAGGCAAGCAGGGAGGACACTAGCCCGCTCACTCGCACTGGTATCTGATCCATCCAAGGTAGATGAGTAACAACCAGGTGTGCGCTAAGCCTCTGGGATGGCTTTGGTCCTGCTCCCTCCATACACCTGCAGCTCCAGCTCCAGAAAGTGGATGGAGGGGAGTGACAACAGCCGTGCAAATGGACTCAAAATTGCATTGAACCGCTGCCATCAGCATATATGTTACATTGTGCCACCTGTTTATCCAGTAGTAAAGGCAGTAGAACATATATTGTTATCATTTCTGCCTAGTGTAAAAATAGCTGCTGTAGTCAGCCAAGTTATGCTGTGCAACAGCACCCACGTATAAAAGGGAGCATAGAGGGGATGGGAGATACCAGTGGAAGAACCCCACTGCGCACTGCTGTACCTGTGCTCCTAAGAAGTTGTTCTGAAACGGTGACTAATGGATTACATTGATTATTTCAATGTGCTTTTAACAATCTTTGATTATAATATTAATGTTAAATTGTCTGTGTACATTTTTGTTTGTAGGTTGCCATTCCTGGTTGAAAGTTATTACCATGAGCAAGTTGCTTTTAGTGTGCTGCTTATATAAGAAATTTTTGAAATTTTTGTTGCCTTCTTTTCAGTTCTTCGGTAGTCCCTTTTCTAGTTTCAGTTGTTGGGGGTTTTCTTAGTTCTTAACTGCCATTAATACTTAGTTACTGACACAACTCCAGAGTTCCATTTTTGCTAGTTCTTCCCAGAAATGATAAAGAACACTAACATGCATTTAGGCTGAAGGGCACTCACTATGCCATTGCCTATGATGGCAGAATGCAGGTAACAGTAGTTCAGCACTCTCAAGCAGGCTCAAAACTCACAAGGCACTTCAGAAGTCACCATTCCGTCAAAACTATTAATTATACAAAATAAAGGGTGGTTCCAGTCCTCCTTACAATCAATCACAAACACTCACATAGAAAACTTCCTTTCTCTGAAGAAGGACATGTGGAAGAAAGAACGATGAGAAGAGTTTAAAACAGAGATGCGGACACAGTAATATCCTGCAAGTCACCCCCATATAATAGCAGTGTGTAAACTAGGAATTACTCAAGATGATAGAAAATTTTCTCATAGATCAGTCTGGGATAGGAAAATGTGTGCTGGTTACAAGATACTGTGGTTCAAATCCCCACTCCAAGAAATATGTAATAGTTGTAACAAGTGGAATGGCTTTCATAACAGCCTAATGTTTAGGACATTTACTTAAGATATGTAAGACAAAGTCATATCCAATGAACACACACATATATATATAAAATACCAACTGCTTTTAATGCATATATGTGTGCATTTGTTGAGTGAAAACTGGGAAAAAATAAGCAGTCATGAAATATTTTAAGAGTAGGTGATTCAAGCCATTATTCAATAGGATTTAAATAATTTTCAAAATACACCTAAACAAACAGAAATGATAGCACATTTCTAAGGGGACAGCAAATAAAATAAATCCTTCAAACTTAAATGAGTATATTGTGATTTCTAACAGAAAGGAGCCTGCACAGGCATCTTATGAGACTCATAAAGAACCTTATCAGCTGGAAAGGAGTGTGTAAATTCTGAGGATCAGATGAAAGTTTTTTGCCATTTTTTTTTTAAAGAAAAGGAGAAGATAGAACAGACAATCTGCACTTGCACAGTATTTTGTATTATCTCCTCTATTTCATAAATAGGACATATTCCTACCAACAGATAACAATAAACTTGGACCTGTTAGAATAGCATGTTTCTCTCTTTGCCAAAGACCTTTACCTTGCTTCCAGATGCAATAGATTTCTTTCTATTTTAAAAATAGGCTTTAAATTATTAGCAGTGGTTGGTTCTTGCATTCCAGTAGCACAAATCTATACTAGAAAACTCTTATCTTTCATAGTATGTGACGTTAGACAAAAAGATTATCTACTTGCACTTAAGGGTAACTCCAAAATCTCCAATTTACTTCTACTAACAATTCTGTTAAAATGTTTTTTATCCTTTTTTTTTTTTTAATAAGGTGATACACATTTCCAACAAGTGTTCAAAACTTCTTGGGTTTTGTTGCTTTCATTTATTCCAAAGTCTGACCCACCACTGATTCAGGTTAATGGAAGTCTTAACACTGACATGATCTGGCTTGGGATCACCCAGAAAAATTATTACTAATATAATAGAAAATATTTTATGCCTGATTAAAAAAAACAAAACCAACACAACAGGAATTTGTAGCAGACCTGAAATATAAAAAGTACATTAATTTTCTTGTTAAAACCACAGGGATCTGTTAATATAAACCATTCAAATATTTCCCTGTGATGTCATCAGTTACCATGTGTTTGCACTCTAAACAGATTATTGTAATTTCTGTAAACATATCAAATATATTTTTAGAACTCTTTGGAGGCTTGATCCAGAGCCAACAAAAACCAATGGGCAGACAGTGACCAGCTTCAATAGGCCTCGGGTAATCAGAAGACTAAATTTCTAAAGTTAACGAATGAGAACATCATCGTGCAGCAGGCACAGAGATACCACAGACTGCTCTAAAAATAGGAAAGACTTGCGCTGCCTGAAAACGACATGCCTGAAAAGACAACCTACATAGCAAGGCAACATACTCCTTGTAGCAACTGTCGCACAATTGTCGTGGATGCTGTATGTCATTTAGTTACATGTATCCGCATAGTCGTCTCACTAACTGTATTATTTTGATTGACTCCAACCGCCTAAGTGGCACGCAGACTAAATACGTGCACCAAACCTTTAATAAGTAACAGATTTGTATAAAACATTCTCTCAACTGCAAGCTAAGCCTGTGTGTCCCAGAATGCAGCCTTTATGAGAAATCTTACTCCACAACACAGTTATTTTAAAATTGGAAAATTGTGATACGTTTTTTGCCAGCCACTGTCTTGACTGAGAAGTCTGGCCTTGATCCTGCCAAACAGTTCTCTTAGGTGAAGTGTTTATAACTGCAGTGGCCTCACTGACATGAATGCTCTATTCTGACAGACATATACTATCCCTGCTGTTGACGGGATTTTTTCTCGCAGTTCCCAAAATTACTTATGGCAATCTTTCAATTTCAACTTTATTTATTCTGTCTTTTCATAGCAAATTTGTGTTGCTGTATCTGTTCCTTTTTACAGTTTGCCCCAAACACAAGAAATACTAGCAGCTAGTCACAAAGTGTTTTTTTCCTGGCTAGAGAATAATTTTATTATTGCACGTATTCCCTTCTGGAACTGAACAGTTTTGCAGAAAAGCAGAATCCGTAAAAGAAAAAGAAATGCTTCCATTGCCTTTCCTCATATTATGTATCTATCTGGTCTCCTTGGAATAAGTCAGAAGTGCAACAGGTGATTGCTGGTGGAGTCTGCACGGTTGCTCAGGAGAAGAGGGATACAGTAAGCTGTCTTGACAGTCAACAGAAAGCAGATCAGATAAATGGCATCTTGGAAGTGCCTACCTTACGCATGTACCTCAGGGTGAGATGAATCTCACCTTCGGAGGCCGAATCAGAGTCCTCTCAATATCTCATTTCCTCAGTGAAGGCCATTTATCACACCATTATGATCTGCAGATTATTCAGTGTGAGATACAGTTGAGCTACGCTACTCCTGAAGCAGAATAGCATTTAAATTACCCTCTAGCCAAGATAAGCTACATGTGGTTCACAGACAACAAACCCTTACCTTCTAAAAAAACATGGATGAGAAGAAAATGAGCGAGCATAATGAGGCTACACAACACATATGAAAGCTTGGTAGTCTGAACTTGCCCATTTTTACTGCACAACCAAGATTTATTTTTTCTACTGTAATTGCTGAAATTTTAACGACAACTTCTATAGCTATTGCTGGCTTTTCTTGCTTGGCAGCTCAATCGTAAAGCTCCTCTTCACCATAAAACACTAAACATTTGTTGTTCATCTCTCGAACTGCACATGAATGAGAAGGTACTGCTGGTCTCACTCCCCTAGGAATGGGTATGCAGAGGGCCAACCGTGTTCAAACAGTCATGGGAAAGGCATGACAGCTGCATCACAGAATCTGTCAGATGACCTGAAAAGCTTGGATTTGGGTTGAGGAGTTACAATGTTAGATCTGGTAAGTATGGACAATTACATGGTATTAAAATAAAGCCAATACCTGACTGAAAGAATCAACCATCATCATCATCCTGAGATAAGACTGTGAATGTCTTGTTGAGAGAATTAGTCAGTGAAAGAGAAATCTCAGGTGTATTTTACACAGTCCAAACTGCTGAGAATGAAACACTTTTGATGATCTGGTTGTCCAGAGTAAGATACAGAAGATGCGTGTTATTTTCCTTTTCATTTTTGTTAGATATATGGATGCCTGTGGAGACACTGTTCAGTAACGCACTCATGCAGTATTAGCGTAGCTCAAGTACAGTAAGTACAGTGAACATCGTATTCACAACAGTGCCCCCAAATTGCAGAGGAAACAAACCTTGATCAAGTGAACTGAGGTAGCTCTTACTGGCATTCAACACCATCTATTAACTTGTGAACGCATTAATGATTAGCTCTTACTGGCATTCAACACCATCTTGTGTTCAAGATTCCCCAACTTGTGAACGCATTAATGACGATAATTGTCTCTCTGCATGTACATGCACTGTATAGCCTGACCAATGAAAAACCACGAGTAGGTATCAAAATGAGACCAGTGAGAAAATGTCAAAGCCCATTTCTCATTCTGAAGTTTTACGAGAGACTTTTAAGATGACGAAACAGAAACAGGAATTCATATCTTTTAAATCTTACTATGTGGTACACTTTTAAGCAGTGTGGGTGTGGAAGAACAGAACAGCAATCATCTGATGAACAGCTGCAATCTGTGCTAAGAGCCTCACTGAAACCCATATTAAATTGAAATATTGGAGACCTTTTTGAAACACATAAAAAAATATCCCTCTGTGCTTTTCTGGACAGCCTGTTTATCTGGCAACTGTGTCTGTGCATATGATTCAGTATTTACCAGTGATTATCACCGGTGAATTTGAAGTTCAGTAATACATAGGAATGAACTTTGTCTACCTGGTACTAATGCAATAGCTATAATGCCTCCAATTACACTCTTCTCACAGTGTCTGATAAAGTTTTAAAAGGGAGGATTTAAGAGTGGCTTGTTTTCTCTTTCTTTTGCTTTCATATTTTTTTTTAAAAAGTATATAAAGGAAAAGATAAGTCAGGAAGAATGAATATAGCTTGAGATATTAGATCCACAGGTTTGTAGTAACAATTATGCAACAAGAATGGAGGGCTTCTTACTCCATAGGGCTCAGCTTTAACTGACCAATATGAAGATCCATTGCCCTTCTGTGAACACACAAGTAATGTCTTTTTGACACCACTATGTATTTTCACAAGTTAATTTGCCAGCTAACTTTTGTCCCAAGCTTACAAAACCCCTTGTCAAAATCTTCAAGTTTTCCCCTTCCCCCCGCTAGATATCATCTTCACAATGTAAAGATCATGGTCTAAAGAGGGAAAGTATAAGAAAGATATAACCATTTTCCTTTACTCTTCCACGAAAAAAAGAAACTGTTTCTCGGCTGTCAGAAAAATCTCCTCGTTCTTCTGCAGACTCTTCTATCCTCTCCAGAGAGTAAAAAAGAATGATTTTTCCCCTATAATCAGTGGACTTTGAGGAAGCAGCAGCAGACCTTGCTAAATTTCCATTTGCAGGACTTCCTCTCCCTCTCCTCATTTCTCCCCTCCATATTTCATTTTATAGCCCAGTAAACCAAATATTTGTTGTCAGGTCTCAATTCCTGATGCTACTTTGGTCTTATAGTGGAATCCCTGGCTGGCGGGAAGGGAAGGGGAGGGAAGGGAAGGGAAGGGAAGGGAAGGGAAGGGAAGGGAAGGGAAGGGAAGGGAAGGGAAGGGAAGGGAAGGGAAGGGAAGGGAAAGGGGTAGCAGGGATGTGTTCATCAAGCAGTCTACTGTCTCAAAGAAAAATGATGCCCTGTGATATACGGCCAAACTGAACATGCTGTAGCCGAGTGTGAGCAGAAGTCTGGGATTCGGTATTTATCATTTACCAGACTTCAGATTCACACATACTCTAGTGTTTAACTCATTTCCGCAGCAAGGTATGAGGCTATAAGTGTAGCTCACAAGTTTTAAGGCAACAAACTACTCCCTTATTAGAATAAAAATGACTTATTTGATTATCAATGTAAAAAGGGAGCTCATTAATAACTGCAAACAAGTTAACTTTCACGCACTGAACTAGACTTCAGCGATTCTTGTATGACATTAAATTCAATGTAGGAGCTGTTCAGCATACTCGGGATTGGTACCATTGTAAAGTATACCTGCCACATAAGAAAATTAAGAGCAATGTATGTTTATAGGCTCTGAACACAGGAACTTCTCCTCCTAACCTCGCTAGTGAATTTGATACAGGGCCAGCGTGCCAGAGTTGTCACCCATGTGTGCTACTCCTGTCTCTTCCAGACCTGCAGCACACCGTCTGGCAAGTCCCAACCATTCACTGCCTCTGTCTCACACACTGACAGCTCCAGAAAGCTGTAAGCATTTTGTATGACTGGGTGGCTATCCAGACTAGAAAGGTGAACTTGATTTTTGTTATAAAATTATGAAGAAAGAATGCCATAATACTGACAGAGCCACAATATCACCATGATTAGGTATAATACTACCATTTAGGTATAATATCTAAACATTTGGGGACAAAATAAAGTATCCACAAGCAGTTCATGGGGATTTGGCAAAATAACTCCCAAGTAACTTCGACAGAATTTGTAAGACAAAGTCGTTTGTTGATCAAAATTTATGACAGAGATACTGAAGTCATGCATGTTTCCTTTTGTGTTTATAACACACCGGTCTACCCCAACTTCAATTCTTAACTACAGTTCCCTCTCCATCTGTGTGGTTTACCTGTCTGTCAAGATAACAACCATCTTCTATAAATCAATGCTGGCAATGGTCGATTTTTACTGTATGTATAGCTGCACACTTCCGGAAAGCATTTTTCTGATATGCTGCACAGGTTAGTAAATGCCCTTAAAAAATTTACTAGTCACATCTGCAGTTTGAATGTTTCTTCTAAAAGACAAACCAAGGCCAAGCAAGACAAAGAATCTGCTGATACACACATGTCACTCCAAGAATTCTCCTGACAAAGTTCCCACACCCAATTTAATTACTTCCCTACTGTAAAAACACTTTCCATCTGCATTTATTGTAATAGTTTCAAATCCAAAACCAACAGACTATAAAGCTAGCTAAATAAATGAATGATATTGGCCTTAGGTCCCAAGCCAGGAGCTATTCTGTAAGGCTGTGTGTCTCCAGCATTCATTTTTATGCTGATGTTTCATTTTATGTGCAATGTTTTCACTTAAGACTTGTTTAGAGAAGAATTACCTTGCTCCAGGCTCTAAAGTTTTATGTGCCGTGCGGTGCCCTCTAGCGCCTCTCCAGCCAAAGGTTTGTCAGAGATTCCTCTGCAAGACCAAAGTCGCATCGCGAATCGAGATCTGACCAAAAAATCCTGCTTCAGGCTGTATACACAGCATTGCACACGCTCAGGCCAGGAGCATTAATCCCAACTGTGTTTGATATATCCTCAAATTGAGGCTGCGGAGCTCGAAATGAAAAGCATTTTTTTTTGAAAGTGCACCCTAAAAAAATGAAACTACCAGATTTAGCCTCCAGACTGACTATTTGTAACATGGGTTCCCTTTTGCACTTGGGAGAAAAAAAGTATCCTATTCCTCAGACTTTGTATGAAGAATTTAACTACAGCTCATAAGAAATTTCCTGACGTGCAGAGGTAATGAGAATACATCATATTCCGGGTCCTCAGGTTTGTTGCAATATCATAGTCTGATGAAACTACATCAGGCTGTGGACTTCTTCACAGTTTTTAAAGACTTGAGATATAGCAGTCTCATTTGGACAAGCAGGACACTTAAAACAACGCACATGCACAAGTGTTTTGCTAAGTTGGGATTCTCCATGCCATCAAAGTACTTGGAATGAGCTTGACCTTTATAATAAATTTTAATCCTAAGCAGCAGCACAGCAGATACATTTTTCATTTAAAAGTCACTAAACAAGGACTGAAGGGCAAAACATGTCTTCACTGAAGCCTGGGGCAAAAGTGCTACTGACTTCACTCGAAGTGCATTTGGACAATGAATTTTGTCTTCCCTTACAGGCATTCCATTCTTACCAAACTAAATGAAAGGATGTATTAATAACTGGCATGAAAATCTAATCAAAGAAATTCAGATGGTGCACAGCACAGCTCAAGCCACGAGTATTATATTGGCCTTGGATACTGCACAAAGACATAGTTACAGATGGGATTTGGGGGCAAACCTTGAACTACTCTGCTTTTCTCAGTTTTAATCACAATATTAGTGTGACATCAGGTTTGTTTTGTGGCTCTCCCCTCCTAACTAAAGCTCCTGAGTTTTTGTGAAACTGAAATAGGTCTTCTAAACAGAAGCAAGACAAAGGCAAAAGCATTTCAAGCCACAAAACTTGAAGAAAACTGTCCACTGTTGTTCGACAGCTTACTAATCAACAGGAAGATGCACACAATTACTACTTCATGTGCTCGAAATTATACATACATGTACATAAAAGTGGAAAACATGGAAAATAAATCAATCTTTCCAAGTACATGAAATTAGCAAAGACTAATTGGAAAAGTTTCTTTATAAAGAATGCATAACCTCTTCCTAACTTAGGAACATAGTGGCATGTTTTGCATAAGTGAAAACAAAGAAGTTTTAATAAAGGTGAATTCTCCTAAATATTATTTCCTAAATATTCCATATTATCAGTAAACTTCAAGACTCAGGTATGCAGAAAAAGGATAAACAAAAGAAGTGACATTTATTTACACAGATTTTCCTATACTATTGAACTGGATTTTTTTTTTTTTTTTAGTTGAGGATGACACTTCAGTGTTATGGTGCCATCTAAACTCAACAACCTAACTGCTAGCTCAAATCTTTAACTGGGAAAAAAGTCTTTCAGAGCAAAAACCATTAAAATTGATCCAACCATTCATTCTTTACAAAACAGGTCTCTCGTGCTCTGATGCTACCTATCCCCAGCACAGCTCCGCGCTGTGGGCAGTCGGCGTTCGCCCTCCGGTACTGTACCTGGGATTCTGCGGCTCTGAACCATCTGACTCTGTACACGGTTTCTTTACCTGCAAAAGCAAATGAGTACCAGTTACTCTCACTTGAAACACAACTTCCTCGCTCACAGTTCACGCACTTACAGTGCTTAAAGTGGACCCAGCTCTGCTCACCATGATCGCTATAAAATACTTCCCGCATTTTACAGCAGCAGTATGCAGTACTAAACAGTGTGTTTCATTATTATCCCGTGAACAGCTGCCAACTGCACTTCCCCAGGCTCCATTAGTACGTAAAATGTTCAGCTAAAATAGCTTGGGAGTAGTCGAACCAGGAACAAAGAAAGCAAAGAGCCAGGTTCCCCACTTTGCAACGAGAAAGCCATACTGTTCTCAGCTCGGCAAAGCAATGTTTTCCCAATTGATACTGCTTCTGTTTCCTGCTAAAGTTCACAATAATAAACACCAGATTCTGGGGCAAAGCGCAGCGTTAGCTAAATAATTCATACATTAATTTTCATTTTGTGAATCCGCTAACTGTACGTTAACTGTATTTTCCTAATGCATCAAAGAACACATATACCATTTCCACACATATTTGCAATATATAACTACCTGAAAGGTATTTCAACTTCCATATTAATCTCTGCAATCCATTGCTGTTAGCTAATTAAAGGCAAAAAAAAAAAATCATCACTTTCAAATAAAAATAGAAAACTGTTCTCTTGCAGACTAGGTATCTCCCTAGGATCTTCAGGATTTCCTGCAAGAATTTAACTGCACCTTCTGGTAATATGTATTTCTTGTACTTTCAGCACAGAAAAAAAACATTTTGCTCACTTGTGTGCTAATGCAGAATCCAGGGCTGTGTGGGAGGTTTCAAAACTCCATTTTTAAAGCCACCTAGAAACATCATAGTCACTCAGGCCCACTTGATGTGACTGACACAATACAAAGAACATCCCATTACAACCAGCAAGTGTTCAATGACAGTTTTCAGGAACATCTTGCATCAAAAGATTGTTCTGTACTTTTTTGCTACTTTAAAAGCACTTCAGAGAAAAAAATTGTGAATGTGAACCACTTCTATTGAAGTCATTGGCAAAATACTCACCAACTCCAACAGAAAAAAGATTAGGCTAATGCTAAATGTTTTCCGTAAATACCTCAACTGAATGCCATACAACATCACTCATAGATGTCTGAGTACAAGCATGGTTCTATAGATGGTAATTTGTATTCTTCATGTGCATTCTAGATACTAAAAACCCAATATGGTTGCATACATGGTTATTCATAGAGATCAGGTTTTGGTATCAGTAATGAAAATTTCCCCATGACAATAACTTAAAACTGTCTTTGTTATTGTAACAGGTGTTATCTGCAACACTAAAAAAAGTAGCAGACAAAGGATCTTCTAAATATTATGCTTTGCTTGATTTTTACTACAAAACTTTTTTTCAACCTATCCAGTTATTCAGTGTCATCACCACTAATTTTCCTCCTCTTGGATTAGTTTCTTCACTGTTGCAACTGTGCTACTCCATGGACTTGGTGGTCGCAGTGTAGCCCAGAGACATGCGATGGTGCAGAGGTTCAGCATGTGAGACCGTGAAGGCTCACGTAAACCCAAAACTCACAGGCATGATCTCATAAACATTCAGATGCAAACATCATTGCTATAGTTTTATTTTCACTACATTGTTATTAAAGTAACGTTAGATCTGAAACATAGTAAAACACTTGAGAAACAAGCACGTGATCGAGTACCAAGAAAAATGCCTGCAGTGTGCGTTAATATACAAATAAGAGAAATACTCATTCAAATTAGTGTAGTGAGTGTCAACATCACAGGCAACTGTTGAAAATTAAATTCAAAATCATTCAAAGACACTGAAATAGAAACAGCCCTTCCTTGAGAGGAAGTGCATCCTTTCAGAAGCAGATTGTCCCAATCGAATTACAGAGGGACTTGGCCAGAAGAAGAATCTTTTCATTAAACAGATAAAATATAATTTAAAATAATTAAAAATATAATGTATTTAAGAACTGTAAAATAAAACTATAAAATATAAAAATATAATAACATAATTAAAATTAATCACAAATATAAATGCATGTAATTTATTGAAATCCTTCTCCCTTTAGCATATACTCACTTGCAGGCTATTTTTGCTATCTCCTTGCTGTTAAATTTACGGGCATTTCTACATTCCTTTCCAATTCCTTTGCTGTTCTTGTGGTTGCCACCAGTAGCACTGTCTGTCACATTTGCACTGGGGCTCAGATCTCACTCCCCAGGTCAAGAAAGTTCAACCAGTGACTTTAACCAGTTGCTGGAGAGTCTAACAGTCCCCCAGCATGTCCCAACACCCTGATTTTGCAATGTGATGGCAGGTCCTTTGGTGGGCAATTACCACAGAAGCCCAAAGATAACTCAAGCATACACTAACATTATCCGAGCACTTTTAAGATACACAATATATTAAGAGCCCTGGTTTCCCCGGGCAAGGATGAGAAGTGCTTCTTCTCACAGTTAAGCAGTAGCTGAGTACTTACAGAAGAGTTGTCCTACCCCTGCTCACACTACTACTGCATCTTGCTTTGACCAACATTACCAAGTAATTGAAATGACTGAAAGATTATGCTCTGTTTAGTGAATATGAAAAAATAAACCAAAACAAACAACTGACAAATTTTGGTATACCTTAAAAGGCAGTAGCAGAAAAGCCATGGACCAATTGTATGAAAAAGACTCACCTCCTGCGCAATGAAACAAACTTGGGGAAAAAAAAGTGAATATTTTATACTCAAGAATATTGCAACGAAAACAAAATATTTTTTAAAATAAGAATATTTCAGGTTTTCAGCTTGGTATATAGATGATGCAGTTAGTCTATGATCATTCTCTGAGGAAATGCACAGCATAAGCACACAGTATAGACTTGTCTTTTCCTCTGAGACTAAATGTAAACTTCATTGTGTATCTTTAGGGTGCCTCTTTGAGAGAAATGATTTAATAAATAAAAATATTATTTCTTAAAGGAGGAACAAGTATGTGATTTTCTTTCAAGTAGCCATATGGAATGAACACCATTTTTCTTTTGGGCTACTCAAGTAGCAAAACATTTTGTTATTCATAAAATTATGCCACCCTTGAAGGTGAGCAGAAAATCACTGTGAAATCTTTTTGATCAAAGACTAAATATTGTTTCCTTTGTCTTCAGCTGCACTGTTTTTCCTCTTAATCTGCCTTGCTGTTTTCAAAATAATTAACCTTCAGTAACACCACATTTATTTACGTTCTCATGGGCTAAATGCTATAAAAAGAACCTTTTTCTTTACTCCTTCTCTGTTTTCCCTTTTTTTTTTCCCCTCTCTGTTTATACAGGTTTATACACCATTTTAGTTATATGCATGTTGAGAATCATTCACAAGAGTGGTAAGATACCAGTTTCAGTTTTTGAATTTTGCCAAGCTGAGCTGAAATATCCTACTCTGGCTGCCTACTACAAAATTGTTTTAAATGTTTCGGCTAAATTCCTTAAATTCAATTTTTTGAGAAAACATGCTGTTGTGTTCATATATTAAAAATTACACCACTATGCTGCTGAGCGGCTTTAGTGCCTGCAAGTTTGGAGGCAGAATTCCAAAAATGGAAGTGGGTGGAGTCCATGGTGTACTGGTACCCAGGACTCATCATCTATGTGAAATGGTGCCCAAAGTTGTTTCAGTTTATAAGCTTCCAAAAGCCGTGCTTTCACACTGTTAGTGGACTCCAGCTGTAGTCTGGCTCCCGAGTTTTTGAAGACCCTCTCTGCATTGAATACTCCCCATCTCAAAGATGCTGGCGCTGCATAAGACTTAAGATTACTTCTCCCGAGTGCCAGGAGCCCCCGTGACATCAGGAAAGGGACTGACATTAGCGAAACTGTCCCTCTTTGCTCTGTCAGTCCCATCTCCCGCCGTGCAGGTACCCAGGCAATACCCTGAAACAAAAAAACCCTGTAGACTCAAATACAGGGAGGAACAGAGGAAAAACAGGAGCAGGGAGGGGGAATGGAAACTGAGGGACAAAAGAAGAATGCGATGTGCAGGGGCAAAATTAGAGGAGGGCAGAAGCCAGGTGAAAAAAAATGTGGCAGAGGTAGGGGTGGGGTGGGGACAGTGGAAGAGTACTGGGGCTGGGACGGGCCAGCACAGCACAGTTTGCTCTCCTTTCCTCTAATTAGATTTGGGACTAAGACCATAAACACAAGCCTGAGCATTCATCAAATATCTGTGAAACTTACTAGTAAAGTCTTTGGTGACCAGTCTGCCCAGAGTAGCAGGCTAGTTCTGCTGCACCAGCTGCACCGCACACCTAATTAATGATCCAAGCCGGGAAACTATACTTTGAAATCACAAGATGGTGTACAAATGTTCTGTTTATCCAGAAAAATGAAGGTCTAATTTGGCTCAAACTGGGGAAAAAAAGAGTCAACGCTTTATGCAGTTTCTGTCTTCATCTGCCCTGGTTCAGCAGATTTCAAAGCTGGACACAGTTTTAAGTGTCTGATACAATGAGGACACTGGGAAAAAGTGATGCATTTATTAAGCACTAAAGTTATTAATTGAATGTATAAGAGAAATATTTACATGATGAATGATTTCATATTAAGTATGGACTTTGGACGCTTTGTGTGTAACAAATATAGACTGAGGAACATAAAAAGAACAATCTAACTACACAAAAAAGGAGACATCCCCTGGAAAGCCTAGTATGTCATGTAATAAGAGCTGCACCATAACGCATAAGAGACTGGATTTCCACAGGCCATATTAATTCTGGCATTTCCTTGCTTCTGATGTTTTCCTTTGCAACATTAACATCCTTTAAACGTGATTTTATTGGACCTCATTACACTAGATGTTCAACCATGAACTGGTCTTGCTCTATAAGGTGTTGTCGCACACACTCATGCTATTGAACTCATAATGCAACACAGGTGAGAAATCCTTTCTAACACTAACAATAAGCACAGCTGAAAAATCTTGCAACATCAGCAGTAAATTATTCTGGCAATGAATCTGCTGATCTGCCTCATCTACTGCCTCAAATACGGCCTTGAACATGACTCCCAGATTGGTAGGCGTGCTATCGGGGTGAGCAGCACCTGCAATGCTTTGGCTCTGGAGGAAACAGCTCTGCACGGTGCAGCTACAGAAGCTCTAACATCAAGGAGACAAGAATGAAGAGGGAAAAGTACTCTTTGTAGACCCAAAGACATCTCAAAGCACACGTATGTGCTTGCTCAGCCTGTGCTAATGCCACTTCTGATTGGTCTGGAGTGTGGGCAGAGCAAGCACACTTCTACTGCCTGGATGCTTCCCCACAGCAAATTACCATGGTGAAAGCTCCCCAGCTTCTACTCACTGTCCAGGGAAAGGGACCACGTCAGTAGAACGGCCCCAGGAGAGGATGGGATATTCAGGGGAATGGTTTAATGGAAATATATGAGAATAATATGGCTCAGGATGTCTGTGACACTGCTATGAGAATGAATAGTAAAGAAAAGAATTTTCTCCTCCAAATATTTTTAGATGCTACTTTGACACTGTTTATATATAGTTTTATAACCGTCTTGACAACAAAATCCTTAGCACAGAGACTGTTGGTACAATGCTTAGCATAACAAAGATTTCCTTTGCTACCACGACACCCTTCATTGCTACCATAAAACAAATAACGACATTATCTTGACCTACAAAAACAGGGCAAGGGCTAGCTTAAAGATACTGTGCTGGGATTTAGTAACAAATTGTAGCCATGCTGAAAATGCGTATGTTTTGAAACTGATTCAAAAAAACCCAAACAAATATTATTGAGAATAAAGCAGTTTTTTGATGGCTTAATTCAAATAATACTATAGCTATGTATGCCTTGTGAAGACAAAATCTCAAGTCTGCAAAAGCTTCTGCAAAAACAAACAGAAATGCTGAAGATGCCTACAGAAAGATCTGAAAATAATTCTGAATAACCCCAAATTCTCAACTGATTTTTCATAGTAAACCACTGTTATGCTACACTTCCATAGGTCTCATAAGGGTTTGAGTTCCTTAAGCCTAATAGTAATAATAAGCTAAAATAATATAAATATATACAAACAGTTTGTATGAAAACGTAAGATGAAATGAAATTAAAATGTATATTAAAAATGTAATAATACATAGTTTTTCACCATCAACTTTTAAGTAGGTTTCTGACTTAGTTAAAAACCCAAACACTGATGCTACTGTTGAGTGAAAGACCTTGAAGCAATAGAAAATTGATTTTTTTTTGCCAAATTTTTCACAGTGCAGGTACTGTGCGTAGCTGTATTTTAACTGAATCACATCCTGAAGTAGATTTATCATATCTCAGCAGATCTGAAAGTAGTTCTAATCACCATGGAAGAATGAGGAAAACTGTGTTACAGGAATCAACTTATTTTCAAGGGGGAATCAAAACGAATTCACTAGAGTGAATTTAATTCACTATTAAAGTAACATTTTATTTTAAACTAAGGGCTATATGAGCCAGTCCTCAGTGAAAACAAGTTTTCAGCTCATCTTTTAAAGTAGGTTTAGATATTCAATAGTTTTCCATTTTCTTAGTAATGAAATTGTTATGCTGTCAACTACAATTGACAACTCTAATCAAAACAGATCAAATTTTGAATATAGAATCACCTAGGTTGAAAGGGACCTTTAAGATCATCAAGTCCAACCATCAACCTAACACTGCCAAAACCACCACTAAACCATGTCCCTAAGCACCACCTCTACCCATCTTTTAAATACTTCCAGGGATGGTGATTCAACCACTTCCCTGGGCAGCCTGTTCCAATGTTTGATAACCCTTCCAGTGAAGAATTTTTTCCTAGTATCCAACCTAAACCTCCCCTGGTGCAACTGGAGGCCATTTCCTCTTGTCCTATCACTTGTTACTTGGGAGAAGAGACCGACCCCCACCTCGCTACAACTTCCTTTCAGGTAGTTGCTGAGAGCGATAAGGTCTCCCCTCAGGCTAAACAACCCCAGTTCCCTCAGCTGTTCCTCATAAGACTTGTTCTCCAGACCCCTCACCAGCTTAGTTGCCCTTCTCTGGACTTGCTCCAGGACCTCAACATCTTGTAGTGGGAGACCCAAAACTGAACTCAGTACTGGAGGTGGGGCCTCACCGGTGCAGAGTACGGGGGGACAATCACTTCCCTAGTCCTGCTCACCACAGTATTTCTGATACAGGCCAGGATGCTGTTGGCCTTCTTGGCCACGGCTCATATTCAGCCGGCTGTCAACCAGCACCCCAGGTCCTCTTCTGCTGGTCAGCTTTCCAGCCACCCTTCCCCAAGCCCATAGGAAATATGCTGAAGCTTTCTTTTTGTTTTGGGTTTGGTTTTTTTTTGTTTTGTTTTGTTTTGTTTTTTAAAAAGAAAGTGCAAATTACTTAAAAGGTTTGAGTCTGGAAGCAGACCACTGAAGTTGACCTTCCTGTTTTACGTAGCACAGTAGACGAAACTTTATGTTTAAAGACATCGGATACATTTCCATGTCTTTAAGAGGTGGGAGGAATAAGAACACTGTGCATATTGCATGGGAGCTTCAAAACTGTAGCACAGCGCAGGGCTGAGAGGAAGGGATGGGAACAGGGGAAGTCATTGCTGTTCCGCCATAACTTCCATTTTCCATGCAAACCTTTCCCGAGAGAGACATGTTCATGGTCAAATATATCATTGCCACCCTCTTGTCTCCCCCACCTCTCCCCAGATTGATACAGCAGTAACTCTGGTCTGCAATAATATGTAGTGTATATCTAACTTGCAATGGAAAATAATCCAGAGGTGATACATCCAGTATGAAATACCTGCAGTTTGGGCATCTAAATCTATGTAGGCTTGTCACCACAGGCTTCCTTCACATCTAACAGAAAGATATGGATGTATTTCATCTGACCTAGAGTAGTCATCTATTTCAGACAGAGGGGAATTATGCCAAGATGAATTGTGAATAATAGTTGCTACTCTCCACTGACTGCTGAAGAGGATAGGGAGTGGGGAAAACATTGAGGAAAGGGAACAGTGCTGCCAGAGAGTGAGGGAGTCCCCACTGTCCCCACACAGCTCATGTGTTTCATTACACGTTCCACAAAATCTTCTTTGTCTGCAACACTGACTACACCGATGAGGAGAGATGGCTCCTGCTAAAGTTTCATGCTTTAGAGCCTCAGCTTCTTTGAACCCATCATTGGCTCTAATCATTTTAAGAAGGAGCTATCACTTACAAAGCATACACTAATTCGCTAAACGCTTCCGCTTTTTGAGATGACACTCTTCATCACTTCCACAACGTTTTAGATTTTCTGTATAAACCTCTGCAGAGAACAGCGTGGATGAAACTTCAACAGGAACCAGCCTACACACAGGCCAAGGGGCTGCAAAGCCGCGCTGCGTTTCCCCTAGATCCTATTTCACCAGGCTGGGATGATGAGTAGCGACGCACCAGAGCCCTTGCTGGTGTGCACATACATAGAAAATAAAGTAAATAGGGACTTAATCAATCCAGGTAAATGTCTTTTTCATACTTACAAGGAGACCATAATGATTGTTTATTTCAGGAACACTGCACAGCCTTAGCATTGGCATGACCCTTTGTGCTACTTAAATGAGAAAGATTTATCCAATACGAAACTGTGTTTCTATTGAAAAGTTTTACAGAAGGAGGTCTCATTAAGGTATATTTGTAGTATAAATCGATAAAATCTGAGACAACCGTAACTCCTCAATTTTCTCATTCGCAGGCTATCTTTAGGGTCAAAACTTCCCTTCCTTGGTACTTTCTTCCTAGTGGAAGGATTTCCTACGTGTTTGTTTTTGCAACCTGATTAATGGGTTCACTCAGTTCAGAGCTCTAAGCTTCTTTCACCTCTTTTATACCTGCAAACATTTCTAAAACACATTTTAAATTGCCTTTGGCACAAGCGCACTTTAAAAAATACCAGAGCGTGTGTTGATCAAGGCATAATTTAAGCGATTGCAACCTGTAAAGTACTATCTTCTGCATTTTGAAATGCACTTATATGTGCACTGTGGGAAAAAATCGCATTCTTTTTTTCTTTTTGTTTGTTTGTGTCAGATGAAAGAAGGAAATATGCCTTCCCCTTAACTGGTGGGGCAGGCAGGGCAAATGCCACACCACAATAGCACTTTTTGTTTCAGCCTTCCTTACCTAATAGCTCAGAGCTCACCGAACACTTTCCCCGGCCCTGCTGGGAGGATGGGCCATCAGGCTGGCTCCCTTCCCGGAAAGCAAAAAGGAGAGAAAAGGAGCTACCTCCCCATTCAGCAGTTGCAAAGGCAGGGAAGCTCCACCAGTCTGGAGCTGGGAGCAGCTCATTTATTGTCCAAATCAGACTGAGGGAGCAATGCTAAAGTTCTAGTACTGGAAATATCTCGTTCTCTTTTTCCCTCCCTCATATAGTCTTTTTCTCTCTTTAATTCCCCCCTCCCCCCCCATTTAAAAAACACTAAAGACAAACCTGTGGCCTTTTTTTGCCTTTTCAAATCAGCAGTATGTGTCACTGCAGTTGAATCTGCAAGTATACCCTTAGTGTCTCCCTGGTATCTCCAAACTGGAAACCAGTTAGAAGATACTGTTCTTAATCTAGACAAAGAAAAATGCTTCCTGTTTTTACTCCAGTTATGGTCCCATAATAACCCCCACATTTGTTGTGATCACACCATTTTTATTAGTTTTAAGTGTTTACTTTTTAAATCTCAGCATTCCCAGATACCATTGGTCTCTTTTCAGGAGAAAAACATACTGAGATGCAGGAAAAGAGGCGCCTTGTGGCACAGCCACGCTGTGCAATGCTTTCTCGATTTAATCTTGCGATTCCCCAGCTCCACAGAAATACCATAAGCAAACTAGGTGTATCAAAACTGCTTTGGAGTTATCATTTAATATTCAAAGGAATAGCAAGTCATGTCCTGTTATATGCATAAGATTCAGTGCCCCCTCAGAAAACCTGAACTTATTTTCTTTCCTCCCGCTTTTCAAAACTAACCAGGGCCAACAAACGCAAAGAAAAAAAAGTAAACTTTGAAGCTGAAATTTAAAGCAATGAAAGTCAGGAAGTTCAAAAGTTAATGTTCCTATGGCTGTGTTAACTTGGCCATGTTGCAAATACATCATGCAAATACTTCAAGCTATTTTGTTAAAGGCATAGAGTACTGTGCCATAAAGCATAATAAAACATGCTGTTTTCTTTTCATGTGGAAACCATCTTGTATGAGCAACAGTACAGTGTATTTCTACTGCTAATGCTGATTTCTCTACCACAAGGCGCCTCTCTGTTCTGAAGATCCTGGTGCCTCATAGGGACCTAGCTTTCTCTTAGCTCACCCAAGAGCTTACGTACTGACCTCCCCAGTAACAAAGGCCAACTTCTCTCCTGAGTCTTTTGCCTCACCAGAAAATAATCTGTCTTTCCCCCTTAAGATCAAAGAACACTTGTCACAGCTTTTCCATCCCTCACTTAGAGGGAAGTTAAACAAATGGCCTTGTCGATCATCTCCTCCTTTCTGCTCTTCACTATCCTGGTATCTACCTAGGAGCATACCAATACCCAAGTGCAGTTAACACCATGATCACACATCTGCTAATACTCCTCCTCACCGCAGATGATGAAACACATATATGTAAAATACCCTGTTTTAGCAGATATGTCCTTTTTCTTTCCCTGTACTCTTTTGTCTTCCGTATTTTTAATATAAGTACTGCTATGTGCTAAGGTTAGAGGAGATCAGCCCCACAAAACATGTCTTACTCTTGGTCAACAAGTCTCCAGTTTCTTAGCTCCACTGAGAGTTCACTCCCAGGTGCTGGGTCAGCCTTGAGGAAGAAACGTCTACATCACCACCAGCTTCACCATCTTCTTTGTGTTGGACGAGAGTACTCATCAGCTGCATTCTTCATCCCAGAGCTAAAGGGACTTTAAAAACAGGGATTGTGGTTTTGAACTATATTCAAAAAGTTCAGGAAATGTTTAGCAGCAAAAAAAAGACAGATTTAATGTATTCACAATACCCTGACTTGATTTGAGCTTTGTACTAATTAGTTTTCAAGCACCAAAGTCTTCATAAAAGCCCATGCCATTTAATAATGAATGAATACCTGACTCATATAGTGGTCTGACAGAATGGCATGGAATAGTTTGGGTTATTGAAAGCATTGTATGTGGATTCAGCTAGACGACAACTTGGTTTATCGACGATCCAAAGAAAGTTCCCAGGTTGAGACTTGAACTAGTCAAGATGACATGGTAGGCACAAGCTCTTCTATGTATAGCCACTCGTTCACCAATACCACTTTTAGTCCTGCTCAGATACACTTTTGGCCAACTTTTCTTCACTGTTGGTTTTATCCCAAGCATGTATAGCTATAGCTATATGAGCCAGATGTAATGGTAGGAGATCAGCATATTACCAGCAGTGTCTGACAGCACAATACATGCTGCATGACCAGTCTAGCACATGCATGTCATACCGAATCAGAAGAAATGCTGATCATTGTAGCTGTCCTTCAGAAAAGGAGAAAAACTAGTGCTGTACTGCAGCTTTTCATTACAATTTTTAGCATGTATCTATTAAGAAGACACTCACTTCTGCATCTTCTGGGTCCATCTTCAACTCTCAGGAGAGACGACTGTATTCAGTGGACAGTGTCATTACGTGACACAGAGTACCAAAAGGATGAGAAAATGTAACTGACCATTACTCACAGATCAAAAAAAAATCATCCAACTTCTTTATTAAAGCAATTCAGTTCTACATCCTGAGCTAAAGGCAGACTGTACATGCTCTAAAACGTCAACTTTAATTAAATTATCTTGCAACTGGCCATTGGGTAGTTTTGTTGGGATCGGGCTCAGGAAAGTGGAGGCTTGACTGTTGCTGCAGGCAAGGATCACTCCAGACCATTGGCTTCTTCAGCTCCTGTTGAACTCCAGTGTGTTTGACAGAAAAAAGGAAAATTCCTGCTCTACATGTTGTCAGGACAATTTTGCCCTTTCTGACTAAAAGAGTCAACAGTTGTTGATTATAAGCCATTGTTCACTGCTGAACTTCACAACCCAGAAATGCAGGACTACCCCAACGTTGGGTGCATGTACCGAGAGCTTGGAATGCAAACAGGCTGTTCATGATGAACACCAGTAACTGCAGAAAATGACCCAGCCCCGTCTAGACTTGCACGGGCTTCCACCAGTGCCTTCACCTCACTTCCACAGCAGTGAGGGTAACAGCAACAGCTAACTGAGGCCGTGTGGTACGCAGTCCTTTAGCAAAAGGCATTCCCCGAGTTTAAGAGTTGTCAAGCTTGGGACAAGCCGACCAAGATTTAAGCTTAAGTCTAAACAGGAACATGGTGGTTAGGCCCATTATCTTCAATGAAACGATTCAGAATAAAGACGGTAGGTATCCGAATATGCTGTTGTAGGATGGGGGGCTCAATTAATGCCAGAAAGCAACAGGTGGACGGAGCAAGAAGACAGGTTGTAGGGAGGATGAACAAGGTAATATGAGCAGGTAATATGAACACGATTTTAGCTCAGCACCTGCCTACCCATTATCAGCTGGCAGAGTCCAGTAGGCATTATGGAAGATGGGAATTAGATGGAGACTGTGTTAAAACAGTATTAAAATAAAATAAATTAAAAAAAAAAACCAAAACAAAACCAAAACCACCCCCCCATTCTGCTATTCTGTGGTAGCTTTTCTCCTGGTAGTAGATCAAAGATAGTCAGTCATAAATATCTGATTTTTCAACAGATAATATCTATGAATCTGAACATGAACAAATAATTTGGTCTATGAAAACAGCCCAAGATGAAGTCATCAGCTAATTGTACAACACTAATTTTTTTTGTACAATGCACTGTTATTCCAATTAAAACCACCTACTTAAAATGTATACAAATGACTATGTTGCAAATGTAAAACAAAAGTGTGTTCAAAACTGGAAAAAAAGTGGAAGTAGAAGCAGAAGGTAATAAGCAATTGCACATCACATTCCACCTTGAGAATTACCAAGTGAACCGCCTGTACATTTACAGTGAACAGCTGTCCTTTTTCTTCAGTTTCATACATTTCTGTTCTTCCTCATTACTGAAGCTAATTTGTTTAGCATTGTAGCAATAATTTCTAGCAGCTGTTGTAACGTTAATAAACTACGTCAGATAACCAAAAACTTTGGCAACCTACTTCTGTTAGAGTAAGGATGCAAAAAATTCTTTGTCGCTCAAACTACTTGCTGGTGAAAATAAAATAATCAGTTCTTTATAGTCCATGTGTTTTCTAACTGTGAAAAAATAATTTGTTAGAGGAAAGATAAAATGACACACAATGTTGCAGTATAAAATCTCACAAACAAGTAGATATAATCTAAAGACCTATTCATATGCATTTGTATTATCATGCAACCAAATTTAGTTCGTTTCTGGTTAGTTCAGCTTTCAGTGCCTCTAGAACACTTCTGCTAAGAAATGAGGGTTTTTTTTTTAAAGGGTAGGAAAAATAGAATAATTTATCAGAGGCGAACCACAGATAAAATACTTTCTAATAAATTCATAGGAAAATATAATACATATAATGTACACATACTACATGCTAGTAAGCAGCACAGAAGCAAAATCCTATTTAGTGAGACTACTTTATATATCTACATATATGATTTACATTTAATTATTCAAATATTAACGAACAAGTAAAATCCAGGAACATTTACAACACAACATTCATTAAAATCCTATTAATATCATACTGTTAAAATGTCATTCAGGGAAATTAATTGTAAAAGGATAAATGATTAATTTTATCTACACACAAGCAAACAACATATGCTTGCTTGTATACTGGTAACAACAGCCATAATTAGAAAACACATTAAAAATATTTACCATTCTTTTTTTTTCAACTGCTATCTGCCATAGTTCTTAACTCTAGCCAGAATAGCCGTATTTTCAGTATAAAGTATGTAAATAAATCTCAAACCATCATCTAATAATATATTTTTCATTATTAGTCAATGGGGACAACATCAGAGGCAGTATAGCTCTTAAAATGCCACAAGAAAGAACCATTTGATAGATCATATTTCAGCTCACATATAAGTCAATTTTGCCTCGTTTTTCAGGTTTGAAAATTTGACTGGTTTATCCCAGTATACTACTTTAGCATATCCAAATAGTTTTTCAGATTTTTTTTATTAATACTGCTATATTAAACCATACAATTTTTAAACATTTAAAAGTATGCTTTACTTCTAAAAATGTTCTATATACAAAGTAGTTGAACTAGCTTTCCAGAAGCAATTAATTAGCTGGTTGATTTTGTGTTTTTTCTTTCCCAAACTCATACCTTTTTGTTTATATTTGCAGTCCACCAGTAAATTCCTTTACCAACGGGCAATTACTGGGAATAAGGAGTTCTTCCAATATATTTGGGATGGTTTTATACACACATCTCAAGCATTAAATAAAAAAAAAAAAACCACTTTAGGAAAATATAACAACCAAGATTCTCTAAACTCTGAAAGCATTCAAAACAAAAATTAAAAAGAGACAGCTTCACAGTGAAGGATGAATTTCATCCACCAAGGTCAATGGTCAGAAATAACAATAAAGTATATTGCGACGCATCTGCAGGACTCTCTCCCGCAAGACTCTGCGTGTTCGCCCCTGTTTCAGACAAACAAGCAAGTGTCCTTTGTCTCCGGCTTTAACGTGCCAAGTCTCCTGCATCTTTCGACCCCCCTTCCCTTCTCTCCTGTCTCCCCAACCTGATCCTGGAATGTTTTGGCCACGAGGTTAAGAAAGATTCCCCCATTTATCACAACCTGCCAAGCACAACAGGGTCACAGTCCCAGCCCCAGTCCCACCGCTTAACTAATCCAGCCTCGGCACAGGCATGAAACTTCAAAGATTTTTTGCCACAGGCAAAAATTAGTCCTTATTTGCTTTAAAATCCAAGTATCAATCAAGTTAAACTGTGCTTCAGTGGAGCTAACATTTTGAATGTTCAGAGCAACGTGTACATTTGGTTCTTAGCTGTGACTCTAATTGAATGCAGAACTCACCTGGAAAAGCAGTACAAATACTTTAAGTACAGCAAAAATCTAATCACGAGATAGTTCATTTTATCCAGAAGAAAACCCTCAATGAAAAGAACTGTTCAAACATGCATGCAAAAACACAAGAACATGTTTTTCTGCATGTGTGCAAATAAATATACATAATACATACAGAACCTCTGTTTATGTGAAATCACTTCATATTATTTTACCCTCCAAAGGTTTTATTCTCAGTTATACCAGATGAACAGCCACAATTACATAATTGTAAAGCTCAGTTCATGCCCTTTAAATATTCCTGAAATTAATACTGAAGAACAGTTAGAGATTTACTGTGAGAATACACAGAGAACTTTGCTTTAATATTTAGAAAGCAAATCTTCAATTAACTCTAGCTAAAACGCTAAAATAATTATGCCTTTTAAATTAAGGCAGGTTCTTCAATATGTATATTTAAGTGCACCCTTTTGGGGCTAAAATGGGATTAATTTAAAAATTAGCTTTTTAAAAATTCTTCACATTTTCTTCAGATCTTTACTTATAATAGATTACTGTTTAACTGTGTATTAATTCAGGGCAATGATTAAATATTGCATAAAGCAGAGAAATAAACCAGATATGATATTAAGATATTACATTTTCTGTCAAGCTATTACAGAGATATTTTTTTGCTAGTATAATTGAAAATAGAGTTCATAAAATACAAAAAGTAAATAAGTAGGATATTAACTAGAGCATTAAATTCTACGGACTACTCACATACCTTTTATACATAAATGTAATACTGCCATATTCTCCTTCTATTTAGAAGTATTGAAATGACATATCATGTTAAAATTTTGATCCCTTGTAAATAAAATTTACTAAATAAATTTTAAAATTAAAATTTTAAAACTGAATAAAATGCTACTTATTTTCTATATTCTCCCAACGTAAATGTAACTTCAATAAAATTTAGGTATAGCTACTTGCAAAGAAAACAACAGAAAACAAAAGATTAAAAAGATAGGTAAGTATGCGAATGCGACAGATAGATAGTGTTCAGTGTCGCTTTTCACTTGCTTCCTCTATTTTACAGCATACTCAGACATTTTATCAAACCACAGTCTATTTCAGTTTAGAAAATAACCTCGACTTCTAATTTCTCTAACAGATGAAATGTATGCACACTCTAACATGCGTATACATGCTCACATGATCACACAAACATACAGATATTTCCCCAAAGCCAAATTCAAGTTCTTTTGCTTGATATTATCCACATTCATACAAGGTTGAGGCTACCTGATTTGCTGAACCATTTAACAAGCAATGCTAAGGACTTTAATAAATCTAAAATTACCTTGGAAAAATGCTTTGGCAAGAACTATATTTTTTTAATTCAGGAATTTAAAATACTACTTGCTTCGTATAACTTTTTCGAATTTACATTTGATTTACTTTGGAAGATAAAGAAACTATAGTGGCTTGAAAGGTAGCGAGACAGTTAAAAGCTGTTTAGCTGAAATGCATTTCAGAAAACAGTGAACAGTCCAAGAAAAGAAACATGTAACTGGATCCTGCTGCTTGCTGCTCACCAGACCCCAGGCGCAAAATCGAAGAACTTATTGGCTGTAATAACTTATCATACCTTTCTTCCAAACAGGTTCCCTA